>NC_067202.1:1407564-1722928 GCF_000699445.3 Schistosoma haematobium
GTCTTACAACAGACAAGGTTGAACTTCACTGGTCACGGCTTCTCACTAGAACTCTATGAAATATCTCTTAAACCTAGTCATTAGAGAGCATATGATGATTATTATCAGAAGGGGGGTTTTTGTAGATATTGTTGTAATTTTTAGTAGTTGAGAAGTCCCATACTATGACGAGACAGTCGTCCAGTGTAGCCAGGTTTTCCATGATGATCTAGGTTTAATCGACTCATGAACTATACTATATTTATCAATTAAATAACTTTTAGAGAAGGAAAATCAAAATATTGTAGTGAACGAGAACACACAAGTGGAGACAAACAAATGTGTTCGAGTAAAAAGTTACAGAATAACTTGGTAGAGTCTGAGAGCCATACAGTAAATACGTCATTTGCAAAATGTCAATCAATTGTCTCAAATTTCATTGTTCTCTCGTTTCCATACTAATTATTCTTTGTTCTCTTCTTCTTTTCTTCAAACTTCTTAATCTTCTACCGCTAAACATTTCACTTTCGATTGATACTATTGTGTTATGACCCGAGAAACATAATGAATGGTTACGTTTTACTATTCTTGAATTATTCCCTGCCTGTTAATCACTACCTCCCTTATTCACAGCCGCTTCTGGCTAATTCTTGTACAAATGTTGTTTCCTATTTTATGGTGTGGTGTGGTTTGTTTGATTGGTATATAAACTCAGTGTGTTTGAAATATAAGGATTCATATTGCAGAAGCTGCGACTGGTGTTCTGAACTTAATTGGCTGGCCTAGATGGAAAGCAGGAACAATCAGGACTATAGGCTGCTTGCATATGTTTTACGCATCCTTGGTCCGATCGATAATCCAGTGCTCTCTAATCAGCGGTCACAAGTTATAACAGATATATACTACTTAAATCTGTCAACATCAGTAGCATACATCACACTCGTTCCTCCTTCTTTTAAATCAGTCATATAAAAAAAAGCCTTATTATCAAACCGAAATAATGATAATAAAGAAATCATTCATTATGGATCATTTCCATTGTACAAGTTATCCTCTTCTTCTTTTTTCTTTTGTTTTAATCTCAATCTACTTAAAAACTACTTATTTAAAGGATAGAAAATGGTACATCCATTGAATGGATTGTAGTACTTTTTCTTTTCTCAATTTATCTTGTATAAGTTAAATCAAAAAAGAAAAGAGAAGAAAAGAAAAGAAATGGGTGTAATCTAGATGTGTTGAATACTTTCAAGATGATAGATCATGTATGAAATAATTCATTGTTGTTTATATCATGTATTCATTCTATTCAGTTCTAATTGATATTTATACAGATCAGTAAACTTGTAGTGGCTATGCTTCATTGACCAATCACTCGCGTAACCGTTATCATATAATCCTTAACGATGTTTGAAATCAGAAGGCAAAGAGAAGCAGTGACTATAGTTTTATTAACAGATAACTCAGATCACAAAGCCGAGAGGCAAATGAGTGAGTCAGAGAACCGAGAGTGTAGAGTGTTAAATGTACATGTATATATATGTATAGGAAAATGAATGGATCATCGAATCAATTAAGCCATTAATAATAAAGCTAGCAGAATGAATATGTGCGTAGGCTGTAAGCAATGTTCAAGCATACATATTTCATACAAGCACAACAATAATAAAGGTACAGTAAGTTGTTATAGTACGGATGACTTTGTCCTCTAAATAAGTTAACAAAAGGGTTTAACCGAATTGAATGAGAATAAACTCAATTACACGTGAGGTGCTATAATCTAATCCAATTAGGATTCAATACTTTGAATCATTGAAACAAGAACGATGTTCTTTGAACTGCCGAATGATTTATTGAACATTCTATTATTGATTAATATCAGAATTCTTTGATCCCTTATTATAGATTAAACAAGTTGTAATGAATGAATACCAGCATGGGATTGTGGAGATTATTAAGTTATTGAATTGATTGAGATCATGAACTGATTGATGTTACACTATTGTTGAAAACCTAAAAGTACTGGATGGCCTTTTCGTTCTATGGTGGGACTCCTCAGTGGCAGTCTATATCCACGATCCTGTTAGCGGGACTTCGTCCCAGAACCTTTGGTTGCACGCGCGAACGCTTAACCTCTACATCACTGAGTCTGCATCCAATGGTGTTAATGTCTAACCTTAACCATCTCCGATTGTATTGTATTAAGTTAATCAGTTGAAAGCCCACTTACCTAGTCAAGAGGCTTGATGAGAATTAATATTCTATATCACTGAGGTTATACTTTTTAGAAGTAACATACTGGGATAAAATATCGGTTCGCTTCTCTATAGTTTACAATAGTACATTAAATGAAATTAATCTGTAACGAGTGCAATCTTTAAATTAAATGAACCTGAACAAAAAAACACAATTAAGATACTGTTATTCTTTAAACAAATCCTCATTATCAGTATAGGGTTGTGAAGATTATGAATGATCATGAATGGATCAATGTTAGACCACCATTGAAAACCTGAAAGCCTTCGACGGCCTTTTCTTCTTAGTATGGGACTCCTTAGTGGCGGTGCACATCCACGATCTCGTTAGCGGGATTCAAACCCAGTGTGGTGTGTGCTACTTATATTGACATAAGTAGTAGAAGGTCTGGCAGCAGAGAGACAAAAGGATCGAACAGTAAAGAATCGAAACAGAATGCAATTTGTATGAAAATGCAAGAACAATGAAGTCTGAGTCATTTTGAGACAATTGGTGGACATTTTACAAATTAAGCACTTACTATACAACTGTTAGATTTCATTAACAAGTGTTAAATACATTCGATGGTCCCCACTCGTGTTCTGTTCACTACACCAGGACCTTCGGTCGCACGAGCGAGCTCTTAACCTCTAGACTATTGAGCTGGCCAGCATTCAATAGTGTTAATGTCTAACATCAACCACTCCACGATATTTTGTGACCGTCCACCATTGTCTTCAGTGA
The DNA here is from genome assembly GCF_000699445.3 of Schistosoma haematobium. Taxonomy (NCBI): domain Eukaryota; kingdom Metazoa; phylum Platyhelminthes; class Trematoda; order Strigeidida; family Schistosomatidae; genus Schistosoma; species Schistosoma haematobium. The sequence continues at coordinate 1,410,520 of NC_067202.1, forward strand.
TTAACTGTTTCACAATCAACACGGTTGAACTCCTCTAGTCAGGGAATCTCGTTAGAACTTTCTATCATTGTCAAATTAACAGGATTTGTGAGGAATAATGTAATAATATTTATTTCAGTGTTTAAGATCATGAGTCAGTTGAAGCTAGACAACCATGGAAAACCTGGAAGTACTGGACGGCCGTTTCGTCCTATTGTGGAACTCCTCAGCAGTGCGTATCCACGACCTCGCATCCTGCGAGATTCGAACCCAGGATCTACTGGTTTCGCGCGCAAGCACTTAACCACTAGACCACTGAGCTGGTCGGCATCCAACAGTGTTAGTGTCTAAAATCAACTAATCCACGAAATTGAGCAACACATCCACCATCGTCTTCATTGAGTTACTATCTCACAACAGACCTAGTTAAACTCTACTGATCACTACTTTTCACTAGAACTCCAGGATATACCTCGTGAAGCCAGTCACTAGTGAGCATATGTTGATGAGTTTTAATGGATATTCTAGTAATATTTAGTTTTAAAAAAAACATTCATGTGTTTGCTATACAGAAGTTTACTGTGAACGTATATATGACTGACTGGTCAAGTGTAGTGATAAATGATGGAAAATATTGTTATCTCAAGTGGATGATTTGGACAGGGTTTTGGTTTTTCAGCTGAATAGTTTGATCGTGGAGATTCCATCGTTATTCTGAACATAATCATCATCATCATCACAAACTCAAAGTAGAAATGATGTATTCGAATATCTTCATCATATATGGCTCACAACTTGTATTGTAGACCTCGATGTTGATCGGTTTATTGCTGACCTTTAACCAATCAGAGAAATGATCGATCAATATAGAATAAAAAGTCAAATCAATAGGAGATACAATCAAAATAAGGAGGTACGTAATGAACAGGTTAAACGTCAATTAGAAACAATCAACAATGAGGTCTATAGGACAAGTTAAAAGCTATATGTAAAGAACTTTGAACGTTTCACTTCTACCTAGTGCTTGTACTGATGATGTCATTCAGAAGTACAATCAAAGCTCCACGACCAAACCATTCAGCTCAGAGAATAAGATCCCATCAAAACTAGTGTCAAATACAATACATAAATGTCATGTGAGTTTGTTTATTGAAAATCAATATATCAATTACACAAACTATTGATACAACTTATCTAGACTAATCAATTTCCATTCGATACGATTGAATTAAGTCATTGAATCAAATCAAATTTATAATTGATCAATAAATCTTATTGATTATCCATATTATTATTATTAAGGAAAGACGGACAGTTGCTAGCAGTGGAATCCAGGACGCGCGCTTCGTCCTATTTGGGAATCGTCAGCTGAATGCACTGGCAAATCATAACTGCTGTTCACTTTAGGAATCGAACCTAGTACGTTTCACTTTAAACATCATCGCTTTATAACACTTAGCTACTGAGTCCTGATAGCCACTTGCTTGTACAATGGGGTGAAGTTCAAATTCACCTTGGCATTATTTGCATGTATCTTCCCATTGTTGTTTAGGACTGCAATTGGTCAGTCTCTTATTGGCATATGTGCATACTGTGCGGATTGCCTCGATATAGCCATAATTCAAGAGCATTATAGACATCAACTCTAGGATACAAGTACATCCAGCTGATGAGACCCAATTAAGATGAAACGCGCGTCCTATATACCACTGCTATCCACTATCTATCTTTGCTTTTAATGCTTGTAAATCAAGGCATTTATTGAGGCACAGGATGCACATATGCCAATAAGAGATTGATCAATTACAATCCCAAACATCAATAGGAAGATTCAAGTAAACAATATCAAATGGTTATTATTGTTATCCATGTATGAATATCTTACAGACAATTTGAATATTTGACATTTTCCACTGATTTAAACAAATAAAGTAGATGTACATGTTGTTTGTAAAACATTTAATATCAGAAAGGGTTTTTGTGGATATTATAATAATTGAGTCAATTGAAGCTAGACCATCATGGAAAACCTGGAAGCGGTGACCAGTAGATTTCAACTGGGTCTATTGTGAGATAGTAACTCATTGACGGCAATAATGGATGTATCACTCAATTTCATGGATTATTTAGAGTTAGATATTAACACTGTTGGGTGCCACCTCAGTGGTCTAGTGGTGAAGCGCTCGCATGCGAGACCGATAGGTCCTGGGTTCAAATCTCGTGAGGCGGAATCATGTATGTACACTACTACTGAGGAGTCCCACAATAGGATGAAACGGTCGTCCATTGCTTTCAGGTTTTCCATGGTTGTCTAGCTTCAACTGACTCATGGTCTTAACTATTAAAATTGCTATAATATGCACAGAAGCCCTTCTGATATGAAAGATTACATTGTCATATTAGTGTAAGAAGACAAATGAAATGAAGAAGATATCATAGTTGTAACAAGTTACAAAGTATTTGCAGAAACATATACATAGCCTTCAATCGTTTATTTGCATCGCTCGGTAATTTGATAGGGATACAGTTGAAATCAGTTGACTTCATCAATCGATATAATCTAGACCATCATTGAAAACATGGAGGCATTCAACGGCCATTTCAACCTAGTATGAGACTCCTCAACAGTGCTCACTAAAAATCTCGCATATGGGACTCGAACCTAAAACCTTCGGTCTTGCATGCGATTACTTAACCTCTTAATCTTAATAAAACCAACTAGCTTTTTATTGATACTATAAACTATTATAGAGTAAAGAATTCGTCTTCGATATAAGTTCAAACTGTAGTTATTCAAAAAAACTTTGATTAGTAACTGAGTAGTAAACAATATCATACACATCTACACTTAAGTGCTATTGATTGAAATCTATCGATTAGGTCTGAATTTAGTTACCAAACAAAATACTTCAACATAATATACACTATACGAATCTGTAGATAGTATACTTTGATATTAAGTAGTTAGTGCTAGTCTGGCCCCCAAATGCCCTGGTACGGCCGAGAGTGAGGAGAGCCAGCTCTCCATCTCCAAATGCTCTCATATGGCCACGCGTATATAGCCTCTAACAGAGAAGTCCTACTCATTGCGTTATCGTGGTGGGGGTATTGATTAGGAAATTGAGAGGACGAAAAGCGAATGTCCGGTGCTTTAAATGGGTCGGTGGACATGGAGAGTCCACCTAAGGGAGTTGGAAATCCCTGATTCCAAATCAATGGTTTACATGGGCCCCAGTATCCTGTGGGAACAAGTGGCGTATGAACCAATCGTTGGTTGGTGGCTACCATGTGTGACTGCATCTCCTTACGTTCCTCCACTGTTTTGTGGGTCAGACCTTTGGGTCGAAGGCTCCGGATGTGGCCCTCTAAGAACACCACCTGTTTCGGTTTGGGCACCCCGGCAGTATCACAGCCCTCACACATATCAAATGAGATTTGTGTGGCGCATATGTATTTGGTGCCTCCTTGTACTTATATCTATGTGTTCAGATAATAATAATAATAAAGTGTTAGTTTGCAGAACTGAGTCCCATACTAGTTATTACTTATCAGTAAGATATATTTACAATCCTTTTAAAAGATTAATAAGTGTCAGTTATCTTCAAACACGAACTTTCTACACTAGTTCAACAGTTTCAACAACCGTTTTCTTTTTCATCTATCCCACAGAAAATACAGTAATATTATTATTATGATTAATGGCTTTATTCAATATTATACTTTGAGTACAATATAGAATTCTTAGCACAAAGTACTTCATCGAGTTTCTGTTTCTTATTTCTTGATTGATTCTGACGAGATAAGTATTGAGTGGTCATCGACTAGAAGTTAGCAGTCCTAGAATCGACATCTGACTAATGTATATTCTTTTTGATACATGTTACCAGCAACCACGATGTGTATGACTGGGCTTTTTTATAACTTGTACAATGAAATGTCGTGAACTTTTCACGAACACACCTGAATACATTATGAGACTAATAGGCATAATGATCTGTTGAAATAAACAAGAAAAAGACAGATAACTTATTGAAATATCTAGATGATAGGGAGGAACAAGTAGCCTAGATATTCAAACAGGCCGCCTGAATATACATGAATTCGAATACATTTATCAATCTTTTCTTTCAAAGAATAAACATGGACGAAAGTTTGCCAACAACTGTAACATTTGCTTTTGGCTTTTTCAATAGGTTTTTTTGTGGTTACCGTAATATGACACAAGCCTTTATAGAAAGCCCAAGATAGAGTGGATTGGAGAATGCTGTTCGGCGGCTTATCCTCCATTGGGAATAACAGGCGTAAGTAAGTAAGTTCTATAGAAGGAGATCAATAATTACGGTTACTATTAGTGGTTATACATCTGGAACAAATCGATCACAATGTAAGTTTTCTTACACTAATTCTACAATAAGAAAGGAAATAAACAGTAGGTTGAATAGTTCATCATGTTGTCAACCATAGTTTTATTGTATCCATACAATTCAATTAGCCTTCAGTGTATTATCATTGATTTACATGTATCTATTAATTCATTTCAGGGGAAACAAGGTCAAATGTGATGGTATTCAATGACTCCTGTCATTTGTATTACGAATAACAAGGTTTATATACAATGGCTTACAATGGTATTCAATGTAATAATACAATCCAATTATCCACTAACTATGATAACAATCAATCATAGTATTTATAACATAAAAGATTTAATCTTTCTGTTATTATGAAAGATTGGGGGTTGTTTTGTGGAGATTGTAGTAGTGTTATTAGTTGAATTCATGAATCGATTAAAGCTACAGCGCCATAGAAAACCTGAAAGCATTGGATGGTCATTTCCTTCTAGTGTGGGACTTCTCAACAGTGCGCATCTGTGATCCTGCACCAATCGGACTCGAGTCCAGGACCTTTGGTCTTGTGTGTGAACACTTTACCTCTAGACCACTGAACTGGCACCCAATGATCTCACTTCATAAATTATTGTCAAATAATTGTATGTATAATCTGGTGCATCCAAAAATTGTAACAACTTGATAGATTCTGAAAATAATTTTGTGCTTTGGAAGACCAACATTTTAATTTTCAACAAATGATTACAGATTATCATTCGTTATGAGCACTGTTGTAACCGGACAAAAGCATTATTTTTTGAGTGTGGAGTTATGGAGATGGTTGAATTTCATCGAAACCATGAACCCATCCAAGTTAGACTATTGTTAAAACCTGGAAGCACTTGATGATCATGTTTGATAAGTGGATAGCTGTTTCCATCTAGCCGGAGATTCCTTAACGGTACGCATCTATGATCACATCAGAGATTGAATCTAAGACTTTCAGGTAGTGTGGCGAAAGTTTAACTTTTAAACTATCGAATTTGCGAAATTGAGATATATTTTCTTGATGTCTTGGCATCTTAGCTCATGTCAGTTCGTGATGAAAACTCTCAATCTAATTCTTACCCCCAAACATCAACTGCTAATCATAATTTTAATTCCCACAATGGTTTATAACCCTCATTTAGTCTTAGGATATAGGTGGACATTCTCAAGGTCGTCCATAGATTGTAGTCTTACCGAATGACCTTCATGTGGCTCAAAGTATACAATTATACCCTATGAATACTTCATGAATTTTAGTCGGTGTATCTAACTACAAGTTAATCGAATGGTTGGTCAGCAGCTTCACGGACTGATAGTATATTCTAGTTTGATAGACTTGTTGACCATCAACATTGATGATCTCTGTCAAATATTCGAGGCCTATTCGAGTTAGACGGGAATGGTGTGGCCAACCAGCTAAGTTCAAAGTCACACCGCGCGGTTAGCATCTAATGTGGATTACCTGTTCGATTTATCAAAGTACTATGGATGATTTGAAGACAGTATGACAAAAAGGACGTTATCATGGAAATATATTTCACAAAAATGAGTACAGACAAGACAGTGAGACCACCACCGTATGAGCCAGTCCATAGCATACAATTAACCGATGCGCGTTGGTTGTACTTGACCTTGATAGGGATCGATGATCTGTTCGATATTCTGTGATCCAACTGCCGGATGATTTGGCTAGGGCTTAGTGACATTTCACTGACCCTACAGACTTCTCTCAGTTTACTACTATTTCAACTAGCGCTGAATGCTTTGGTAAGTAATAATTAAACATTGGATAACCGATAGCTCAAGTACATCTTACTTTACTATTGGTCATATGATGACTTCATGATATGATTTCTGTGGTTATTTTTTGTTGCATGGTCACTAAAATTGTGATCTGCATACCTATTTTCTATTGGCAAAAGTTGACAATATTGATAGTTATTATTGTAAAATTTTCAAATTACATTTGGCTCCCCAAATTCCCTTCGTATGATAGAGGATGAGGTGATTACTTTCTCCTTCTTGAGATCCTCTATTATGGTCATGCGTATGTATATCCACTGCTAGAGAAGTCCTACTCACTGCCTCCTCACGGTGGGGGTGTTATTTAAGAAATTGAGAGGCGCCTAGACCAGTTTGGGGGGTACTCGGTATCCGCCTAAGGGAAACCCTCGTTCCAAATTATTCATGCATATGGGCTCCAGGATCCTGAGGGAAAAAATAGCACAAAAACCTATTCTCAGTGATCGGCTACCATGGGACTGCATCTCCTGACGTCCCTCCACTGCCATGTGGATTAGACCTTTAAGTCAAAGTATCGAGGTGTAGCCCCCTATGAAAACCACCTGCTTTGGTCTGGGCACCCGAGCAGTATCACAGCCTACACACAAATGAAATGAATTGTATGGCGCATATGTATTCGTTAAGCCTTTGTACCAATATTTATATGTTCAAACAAAATAAAGAAAGAAATCAGATACTGGCTCAGTGGTCTAATGGTTATGCGCTCGCGTTCGAGACCGATAGCTTCTGGGTTCGAATCTCGCGAGGTGGAATCGTGGATGCTCACTGCCACTGAGAAGTCCCATACTATGATGAAACATCCGTTTTTCATGGTAGTTTATCTTTAATTAACTCATGAATTCAACTACTATATAAATTTTAAAACGGTTAGGCTATTTCACTTGATATTGTTTTACTTGAATCTTCCCATTGATTTTTTAGGACTGAAATTGATCAGTCTCATATTGGCATATGTGGATACTGTGCGTATGCCTCGATATTACCTTAATTTACAAGCATTATAAGCAAAGATGGATAGTGGCTAACAGTGGAATCCAGTAGCTAAGTGGATAATGCGATGGCGTTTGAAGTGCAAGGTTCTGAGTTCGAGTCCCAGAGTAAACATCAACTCTGAGATGCAGGTACATCCAGCTGACAAGTCCCAAACAGGACGAAACGCGCGTCCTGGATTCCACTGCTAGCCACTATCCATCTTTGCTTATAAGGTTAGGCTATTTGTTATCAACTCAAGTCTACTAAATAATGATAAATTCACTTCATACAACTTTATTCATAGTTTTAGTTATGTATATATATATTAGACGAAAGGACATTGAACCAACAACAATCTCGTTAAAGTATAATAAACAAAAGAATCATTTGTGAATTATTCCGGTCATTTACTCTCATGATAATATACATATATATATATCTAATATATAAATGTATACACATACAGAGAGAGTAGGCAGACACGAAGTTGTTTTACCTCTTCACTGATGTCTATCTCTTTCACCCCCATACATACACACACACACAAACATACAAACAAATGAGCTTCGTAGGATTCAAGTTTATTTCTCCAACATGAATGATTTCCAGTCGACTTATTAATTATTGATTTATGAATAATAACTAAGTGAACATTTACATATTCACTGAATGATTACTGAATAATGAATAATGTTATGTTATAGTTGCCTAATTCTTCATGTTACAGAATGAATTCTTCCGATTAGATTACAATCATTTGATTTATGTGAGGGCTGGAATACTGCCCAAGTACCCAAACTGAAGCAGGTGGTTTTCATGGGGGGCTACACCTCGAGATTTTGACTTAAAGGTCTAATCCACAAGGCAGTAGAGCAATGTCAGGAGATACAGTCTCATGGTAGCAGATGACCAACAATAGGTTTTTGTGCTATTTGTTTCTTTAGGATCCTGGAACCCATGTGAACCATTGGTTTGGAATCAGGGTTTTACAACTCCCGTGGGTAGACTCTCCGTGTTCACCAATCCGGTTAAAGATCCGGCCATTCGCTTTTCGTTTTCTCAATCTCATAAACAGCATCACCACTGCGAGAAAGTAGTGAGTAGGAATTCCCTGGCAGTGGTTGTATGAAAGAGAGCGTTTTGAGATGGAGAGCTGGCTCTCTCCACTGTCGAGCGTACCAGGGCATGTGGAAGCTATTAGTTTAGGTGATTTGATATTTTATGTATCATTTTGAAATGTAAGGTGGAGATAATTGACAGGATATACTACTCGACTTGGGTTTTGTGTTAGATAGCACTCGTTAGCAGGATGTATTTACGATCTTGTTGGAATCGGCAGTAACATTTCAAAATATAGGGATGGCTGACATGGGATTGAACCCTCCAGAGAGCATCAGTTCCCTCGTGGTTACGGGTATACCCAGTTGATGAGTGACGACTATAATGAAACCTATGGGGTTTCATTTCGACTGTATTCACCCACATAAGATTATTTTATTCAGTTTAATTTTGATTAAGATAAAAGCGATTATCATAACGTCGTTACTGCTAAAATCTAGTTCCTATGAATGGAAAATTCCAGAAAGATAGAAAAAGATAAGTTCGTTGTTTTGATTTTGCTAGTGGTTCAATATCCAACTCCTCATTTTTATTGAATTACATAATCATTAGCTTCAACGTTGTCAGGTCATACATAATAAGAAGGTATGAGTAACCGCCTAATTTGATTACTAACTCTCAAATATTATGTAATTGTGGTAAATGTTCAGTATATCAGAGCGAAAATCGCACTTATGTAACAGATCTGCATAACGTTGATTTCAACTGGAATACCACTGCGAACCAGGGAGAAATAGGTAGCTGTTGTGTAACACTATATGGTCCCACAGGTGTCTACAAATAAGACCACATCAGGGATGAGATCCAGGAATCTTAGATCTCGCAAGGGTCGTGAGTTCATGAGTATGCACTGATGAGAAGTTCCTTACTACGAAGGAATAGCTATTTGTTGCTCTTTAGTTCTTATCGGTATCTTAATCAAGGTCCATTAGTGACAAATATCTTCCACGAATTAAAATCTAGATGAAATCACTTTATTCAAGGTATTTAATGGTGGTTGAAAGTGGCCGACAGGAAACCCTAAACCTAGGCTTCATGCTATTTCGCACTACTCAACAAATATTTACATGTAATCTTGGGGAAACTGATGCTCCTTGACGGATTCGACCTCGTGTCACCAAGCTTCTCAGTCGGAGACGTTACCACTGAGCTACCGGACTGCAACTGTCCTCCTATTGGACGGAGACGTATTAACATTTGATTGGTCACTACTGAGTTGTAAAGGTATTTAATAATGTATGATAATCAGTTGTTTCCGACCGATAAGTCCTGAGTTCGAATTCCGCTTGGCAGAGTCGTGGATGCACACTGACATTGAGGACTCTCACAATAGGACGAAATAACCATCCAGCGCTTTCAGGTTTTCCATGATAGTCTAGCTTCAATTGACTCATGATCTCAACTATTGAAATTACTACAATCTTCACAAAAACCCTTTAGGTCTTTAATTTTCTTAATAGTTTTTTCTCTCTACTAATGTCAATTCAATTCATGAGTAAAACTATCTTCAAATCATCTTGTCAGCAGATAGATAGTTTCTATTGAATATAAAAATGGAATCAATATGTATAGTGGAGAATGAGATAGGTAAGAAGGGAAAGAAATAGAGGGAGTAAACCTATTTATTATTGAATAAACCGGAAATGTAATCAAATCCGTTTTTAACGGATGAACATCTAAATTTAGTTGTTTTCATCTTAATGTATTCAAATAATGTGGCATATTCTTCTTTCAATTCATCATACTAGTTCATTTGGTATTGTTTGTTTGTATCTTCCAATTGTTGTTTGGGACTGTGATTGATCAGTCTCTTGTTAATATATGTGCATCATATGTGGATTGCCTCGATATTACCTGCCTGGAGCCCGTCTGGGGCTACTGTTAGGTTTGGCATGGGGTTAGAGACAGCATGCTGTAGAAAACTAACTCGCTAAAAAAACGCTAACCTGAAAAAATAATTTAAACCATTTAAACTCTACCCTGGGAGTTAGAAGATCTTCATTTAGAAGAGTTATGACCCTCGTGGTGAGTGCCGAGTTCCTTCGGAAGTCATGAGGTTGATTCTCCTTCTGACAACTAGAGTAACCACTAATTCAGATACATGGGATGCTCGTACTTACTTGGAAGCACCTAACTGTGTCACAAGGCTAACCCTCACTTCAAATCCTCAAGGCCAAAGGGGGAGAGAAAGACCAAAGAACACAGACAGATGTGAGAAAAATGATCAACAATTGGATAGAACTAGAAAGGAAGTTTCAGGAAAGAGTGGGTTGCAGAATGCTGGTCGGTGGCCTATGCTCCACTGGAGGTAAAAGGTGTAAGTAAGTAAGTAATAAGCAAAGGTGGGTAGTGGTTAGCAGTGGAGTCCAAGACGCGTGTTTTTCCCCCTATTTGGGACTCGTCAGTTAGATGTATCTGTATCTCGGCGTTGATGTTCACTCCAGAACTCGAGTCCAGTACCGTTCGCTTCGAACGCTATCACATTATCCATTTAGTTACCCATCTTACGAGTTACAGTGATAAATTAATATACATCCGTGTATGATAGAAGTTCCCTTTCTAAAAATATCTACAAACCCAATCATTAATATTATGACTTTATAATTTTTAATGGAAATTGATAAGGGAAATGGGCTATTTAAATTATTCAATCGATAGGTATGTAGGTAGGTAGTTAGGTGGATAGGAAGCTGGTGATTTGCATAGTTACGTTTCTATGTATAAAAATAGCAGGACTGATGGATGGATGGATGGATGGATGGATGGATGGATACATAGATAGATAGATAGACAGACAGTCGGATTAGGAGTGTAAGCTAGACAGGTCGAAACCCCTTCTGATATATATATATATAATTACGTAATGTAATCATGATCAGCTACGATATGTGAGATAAGTGTTCCATCCACATTGAAATACATTTACTGTATTATTAATAAACTAGTAAGGATTAACAATATATAGGTATCTACTATCAGCTGATTAGAAGTATCACAAGAGGTTTTTTAGTGGATATTATAGTAGTTGAGATCATGAAGTGATTGATGTTAAATCATCATTGAAAACCTGGAAGCACTGGAGAGTCGTTTCGTCCTACTGTTGTACTCTTTAGCAGTATGCATCTATGATCTTGCCCCGTGGGAAGTAGTCAACAGGAAATTTATATGATTTGTTAGTATGGTGAAGAATATGAAATCTTGAGAGAATTCGTGTTCAGTTTAAGATTTGAAAATGTATCACTCATTTTCACAGTTAGTAAACTTACGACTATGTTATTCAATCAGTAACTAATCACCTTAAAAACTGTGCTATATCGGTTGATGGATCACTGAGTAGTGATGAATGTCACATTTGTCAAGTACTCTGTTGTTAACTGTATCCTATAGATCGTGATACATTAATAACTTACTTTACTTACTTACGCCTGTTACTCCTAATGGAGCATAGGCCACCCAACAGCATTCTCCAACACACTCTGTCCTGGACCTTCTTTTCTAGTTCCATCCAATTCTTGTTCATTCTTCTCATGTCTATTTCCATTTCTCGGCGTAATGTGTTCTTTGGTCTTCCTCTTTTCCTTTGGCCTAGAAGACTCCATGTAAGGGTTTGTCTTGTGACGCAGTTGGGTGCTTTCCTCAATGTGTGTCCTATCCACTTCCAACGCTTCTTCTTGATTTCTTCCTCCGCTGGGATCTGGTTTGTTCTCTCCCACAGTAGGTTGTTGCTAATAGTGTCCGGCTAACGGATCTGAAGTATTTTGCGTAGACAACTGTTAGTAAAAACTTGTATGTTCTGGATAATGGCTTTCGTAGTTCTCCGAATTTCTGCTCCATACAGTAGAACCGTCTTAACATTTGTATTGAAAATCCTGACTTTGGTATTGGTTGACAGACAGTTGCTTTGAGTTCCAGATGTTCCTCAGTTGCAAATATGCTGCTCTTGTTTTGCCGATCTGCGCCTTCACGTCTGCATCAGATCCACCGTGTTCATCAATGATGCTTCCCATCATTAATAAAGTTCATGTTTTTTAAAGAAATCGATCAAATTCACTTTTGTATATCAATGAATAAACACTACATACATAGATAATTATAAAGTCCCAATTTATTCAATATGTAGTAGATTAGTTAATAACTTTTGATTGAATTTCATTGAAATCATGAACTAATCAATGTTAAAACATCGTTGAAAACCTGGAAGCACTCGATTGCCGTTTCTTCATAGTATCGAACTCCTTAGCAGTGAAAATCATATGCTCACTAACGATTAACTTCTAAATGGATTTCATGGAGTTCTAGTGAGAAGTCGTAACCTATGGAGTCCAATCCGTGTCGGGTTGAGACATTTATCCACTTTAGACAATGGATGAAGGGTTTCACAAGGTCATGGATTGATTAAAGTTATACATTTACACCGTTGAACACCGGTTTAGTGGTCTAGAGGTCAAGCGTTCTCACAAGAGATCAAAAGTCCTAGGTTCAAGTTTCACGTGCAGAGTCATGAATGCGCACTGCTGAAGAGTCCCACATATCAAGGTGAAACGGTTGTCGAGTGCTTCTAGGTTTTCTATGGTGGTCTAGCATAGATTGACTCATGAATTCAACTATCAAAATTACTACAATATGTACAACTATACACAGCTTCTCATTAGTTCATTGTAATTACAACTCATTTGTAAACGTTATTAGTAATATTGGCTTTATTACTTGTGAATTATTTCGAATTTGAAGGACCAATTGAGGTTTTCTCATCTCTAATCTTTTACAGCACTTTACATCATTAAATTATTCATTAATCAAAGTAAGAAATAAGCAAAAATGGACGGTGGCTACCAGTGGATTCTAGGACGCGCGTTTCGTCCTATTTGGGACTCGTCAGATGGATGTACTTGTATCTCAGAGTTCATGTTCACTCATAAATGGAAAGATTCAAGTAAACAATACTTAGTGAATTTAAACTTCACCACATTACACAAGTAAGTGATTATCAAAACTCAGTAGTAAAGTGGATAACACGATAGAGTTTGAAGCGAACAGTATTGGATCGAAGTTCCAGAGTGAATATAAACTGTAAGATGCACGTACATCCAGCTGACGAGTCCCAAAACGGACAAAACGCGCATTCTGGATTCTACTGCTAACTATTATCCATCTCTGCTCATAATGTCTGTGACGTAGGGCAATGTCGAGGCAGTCCGCACAGGATGCACGTATGCCAATAAGAGACTGATCAATTGCAGTCCTAAACATCAATGGGAAGATTCCAGTAAACAATACTTATTGAATTTAAACTTCATCTTATTGCACAAGCAAGTAGCTATAAGGACTCGGTAGCTAAGTGGATAACGCGAAAGAGTTCGAAGGGAACGGTATTGGGTTCAAGTCCCGAGGTGGACATAACTGTGAGTTGCAGTTACATCCATTCAACAAGTTCAAAGTTAGATGAAGTGCGCGTCCTGGGTTCCACTACTAGCCACTATTCATCTTTGCTTATAAGGTTTTCGAATCAATGTCATGTGTGTCAAGTCCTTGTTAATGCAGATCGAATCCTATCGACCAAGTTGCAATATGGCCACTAGTCTAAGTGACTCGACATTCCGTGCACTATGCAAAACATCTATTCATAATAAGTGAATCCAAATAAAACTTAACCCAGGAAACAATAAGAACATATATATATATTGATTTGATCAAACTTGATGCCTTTCGACTGAAATAAAGTGTATATATATATGTGCGTGTGTGTTTGTAGAAGAAGGTGGCGGTGGTGGTGGTGGTGGTGGATAGAGAGGGGTGTTTTTTGTTCACAATAATAACATTCAATATTATCATGATATATAGTAATAGTGTATAGAGTTACATAATCGATCATATTAACCTGTTGTTTTGTTTTGTTTTTCAATATGAAATCATATAAGTAACCATAGTAACTTAGTCATGCTAGTTGTAAAATACGATTTATGTATGTATATATGATGTATATTATGCTATAGACAAATACGAATAGAATTAAACATCACTCTCTCTATATATATAGTAACATTGTATGAGAGACACATCGAGTTATACAATACAAATAACATTGTCCATTGTGTTGATAAGGCTTATATAGTACTGTCTGAAGATAATCAGTGTATGTAGATATTATCAATAAGAGACTGATCAATATAAGTGGTCTGCTTAAATATCTGGGCTATCTGTTCCTTCCTATCATCTAGATATTTCAACAAGGTATCTGTCTTTTGCTTATTTATTTCAACAGATCAATATGTCTAGTGGTCTGATAATGTATTCAGATGTGTTTCTGAAAAGTTTACGATATTTCATTGTACTAGTTACAAAAGAGCCTAATCACAGACATCATGTTGGATGGCAGTATACATCGAAAAGAATGTACATTATTCAAATGTCGATTCTAGGACTGTTAACTTCTAGCTGGTAACCACTCAATATGTTATCGTCAGGATCAATCAAGAAATAAGAAACGGAAACTCGCTGAAGTACTTTGTGCTGAGAATTCTATATTGTATCAAAAATATAATGTTGGATTAAGCCAATAATAACAATTATCAGTATAGGGTTGTGAAGATTATGAAGTTTTTTTGATTGAGATCATGAACCGATTGATGTTAGACCATCATTGAAAACCTGCAGGCACTGGATTGCTGTTTCGTAGGACTCCTCAATGGTAGTGCGAATCCACAATTCCACTCGCGGGATTCGAACCCATGTAGATTTCAGATGACTTTGGGCTTCTGGAAAGTTCCGGAATCTTAATAAACATAGTAACAGGATAGTGGTAATCATCCAATCAGAAATGTGATAGGTGACTTTTCACTTTCCAGATGTTTCTGAAAAACGTCTATTGAATGCTGTTAACATTAGATGTTTCCAAGTATTTTCACAGATCCTCTAGGCATTTTTTTGAAGGAATTTTCCAAGACTCTCCAAGAATTTCTAGATTTGTAAACTATTGAGTAGGATTCGCAAAATAAATAAATGAATTTATTGGTTGCATTCATCAGTCAATTGAAGCTACACCACCATTGAAAAATCTGGAAGCACTGGACGACCGTTTCGTCCTAGTATAGGACTCCTCAGTTTCAGTACGCATCCACGATCCTGCCTCGTGAGATTCGAACCCAGGACTTATCAGCCTCGTGCGCTAACACTTGACCTGTAGTCAATGAGCTGGCCGGCATTCAATGTTGTTAATATCTATTTTCAACCAATCGACAGAATCTATGTTTTTCTATTCACATTGTATGTGAGGATTGACAAAGCAAGGGCTACATTCCCACAATTCAAGATTATATAGGACTCAAAACAACTGTCAACTAATATCAAAGTCACAATCTTCAATACGAATGTCAAGACAGTTCTCCTGTACGGAGATGAAACTTGAAGAACTATTACAACCATCATCAACAACGTACAAGGATTTACAAATAGATGTCTACACAAGATACTCAATATCTATTGGCCAGATACCATCAGTAACAGCCTACTGTGGGCGAGAACAAACCAGCTTCGAGCTGAAAAGGAAATTAGGAAAAGGTGTTGGAAGTGCATAGGACATACATCGACAAAATCATCAAACTGCATCACGAAGTAAGCCCTAACTTGGAATCCTGAAGAGAAGCGGAAAAGAGAAAGGCCAAAGAACACATTACGTCAGTAAATAGAATTAGATATGAAAAGGTAAAATAACAACTGGAAAGGATTGTGCAGGACAGGACTGGATGGAGAGTACTGGTATTGTTCTTATGCTCCTTCACGAGAAGTAACAGGCGTAAGTAAGTAAGTAAGCAAGTCTTCACATTGTTATTCTTTCTTTATTCATTTGAGTTCATTCTATTCTACAAAATATTATCCTGTTACCAATAGTATTATTATGTTAGTTTTCAATTAATTTATGCAAATTTAATCAAATTAGGTTAATTGAAATCTAAAATAAAAAGTACATAAAGAAAAAAAACTTTTTTTCTTCTTTTTTTTTTTAATCAAACAACGAACTTGATCGATAATTGGAAACATCAGAATTATCCATAATATATTGATCTTAGATAGATAGACTATCATTGGAAACTAGGAAAAGTTGAATAGTTAGGACACCTCAATAGTGTACACTGATGAATTTTGAGATGGTGAAGAAGATTTGTAGCTCAGGTGTATGATTTTGATGGAGTCTTGTTCTCTAAGCTGGATGGTTTGGTCGTGAAGCTTTTATCGTTCCTCTGAATGACATCATCAGCACAAACAAAGCTCTACGATCAAACCATCCAGCTCAGAGAACAAAACTCCATCAAAAAACACTAATGAATCAACTTTATATGGTCAATTTCAAGGAATTTAGTTTCATGTATGTAAGCTCAGTTTCAAGACCATTGAACTGATATCTAACCATTTAAAAAGTATAACTTCAATCAATTCACGATATTCAATTACCATCTTTCATTGCTTACGGTAGATATCTTTCTTACACTCTACATGATTAAACTCCATTGGTCACTAATTCTCAATGGAATTCTAAGAGTTGTATCTTAAGGTCAGTCACTAGTGAGTACACGATTCATTATAGTTAAACATTAGCACTATCGGATGTTGACTTAGTTGTTTAAAGGTTAGACGTTCACTCAAGATTAAATGTCCCTGGATTAGACTCCATACGACGGGGTCGAGCTAAGGTATTTGGTGAAGTAAACTATGAAAGTTCTACAATCTCGACAAAACTTTAACGTAATAAAAGATAATAGTTTAATGAATGAAACAGATAATTATTAGTTATTTTTTTCTTTACTTTTACTTACTTTCGCCTGCTACCCCGAACGGAGCATAGGCCGCCAACTAGCAAGAATTATGTTTTTCTGGTTAGCGTTTTTTTTAGCGAGTTAGTTTTCTACGGGATGGGGTCACTAACCTCATACCCAACTCTCCTACTTTGTCCGGGCTTGAGACCGGCCGTAGCCCAAAAGAGGCTCCGGGAGGAGTGAGTTATTTCTTTCTAGCTATTAATAATCACCATTAATAGGTGAATTGATTTAAACTTTACGTGTACAATTACATGCAGGCTTCTCCATGCCTCATTATTTATCCAGCTGTTGGGATGGTTTTCGAGAACTACGATGAAGCCTCCAAAGGCCCTATAGTAGTCGACTAGTTTCCATCCAATCAGAACATGATGGAGCTTACTAGAATATCAACGTGGCATGCTACTATTAAACAGTAGCAAAACATGCCTCTCTTCGGATTGACTGAAAGCACTTCTTCTGTCTTCTAATTTGCGGCTGTGAGGTTCTATACGTCCGAATGCCGTAGTTGTATACTGTATTCTGCATTAATCAAGTTGTGAACATAACACCAATAAAGACAGAGTTTATCTTCCTTTTTTCAATAGTCAATCAATGTGTAATACACAACACTTTAGGTCATTATCCCATCCATTTGATAGATGGGCGCTGTATATCACAGTTTATTATGAAATCTTTACTGAAAATTACACATCAGTATTCAATAAATAAAACTTTAGTGAAAGGAAAAATGAACAAAAGTTCTATGAATAGCACACTCCTTGGACAACGGAAACGTAACAGATAACTTCAATCAAAAAAATGATTGGAAGCAAAGATAGATATTGGCTACCAGTGGATTCCAGGAAAAGCGTTTCATCCTATTTGGGACTCCTCAGTTGGATATACCTGTATCCCAGAGTTGATTTAAACTTCACCACATTTCACAATCAAGTGGCTATCAGGAATTAGTAGCTAATTAGATAACGTGATAGCATTTGAAGTGAACGTTACTGGGTTCAAGTCCCATAGTGAACATCAACTCTGAGATGCAGGTACATCCAGCTATCGAACCCCATATAGGACGAAACGCGTGTCAGACTGGATTCCACTGCAAGCCACTGTCCGTCTTTGCTTATAATGCTTGTGAATTAAAGTAATATCGAGGCCATACGCACAGTATCCACATATGTCAATGAGACCAATCAATTGCAGTCCTAAGTAACAATGGGAAGATACAAGCAAACATTACTAAATGAATCTAAAAGAAATGATGTTTTAAAAGTAATATATTTGAATATTCCAATCATTCGTTCTTTATTAAATATTGTTGAGGACTTGAAACACAAATAATGTTTCACCTTATCAGGAATTCATCATTTGAATGCATTTGTTTCCTAGAGTGTATGCTCATTACAACATCTAAACCCAGTACTTTTCCCACAACCAGAGCCTTTGACCTAAAGGTCTAATCCACAAGGCAGTGGAGCAACGTCAGGTACTTCAGTCACATGGTAACCGGTGATCAACGATTGGTTCATACGCCATTTGTTGTTTCAGGATACTGGATCTCATGTGGACCATTGATTTGGAATCAGGGTTTTCCAACTCCCCTAGTTAGACTCTTTGTGTCCACCAACCTGATTGAATCGCCGAACATTCGCTTCCCTTCCTCTCAACTTCCTAAACAACATCCGTAGTGTTAGAAGGTAGTGAGTAGAACTTCCTTGTCAGTAGTTGTATGTACGTGGCCAAGTAAGAGTATTTGTAGAGGGAGAGCTGACTCCCCCCACTCTCGTCCGTACCAGGTGATTTGGGGGCTATAGGAAAAATAGTAAAAAACTTTCGTAACTGATACAATATATACTACTGAATAATTACAATTTAGAAATCTTTTGCAATATTTTACATTTGGTGTTGCGAATCCTTTGTTGTAATAAAATTTATATTACCCCATGGAGTTATTATTATTGTTACTAATGGTCATGAAGATGTGAAGCTTACAAAGAAGATAATTCTGTACTCTTTGGATTTAAGGATATTTTTGATAATATTATCATTACCACTTAATATATCTAGGATAATTCAGTGGTTGAGATCATGAGTCAATTGAAGCCAGACCACCATGAAAAACCTAGAAGCACTAAAAGACCGTTTTGTTCTGTTGTGGGAACCCTCCTCATAGAATCTCTCGAGGTTGGATCGTGGATGCGCACTGCCATTGGGGAGTCCCATACAAGGGTGAAACGGCTGTCCAGTGCTTTCTGGTTTTCCATGGTGGTTTAGCTTCAATTGAATCATGATCTCAACTATTAAAGTTATTATTTATTTATTTATTTGAACACATAAATATTGGTAAAAAGAAGCAACGAATACAACTGCGCTATCCAAGTCACTTGATTTGTGTGTGTGGGCTGTGATACTGCCCGGATACCCAGACCGAAGCAGGATGTTAACTAAGTGAAAATTAAAAACAAACATTGAAACATCATTACAGAGAAACAAATCATCATCGTCATATGTTTTTAAAACTTATCTTTATTACTTACCCTTGCTACTACCAACCTACATATCCATCTATCCACCTACCAATCTACCTAAGGTTGTATTCCTTTTTACTTTGATTTTAATGACATACATACCAGTTTACGTAACCGATATATCGATTCAACTTATAATCGATAATGAAACAAACGGATGTGTCATTACATAATCTAATAGATACTGCTACTTGTGTTACATATGTAAACTGTTTTTCAATGTTAACTTTCCTTGTTTATTTCATACATACCTATAGATGCTGCTTATTATCAGTTACTTACTTACTCCTTTTACTTCCAATAGAGCATAGTCCGCCAACCAGCATATTCCAACCTCAGTTAGTCAGTCAGTCAGTTACAACGTAGGACCAGGCATATATATGGATTAGTCCGAGTTGCTATAGCGCATCAGCACAGCAAGATGAATACCGGATTCATAGAAGTGGTTAGGTTGATATTTATTGACAAGAATATAAAACCTACATCGTCTAAAGCACAAATTGAAGTGTATGCTACTGATGTCGACAGATATAAGTAGTATGTATCATCAGTAGAAAGTGAAATGCCTTAATGGAAAAGGTTAAGAAGATCAAAGAAAAGAAAACTAGGACAGAGAATGATTGCTGTGAAAACGTAGAAACAATGAAGTCTGAGACGATTGATTGATGTTTTACAGAATGAAGTATTTACTGTATGATTCTCAGATTTTACTAAGATGTTCTATAATTTTGTGCTGAAATGCATTCGATTGTTCCCACTGCTATCCTCGTTCACTAAAAAAATAACCTCGAATGAAAAGAAGACGCTTCACATGAACAAGAATTTCAAGAGTGATAGACCTACAGACGTTCTAAAGAAGAGAATTTTCGACACTTTAAAAAGTACAGTCATCGTAGCAACGTTGCGTATAGTGTTCCCCAGTCGATCAATGTTCATCAATAATCTTAAGAATGAATTATCTCATCTGATCAACTCTATGTGCATTTATCAATTTGCCTGCTCATGCGAAGTCAGGTATTTAGAATGTTTGACGCGTACTTCATCCAAAAGCATTCAAGAAAATTACCCGGCTTAGTTAAAAAAAAAGAGGCAAAAACGGCTCAATTAGAAGCTCAATAATCGAACATATTGTGAACACAGGTCATACAATCAAGACATACTTTGAGGTTTGAATTCATCTACATGGTGTGTAGAAAGCTGTCAAAGGCAGTTATATTCCATCTTCCCATTATTCCCGAAGCAATTGCTATACATCTAGGAGAACACGAATTATTTGTCCAAAAG
This sequence comes from Schistosoma haematobium, assembly GCF_000699445.3. NCBI lineage: Eukaryota > Metazoa > Platyhelminthes > Trematoda > Strigeidida > Schistosomatidae > Schistosoma > Schistosoma haematobium. The sequence goes on from NC_067202.1 coordinate 1,431,382, forward strand.
AAACGAGCACAATATTTTCCTCTACTATGGTCTTAATCTTTCATACTTTTTTTCTTTCACAGTCATCTGATTCCCCTTCTGTCTTCTCTATAGACCTTTTACCACCACATGTCTTACTTCTGATTCTATGATCTTCCTGATTACAGTTCATCTCAATTTTAACATTTTATGTTATCTTGCTGAACCTTCCTTTCCCTATTTATCCTTATGATGAATATTCAGTATTGGAAAGATTGTTGATTTTATAATTGAGATCATGAACTGATCAATGTTAGACCATCATTGAAAACCTGGAAGTACTGAACTGCCGTTTCGTCTTGGCACAGAACTCCTCAATAGTGCTCATCCACGATTCTGCACGCTGAACTCCAATCCAGGACCCTCATTCTCTCATGCGAACGCTTAACCTCAAGACCACCAAACCTGCATCCAACGGTATTAATGTCCAACTTGAATTAATCCGTCTTCCATTGTATTCAGTGTGTAACCGCCTCACAACAGTTTCCCTGATAAAAATAACGATGTTAGGCCTTTTCTATTCTATCTCACTGTTACCATGTTTAACAGAATTTCATTAACACTATATAATATAAATAAAATAAGAAAGCCAGTGCATTCAAAGATTGTTTGGATCTGGGGTTTTTTTGTGTCAACCCATTCGTACTTCACTCACAACTGTATTCAAATGTAAAATTTAGTCCACTAACTTAAATGTCTACATAAAGTTATTCGTTCTGAAACCATAGAAACTTATCCAATCGATGAATAATTAACCAAGTTTGATACTTTCTCATTCCTCTGTTCTATAAAAAAAAACCATTAGTACAAGTTGTAGTTTTATTTCATTGATTAATCTAAGTTGAACAAACAAACAAATCAAAATGAGAAAGTTCTGAAAAGATGTTTCACGTTGATTTGAGACTCCTCAACAATATAAAAAACACTGCTCAGTCAGGAATCGAATTCAAGAACTTCAAGCGTCGTACATATCTTACTGAAGAGTGCCGACTGTCACAAAATGGCTTTTAATCATCTGTAATCGAAAGACAATTATCAAACGTAATAGTTTCAGATAAATTACCTAACTGAAGTTTGTCTAATCTTCGTCTCCCCCTGGTTAGACAAACTTTTGTTTGTTAACAAGGGTTGTTTTCGTTTTCCGATCAAGTCACAACAACCCCATGAGTGTCTATATTCGATTCGAAGAAACAATCTATAAGTAGCCCTGGTTGACCTTAGTTCTATAGTAGTTACCAATTTTCAGGAATTTGCACCAATACTCTTAAGAGAAACATGGTTAACCAACGGTATTTTAACACATATCACCAAAACATATTTCCCGATACACCATAATAACAAGTATTGGCTAGCATGAAGCCTCGTAAAAGCACGGGTTGAATTTGCTACATAAAACCACCTAAGCAAGTAAAACCTTAGCTTGATTGCATACATGTGTTATTTGTCCATGACATTCTTTCATTCTTCTCGTTATCATTACTAGTATGACTATGTATTATGTCCTATGGAATAACTGTGATTTACTGCCTGTTCAACGGAATAAAACTCATATTATATGATGTGAGAAAGAAGCCAAGGCTATAGATGAAGAATTTATTACTCACCAACTATCGATTCAAAAACTGTCCCAAAATTATATTGAATTATATCTGATCTACTTATCCGATCAATAGGCAGATTTGAATATATATATATATGTTCATGAGTTGATCTAAGCTAGACAAACTCGATGGCCGTTTCGTCCTAGTACGGGATTCCCCATATTCAGGGTCCCGCACCAAAGGGACTCGAATTCAGGACATTCGAGCTGAAGCATGAACACTTAACCTCTAAATGACTGAGATGGCATCTGACGGTGTTAATTTCAAACTCCAATCAATCCATGATCTTACACAACCCTTCATCCATTGCCTGAGGTGAATAACTGTCTCCACCCAGCACAGATTGACCTCCAATGACCAAGCCTTCTTACTAAAACTCCAGGAAATTGATCCTGAACTTAGTCACCAGTGTGCACTTGATTATCATCTGATCATGAATCGATTGAAAGTAGACAACAATACCGTTGGATGCCAATTAAATCGTCTAGATGTTAACCGCTCATGTACAAGACCGAAGGTTCTGTGTTAAAGTCCTCAGTGTCAGATAGTGGATACGCACAACTGAGTAGTCCCATACTAGAATGAAACGACTGTCCAGTACACCTAGATTCTCAATAGTAGTCCAGTTCAGATAAACTCATAAAATCAGCTATTAAAATTACTACAATCTCCATAAATCTCCCATTCTGATATATATATGTATCTCAATAGTTAGTTGAGATCATGAGTCAGTTGAAGCTAGACAACCATGGAAAACCTAGAAGCAACCGACGACCGTTCCATCCTATTGTGGGACTCCTCAGTAGTAGTAGACATCCACGATTACGCCTCACGAGATTTGAACCCAGGACCTATCAGTCTCGCTCGCTATCGCTTCACCACTAGACCACTGAGTCGGCACCCAACAGTGTTAATATCTAACTTCAACAAATCCATGAAATTGAGAGATACATCCATCATTGTCATCAATGAGTTACTATCTCACAATAGACCTGGTTGAACTTCCCTAATTGAACTAGGCATTAAGTGATATGAATTAATCAATAATTTATTGCATTTACCCAATTAACTTTTTATGCCTCTTCTTCTTCTTCTTGACAATAATCTACAAACGTTTGCTATGCACTTGCATTTTGTTAACTAGTTTTTTGTATTTTTGTATATAGATGAATAAACACAATAAAAATGATGAAATTGATCGGTATGTTTGTTTGTTTGCTTGTTTGTTTATTCTTTTTTCTTTTTCTTCTTCTTTTTCTTCTTTTCTTCTTCTTTTTTTGTTGTTTTTCTCTCTTATTGACGGCTGTTTCTAAATTGTACGTTGTTTTTTTATTTTTCATATTAGAAATAATGAATTGCATAAAGATGATATTGGAACGATGAAATACATTCCAAGATCCTCTGTTGATGATATTCGTAACAACTTGTTGTTGTTATGATTTATGGTTTGTTTTTTTCTTCTTCTCAATTTGTTGTTGTTAATCGATATTATCAATATAAGGGGTTGTGGAGATCATTGGGTTCGAATCTTGCAAGGCAGAATTGTGGTTACGTAATGCTACTGAGGAGTCCCGTAATAGGATGAAACGGCCATCCAGTGCTTCTAGGTTTTCAATGGTTGTCTAACATCAATCAATTGATGATTCAATGATTTGATTGAGATCATGAACTGATTAATGTTAAATCGTCACTGGGTTCGAATCTTGCAAGATGGAATTGTGGTTACGTACTGCTACTGAAGAGTCCCATAATAGGATGAAACGGCCGTCCAGTGCTTCTAGGTTTTCAATAGTTGTCTGACATCAATTAAAAAACTGAATAATCTCCACAAGCCTGTACTGATAATTACCATGTGCTTAATAGTGATTAGCCTTGTGAGGGAATTCTCGAAGTTGTAGTGAAAAGCCTTGACCAGTGGAACTAATCCCTGTCGGGTAATGACAGGTATCTACCTCAGTACAATGGAAGATGGTCGCGCAGTTTCGCTGATTGGTTGAGGTTAGACATTAACATCATTAAATGCGGACTCAGTGGTTTAAAGGTTAAGCACTGGGTTCGAATCCCTTGAGCGGGATCGTGGATGCGCACTGCTGAGGAGTCCCATACTAGGACGAAACGACCGTCCAGTGCTTCCAGGTTTTCCATGGTGGTCTAGCTTCAATTGACTCATGAATTCAACTATTAAAATTACTATGATATCTACAAAACCTCTCTTTGATTTCATTTTTTATTGATGATACAAACTACTTATATCTGTCGATATCAGTAGCACATACCACACTACTACCAACATTGTTTATGTGTGTTTCCGTATATATTCATAAACGTATCGTAGAAATTCCATGAAATTAATTATCATTCAAACTTTATATTTCAATCAGACTATTTCAACAAACTGTCATAATCCCATATCTTAGTTACAACAATATAAACTTTATAGATTATAATGTAAAACTCTTGTTTCCATGATAAGAAACAATTAGAATAATCTATGTTAATTGACTAATATATTGATATAGAGTCATTACTTCGTAGAACACTTTCTCGAAGTGAACAATTCAACAGAAAGTATACTCCATGATATCTCAATGGCTGTTGTCAAGGTTGTCGAATGTTCTGATGTAAGTACCCCTCTCTCTAGACTCCTCTTTTAGTTATCCATGATGTATCGGTATTTTTAGATCCTGTAATATGCATCAGTTATCATTAGATGTACTACTGGGAGGAGTAATTGAACAATCCATTCAAAGCTTATGGAACATGTCCCTAGATGATTTTAGAATAAGTTAGGATCAAATGCTTCGATAAATCTAGAAAGTAGAAAATCATGTTCATCATTAATAACAAAACATCTAACTACAAACAATTCATAGAACAGACATTAATACAACTTTTAAATCATTGTATAAATATTATCAAGGTCATATTCTAAAGGTCATAGAAGCCATGGCTATTCGTGAATTCCAACCACCACCACCATGACCATCACCCCACCTCCTTTATGTATATAGAAACAATGTGTTGTAACTTTGAATTAACCCTGGTAATTTATCACCTAGGCTACTACGATAATTTTGTATCCTCTCTTTTATCTACAATTAACATTCGATGTTTATTTGGACTTTTATTCAAATGACCTTGATTGATTTTCATAGAAAATGTATTCACAAGTACGTATTTGACTAGATCAATTGATCGGATAAACTTATCGATCATATATTTATTTTCAGATCAATTTCATTCATTCATTTATCAAAATGTTATATCTAAAGTTTAGATCCTTGATATACGGTGGACAACTTGAGCACTGGAATGCTAGAACCTTTCAAGTCTCAAATGAGAAGATAGAAGATAGGTGAGAAGGAATGCTATTTCAAATGGTGTCAAATATAATACAAAACTCTCAGGTATTGATACCTCTTCAGTCCTCCAATCCACATACTGAAGATTATAAGCATTTGTCCAATAGTGAATCTACATGTAAAGATTCGGGAATATTCTTCCAAAAGTGATTGAATGAAATATCTTCAGCTCTATCTGAGCTTTTTAAAGCTTCCTCGGGTTCACCCGTGAACCATCCTCACACAAAATTTATAAAATGGACTAATTGCTTTAAATACAGATATATTTTAATAGTGGAATTCATGAGTCAACTGAAGCTAGACCACCATGGTAAACCTCGAAGCACTGGACGGCCGTTTCATCCTATTATGGGACTCCTCAGTGGTAGTGCATATCCATGATCCCGGCTCGCGAAATTCGAACCAAGAACCTATCAATCTCGCGCGCTAGCGCTTAACCACTAGACCACTGAGTCGGCAGCCAACAGCGTTAACATCTAACTTCAACCAATCCATGAAGTTGTCTTCAATGCGTTACCATCTCACAACAGACCCGGTTGAACTCATTTGGTTACTACATCTCATTAAAACTTCGGGAAATACCTCTTGGAGATCGCGAGAGACTAATGCGTGCTGCGTTCGAATATCACGAGGCGGGATCGGGGATGTGCACTGCTGAGGAGTCCCATATTAGGACAAAATACCCATTGAGTGTTTCGAGGTTTTCCATAGTGGTCTAGCTTCAATTGATTCATGAATTCAACTATTAAAATTACTATGATGTGCTCAAAACCCTCACAGATGGATTTGTTAATGCCAGTATTCTAATGTGAGATGGTAATCACTTATCAAATACATTGAATTACTTAGGATACTTTAAGTAGGTGGATGCCAATCACATTCTATTGAATAATGAACTATTTTTCTATTTAAACAATATAATCGGTTGTTCAGAATGGTCGAATTACAATCTGATCGATAAAATTAAATCAATACCAGGTACCAAACAACATCATATCGGTTATTTCAATGATGTCGCTTAACATCTATAATTATTGATCGAGGCGATTGTATGGACACCAAACTAGATAGTTTACATTTAGATGAATGATTCAAACGAACAGTCAGTAACTTATGGATTGATGACATATTTTAACTTGGTTACTCCTAACCTTCTTCCAACTTAACCTGATCAATTTCTTATTCAAGATCTTACATCATTCAACGTTCTTCTATTGTATCTGCTAATCCGAATTGTAAAAAAACGTTTTTTGTGCTTCCATAAAGTAGTTGGTTACAATTTCCTATATGCTGAAATGATTATTGAGACTAATCACTCATTAATAGTTACTATCATGTTTCGTCCAAGAAATATTCATATCAGTGGATATTTATCTCAAAATATGTAATTATGGGACGGAAACATGAAGAACAACGAAAGTCATCATCTAGAACATACAAGTGTTTATTGACAGTGGTCGACGCAAAATACTTCGAATCCGATGGCCAGACACTATCAGCAACAACCTAATGTGGGAGAGAAAAAACTAGATTCCAGAGAAGGAAGAAATCAGCACGAAGCGCTAGAAGTGGATAGGACATATATCGAGGAAAGCACTGAACTGAGTCACAAGGCAAGCCCCATATGGAATCCTCAAAGCCAGAAGAAACAAGGAAGACCAAAGAACTTTCAATGATCTGTCAATATCAATATCCAAAACATTTACTTCTTGTCTAGTTTGATATTCAGATCAATATTTACCTAAAAAAAGTCTACCATGAACCAATCAATTTTAACTTATTCAATCGCATGATTACCATTGATAGTCATTACAAGGGGTATGGTATTTGAGGGGGGGAAAGGGTATGAAATTTATTGATATATATATATATATATATAGATATAGATATAGATATATAGATCTGTTTGTAAAATCGATGGTAGTTACAAAAAAACAAAAATGACCATGAAAAGAAAGAAGACAGAATGAAAGGAACTAGTGAAATTTGTAATGAAAAAAAAGAAATTAGGGTGTATTTTTATTTTTTTTTATTTTTCGACAGTTACATAACAGACATTGAATGTCAGAATAGGTTTTGTGGAGAGTTTTAGAAATTTCACTGGTTGAAATCATGGAGTCAATTGAAGCTAGACCACCATGGAAATCTCCACAAAAACCCATTCTGATAATAATAATAATCACCTGCTCACTAGTGACTGACTTCAAGAGACACTTCTGGAGTTCTAGTGAGAAGTCGTTACCAGTAAAGTTCAACCAGGTCTGAAATAGGAACTCATTGAAGACAATGGTGTACGGTGGCGCAACTTCGTGGATTGGTTGAAGTTAGACATTAACACCGATGGATGCCGGCTGGCTTATTGGTCTGGTTGGTTAAGCGCATGGCGCGAGACTGGTAGGTCCTGGGTTCGAATCTCGCGGGGGGGCGGGATCGTGGATGCACACTGCTGAGAAGCCCCGTACTAGGACGAAACGGCCGTCCAGTGCTTGCAGGTTTTCCAGAGTGGTCTAGCTTCAAATGACTCATAATTTAAACTAGTGAGATATTGAATGTGATTACGGTTAATAAATTAATGTATCTATAAGAGTTTTTATTTATCCTTTATTGAAATCAGCAGTGGAATCCAGGACGAACGTCTCGCCCTATTTGCGACTTGTCAGTTGGGTGTACCTGCATCCTAGAGTTGATATTCACTCTGGGACTCGAACCCAGTAACTTTCGGTTCAAACGCAATTACATTATTCATTTAGCTATTGAGTCCTGATAGCTAATTGCTTGTGCAATGGGTTGAAGATTACATTCACTTGGTATTGTTTACTTGAATCTTCCCATTGATGTTTAAGACTGTAGTTGATCAGTTTCTTATTATTGACATATGCGCATCTTGTGTGGATTGCCTCGATATCGTCTTAGAATAAAAGCTTTATAAGCAAAGAGCTTTGAATAGCTATTCTGACCTGGTCGGCTCAATTCTTGATATGATCACAGGTGAACACTATCGAGAGGTTGCATACTAGGATGAAACATCTGTTCAGTGTTGTCTGGTTTCTAATGGTACTCCCAGTTAAATCAATATACGATAAATAAATCCTACATTTAGATTTCCGGAAGATGTTAGTTTATATCCTGAAGTGACATCAACTTGTAAACGTTCGAAAACCATGAAGATCTGAACTGATGTTTTGTCTTATTTGTTATTTATATGGATTCCATACAACCAAACATACATGGTGTCAACCAAGATCGAATCCTGAGAAAGTCAGATCTCGTACCATTAATCATATCATTACATCACTTACTAATTTAAAACTTAGTTGTTTACATTTTTATCTATGAATAATCTAAAGTGGAGATTTTCCACAAATCGTCTTCTTGATAATCATACTTATTATGCAATGATTAGGACTAGACATTTGTATTAATGTTTTCAGACTCAGCAGTTAAAAGGTGATGTACTCTCTCAGTGACGTAAAAGTCGTGAGTTCGATTTTCATTTATCATCTAAGGAGCGTAGGGTTGATTGGGTTTAATAACCTGTGTGAATTTGTAGTCTTAATGAATTGTTTTTTAAATTGATTAATCACTGAGTGATGATCAATGTCATGTGTGTCACGTCCTTTTTAGTGAGAATCGAATACTCTCGATCAAGTTGCAGTGTGATCGAGATTTAGATGGTGGTTGGAGGTAGTCAACAGGAAACCCTGGACCCGGGTTTCGTGCTACTTGGCACTCGTCAGCAAGGTGTACCTGTAATCTTAAGGGAACTGATGCTCCCTGGCGGATTCGATCTCGTGTCACCCAGCTTCACAGTCAGAGACGTTACCACTGTTGGCCACATTGCAACATGATCGATAGCATTCGATCTGCACCAATAAGGACTAGACAAGCATGACATTGATCACCACCCAGTGATTAATCAATTGTGCAGTGTGATCACTAGTCTAAGTGACTCGACATTGTGTGCACTATGTTGAGATAAGACGGTGGCTGGAGGTAGTTAACAGGAAACGCTGAACCTAGGTTTCGTGCTACTTGGCACTCGTCAACAAGGTTTACCAGTAATCTTGAGGGAACTGATGCTCCCTGAAGGATTCGATCTCGTGTTACCCAGACTCACAGTCAGAGATGTTATCACTTGGCTATCCGGGCCGTAATTGACCTCCTGTATGACCGAAATGTATTTACAGTTGATTGATCACTTGTTGGTGATCAATGTCATGTGTATTAGGTCCTTCTTAGTGAAGATCAAATCCTATCGACCAAGTTCAACTATGTAGAGTGTGAGATAGTCATCCAAAGCAGGCAACAGATGGGGATTACGCAACTTCGTAAATTGATCCAAGGTAGACATTGGATCCCGGTTGAGCAATCTATACGTTAAGTGTTCACACTCAAGATCAAAGGTCCTTTGTTTGATCCCTTGTAGTCCGGTCGTGAACACTGATAATAGGGTGAGATAGCTATACAATACTTCCAGGTTTTCATTGGTAGTCCGACTAAGATTAGTTCAAGGTTTGTACTATGAAAATAGTTCATACATTAAAGATGTTTGATATCAGTAATTTTCAAATTTCGTTGACATACATATCAGAAGGTATAAGGAAATCAATGTTTCCTTAAGAAATAAAACAGACCATTCAATAGCGAAATATGATCTAGGTTCCAGACTATCTGAGAACATCGTTCTCAGAAGGAGTCAAACACATGTTATGTTACTAATTCAACGATGACTGGCTAGCCCTACTGGCTCCAACAAACATTTATACTAAACAAATGTTTCGTTTTAGTTTCAGGCTACTTTGGTTTGTGCGCCACTTGAAGTCGAATTCGAAACCTTGAAGTATAAAGATAATCATCATTGCTTCAAATACACTATTCTGAAAACCAATAGTTCACAATTTCCATCTAACTTAATTCAAACTATACTGGTTTAGTAAACAATTATTCGTCACTTAGAATAGGTGGATGGTCACTTGCAGTAGAATTCAGGATGCTTATTGTAATTTCTCTCAGGGACCGATTTCAGTTAGACAATCCTCGAAAATCATGAAACTTTGAAGAGCATTTTCGTTCTAATATAAAACTCCTTCTCAATGGACATGCATGACCTCATCAAAGATCATATATAGCACCTGGCATCCAACTTACAGATCACAGAATCGGCATTCAATGGTTCACAACTTTAGCCTCAATTGACCTGAGTTATTGATTGACCATCATGCCTTATCCTTATGAAATGAATCTCACACAAAACATAAATTAATCCCACTAGTTACGGCTTCTCATTAGAATTCCTAGAATTACTTTTCTAAAGGTTAGTTCAATACTGTCTAGTTCTTCCTGGCTTGCAATGTTTGTCAAACTAAATTTGTTCAATAACGTAAGACTTTAAAAAATTAATAACCTCCATAAACTACTGTACAGAAAAGAGTATTACTATTGTCCCCTATTGCTTACTTACGCCTGTTACTCCTCATCGAGGAGCATAGGACCAACACCAGCACTCTCCATCCAACCCTGTCCTGGGGCAATCCTTTCCAGTTGTTATTCAGTCTTTTGATATCTGCTTCTATTTCCCAACGTAATTTGTTCTTCGGCCTTCCATTATTACGTATCCCGTCAGAATTTTAAGTTAAAGCTTGCTTCGTGATGCAGTTTGATGATTTGCGTAATGTATGTCCTATCCATTTCCATCGTCTTTTTCTAATTTCTTCCTCCACTGGAAGCTGGTTTGTTTTCTCTCATAGTAGACTGTTACTGATGGTATCTGGCCAATGGATCTTGAGTATCTTGTCTAGAAAACTATTTATAAATACTTATACCTTCATGATGATGGTTGTACTAGTTCTCCAAGTTTCAGCTCCATACAGTAGAACTGTCTTGACGTTCGTATAGAAGGTTGTCACTTTGATATTGGTTGACAGTTGTTTCGAGTTCCATATAATCTTGAATTGTAGGAATGTGGTTCATACTTTGCCAATCCTCGCCTTCACGTCTGCGTCCGATCCTACTTGTTCATCGATGATGCTTCTCAGGTACTTGAAAGACTCAACATCTTGCAGAGTTTTTCCATCAAGTGTGATTGGGTCGATGCTCTTCATGTTACATTTGAGGATCTTGGTTTTTCCTTTGTGTTGAGGCCTACTGATGCAGAGATTGCTGCTACACTGGCTGTCTTTATCTGCATTCGTTCGTGTGTATGCGATAGGTGGGTTAGGTCATCTGCGAAGTCCAAATCGTCTAATTGGTTCCAAGCTGTCCATTGTATTCTGTGTTTTACCTTAAATGTGGAGGTCTTCATAATCCAGTCGACCACCAGAAGAAAAAGGAAGGTGGAGAGTAGACAGTGTTGTCTGACTCCGGTTCTCACTTGGAATGCATCTGTCAGCTGTCCTCCATGCACGATTTTGCATTGTAGTCCGTCGTATGAATTCCGGATAATGTTAACAATCTTCCTAGGAACTCAATAGTATCGAAGAAGTTTCCATAATGTTCTCTTAACCATACTGTCAAATGCATTTTCATAATCAATGAAGTTGATGTGTAGTGACGAGTTTCATTCAACTGATTGTTCGACGATGATCCGTACTGTCGCGATTCGGTCTTTACACGACCGACCTTTACTGAATCCAGCATGCTGATCTCGAAGTTGGACGTCTACCGTGTCTTTCATCCGGTTCAGCAACACTCTATTGAAGCCTTTCCCTGATACTGATAGTAGTGTGATGCCTGTGTAGTTCCCATATTTGCTCAGATTTCCTTTCTTTGAAATCTTGATGAGGCGTCCTTCTTTCCAGTCCATCGGCACTTGTTCCTCCTCCCAAATCTTCTTGAATAGAAGGTGAAGCATGTTTGTAGTTACTTCGATGTCTGACTTCAGTGCTTCAGCTGGTATGTTGTCGGGTCCTGCTGCTTTCCCGTTCTTGATTTGTCTGACGGCCATTCTGATTTCTTCCTTCGTTGGTGGGTTGACGTCTACGGGAAGATCTGTGTGTGCTGCTTCGATGTCCGGTGGATTCATTGGAGCCGGCCTATTCAGGAGTTCCTCGAAGTATTCTACCCATCTGTTCCGCTGTTGTTGAATTTCAGTGATTGGCCTGCCTTCTTTGTCTTTGACCGGCCTCTCTGGTTTACTGTATTTCCCTGCTAGTTTCTTCGTTGTATCGTGAAGCTGTTTCATATTTCCTTCTCTAGCAGCTTTTTCTGCCGTCGTTGCTAGTTCTTCCACGTACTTCTTCTTGTCAGCTCTAATGCTCTTCTTCACTTGCTTGTTTGCTTCTATGTATTCAGTTTGTGCTTGGACTTTCTCTGCTCGTGTTCGGCTGTTGTTAATTGCTGTCCTCTTGTTCTTCCTTTCTTGAAACTTGTTCAGGGTTTCGACAGAGATCCACTCCTTATGATGGTGCTTCTTTGGACCCAGAACCTCTTGACACGTTGAAGTTAATGCTTCTTTGATGCCTTTCCAGTTGTCCTCAATAGTAGTTTCTTCTTCCTTCAGTAGATCTTGTAAGGCTTGGAACCTGTTGTTGAGAGCTATCTTGAATTCATTGAGTCTGTCAGTATCTCGAAGGAAGGCTGTATTGAACCTTTGTAGTGCTGTTTGTCCAGTTGTCCAGTTCTTTTTCAGCTTCAGTTTTAAATTGGCTGCAACTAGGTGGTGATCTGAAGCTACACCAGCACCTCTCCTGGTTCTCACATCTTCCATTGTCCTTCGGAATTTTTTATTGATACAAATATGACCTATCTCGTTCACTGTGGTGTGGTCCGGTGACAACCATATAGCTTTGCGTATTCGTTTGTTGAGGGCATATTGTGCCGCCTATTATCAATTTGTTGAATGCACATAAATTTGCAGATCAGTCACCATTTTCGCTCCTTTATCCCAGTCTGTCCATGTCGTCCCATGATATCTTCATACTAGGTGTTGTCCATTTCAACTTTGCCATTCAGATCTCCCATTAAGGTGGTCAGGGTTTTTTTGGCACCTCGCTATGACTGATTGCAGCCTCTCATAGAACTGATCATTATTGTCGTCGTTGCTATCATTGGTGGGTGCATAAGAGTGGATAACATCTATTGGGATTCCCTTCTTCCTAGTGTTGAAGGATGTTTTGATGATCCTGGATCCATGAGATTCCCATACTATAAGTGCATTTCGTCCTTCCTGAATGTGTCGAGCCTTATTCCTCTTCGTGACCGAAGTATAGCAGCATCTCTCTCGTATCTAGCTTTTGCTGTTCAGCTCGGATCCAATGGGTTTCTCTGTTTCCGAGTACTACCAAGTTGTATCTGTTGCTATTTGACTAGTCCATTCGGTCTCCCACACTGCCCAAACACTCCATGTATCTATAAAAATTGTTACTCTGGTTGTTAGAAGTGGCATCGGTTTCATGATTTCCGAAGACTTTCGGATTTCAACATGAGGCGTCATAATTCTTCCTTCAACTCCCAGGACAGAGTTTAAATGGGTTGATTTGTTTAATCTGATTGACGTTTTTTTAACATAATTCTTTCTACGAGATGGGGTCACTGACCTCATGCCCAACCTTCTTCCTTTACCCGAGCTTGGGACCAGCAGTAACTCTAGAAGAGCTACAGACGGGTGAAACGCGCGCCCTGTATTCCACTGCTGATCGTTTCAAATCATTGACTATTAGGTCAATATATAATCTTATGTTCTCATATTTACTACATAATCCATTCTACTTTGTCAATAAAGTTTGTTGGCTGGATAAGTCATATGAGAACATTGGAAAGTAATTCAATACATTGACTACTATTATTCGATTAAATATCGGTTGAATAGAGTCCCTTTAAATTATGCAGATTAGTTGTTCAGTTATAAAAGAAAAGTGATAAACTGAAATGACAGAAAAATCCAATCCATACATCTATCTGTCTATCTATCTGAGATGGTCGAGATGATTTGTTGCTCAGGTGTCTGATTTTATTGGAGTTTTGTTCTTTGTGCCAGGTGGTTTGGTCGTGGAACTTTCATCATTCTTCTGAACCATATCATCAGCTTCTACCTGCAGTTTGTTCTTACGATGTCGCTTAGAAGAACGATGAAAGCTCCAGGACCAAATTATCCAGCTCAGGCTACAATACTCCATCAAAATCTATATATGTAGTATTGTAGAATTATGGTCTACTGTGATATTAGTACTGCTCTAATAATAGACCTAATCCTAAAATTGTAGATTTGTCATGATATAACTGCCTAATCTATAGGATCTCACATAGAAGTCATACCATCGTCTACACTAACTCATCGTATCTTAACAATCACCAATACATGATGTAGAACAAGCTTAGGCTAGAGATAGAACAATATATTTAATATGAATAAAAGATATAAGGTAATATTCAGCAGGGATCACGCCTGCATAGCCGAGCCATGCCATTCGATCAACTTCAATTCATTCAATACATTATTCTCACCTTCTCCATCGTTAGGTATCTCTTCGCGTTAACTATTGAATATCTTTTTTCCGAATTGTCTCGTGTTCAGCTTTTAAGATTGTGTGGTTATGGTCCAATGGCACTACAGTATCTCCAATTGAAAATCAAATCATACATTTTCACTGTGTAACAGATTACATTCACTTAATTGAAAATCACATTTTCTCATAGCAATTATTCTGTAATGATTCATTACTACCAACAACAACAACAAAAAAGAAGAAGAAAGTTGTTACCATGACAACTTCAATCCATTTATCATAGTTAATTTAATTGTTTCTTTGTTTTTTCTTTTTTTTTGTTCACAAGACAAAAACCAAAAAAAAAGAAAAGAAAATCAATAAATAAAGAACAATATTTTCAAACAAAATTTTTATGATAAACATTTTTTTTCATCAGGTGAATATTTTCACACTACTCAATTGGTGTTGTCCAACCCCCCTATCTCCCTACCTTCCCCCCCTCCCCTGTTCATTTTTTTTTCTTCACTTCACAACAGAAATATCTCCATAGTCTATTGATTTATTGAATGATTTTTTTCTTGTTGTAATTCAATTACTTTTTTTTTCATAGAAAATAGAATTGTGATAAAGTAAACAAACAAACAAACGAAGAAACAAACAAACAAACAAACGAATTAGAGAGATACTCCATTGAAATTTCAATTGGAAGATAGAAAATCAAAAGTTTTTATGTTGATTGTTTTTGTCGATAGATTTCAAATGGTTTATTTATTTTTGATTGAGATCATGAAATCGATTGATGTTAGATCATCATGGAAAACCTGGAAGCACTGGACAGCGTGAAGAAATTCTCGAAATCCTAGTGAGAAGCCGTGACCAGTGGAGGTAATCCGTGTCAGGTAGAAAGAAGTGTCTACCTTAGTACAATGGAAGATGGTCGTGCAATTTTGTGGATTGGTTGAATTTAGACATTAACACGGTTAGATGCTGGCTCAGTGGTCCAATAGGTTAAGCGTTCGCACGTGAGACTAAAATCCCTGGGTTCAAATTCCACGAGCGGGATCGTGGATGCGCACTGCTGAGAAGTTCCACAATAAGACGAAAGGGCCGTCCAGTGCTTCAATGGTAGTCTAACATCAATCAGTTCATGATCTCAATCAAAAACTTAACAATCTTCACAACCCAAAAATTGATAGTTTATTTATTGTTTTTTTTAATGAAATCATGAATCGATTGATGTTGGATCACTATGGGAAACCTAGAAGCACTGAATGGAGGTTTTATCTTGGTATGGAACTTTTCAACAGTGCTTATCCACTATCTTGAGCGCGGAACTTGAACACAAAATGTTCGGTTTCGAGTACAAACATTTAATCTTTAAACCAACGGTGTTAATGTTTAACCTCAATCAATTCATGAAATTTCGTCACTGTCCACCATTGGCTTCAGTGAGTAAATGACTCACAACAGACAAAGTTGAACTTCACTGGTCATGGCTTTTCACTAGAACTTTGAGAATTATATTACGAGGCTAATCACTAGTGAGCACATGGTAGTTATAAGTATGGGGTGGTAGAAATTGTTAAGATTTTAATTGAGATCATGAGTTGATTGATTTTAGACAACCATTGAAAACATGGAGGCAGTGGATGGATATTTCATACTAGCATGATCTAGAGGTCAAGTGTTTGCGCACGAGATCGAAGTTTCTGCGTTCGAATTCTGGGAGCAGGATCGTGAATGCGCACTGCTGAGGAGTCTCATACTACGTCGAATTGGACGTCATGTGCTTCCAGATTTTTAATGATGGTTTTAATATCAATCAATTCATGATCTCAAGCAAAATATCTTAACAAACTTCACAATCCTATACTGATAATTCATTTATTCTGTTGCATAAATCATTCAAACGAGATATTGATTCTTCAAGTATTAAGTTTCAAGAGTTCACTACTTAGTTGAAATACGGTTGATTCTAGGTTTTTTAACTATTCAATGAAAGTTCACTTGATATTGTTTTACTTGGATCTTCCCATTGATGTTTTAGGACTGAAATTGATCAGTCTCTTATTGGCATATGTGCATACTGTGCGTATGCCTCGATATTGCCTTAATTTACAAGCATTATAAGCAAAGATGGATAGTGGCTAGCAGTGGAATCCAGGACGCGCGTTTCGTCCTGTTTGGGACTCGTCAGCTGGATGTACCTGCATCTCAGAGTTGATGTTCACTCTGGAACTCGAACTCAGTACCGTTCGCTTCAAACGCCATCGCGTTATCCACTTAGCTACTGAGTCCTGATAGCTACTTGCTTGTGCAATGGGTTGAAGTTTAATTCACTTGATATTGTTTTACTTGGATCTTCCCATTGATGTTCAATGAAAGTTCAAAAGTATATCATGCGAATAGGATAATAACAGCATGGAACGATATTTTACAACTAACGTTACATTTTTCTGTTAACTCAAAGAAGTTTCATTTGCCCATTGATCATTCTAACTCCATCTATAGCCCCTTTGAGGCAACTGCCGGTCCCAAGCCCAGATAAAGTAGAAGGGTTGGGCGTGGGGTTAGCGACCACATCCCGTAGAAAACTAACTCGCTAAAAATACGCTAACCATTGATCATTCTCTGTTATTATATGCTTGTCCAAACCGCATACCTCAACATCGTTTAAAATTAAAAATTATCGCACATTTTTGGATTTTTGTTAATAGTAGGATCCAGGGTACACGTTTTGAACTTTTTCAGTCTCTTCAGATAAACGTATTGCCGTTTCAGCCTTGAAAACCTGAAAGCACTGGACAACCGTTTCGTTGTGGTATGAGATTCCTCAGTGAAAATGTGCATCCAAGATCCTGCTCCCGAAATTTAAACCAGAGACCTTCGGTCTCGCGAGCAAACGCGTAACCTCTAGACCACTGAACCGGCACATAACGGTGTTAATATCTAACTTCCATCGATCCACGAATGGCTGCGCAACCATTCATTTATTGTCTGAGATAGATACCTGTCTCTACTTGACACGGACTGGACTCCACTGATCACTGCTTCTCACTAGAACTTCAAGAAATCGTCTTGGAGCCAGTCACTGAAGAGTCCCATACTAGAACGTAACGGCCGTCCAATGCTTCCAGGTTTTCAATGTTGGTCCAGCTTACATCGACCCATGAACTCAACCATTAAACACTTTTCATTGCATCATTTTCGCAGTTAAACTATAATTTGATTGTAAATCCTTTTAAAAGTCAAAATACAACAACAATTCATTAAAGTTTGATGTGGAATTCTTTCAACTAAGTAATATTGAATAACCATAAAGTAGGTCAATCCTTTGAAAAAAATATTCTGAATAGGTATTAAACTACTTACAAGTACACAAACAATTAATTTTCGGTTTTTGATTGAGATCATAAATTGACTGATGTTAGACCTCCATAGAAAACGTGGAAGCACTCAACGGCCGTTTCTTCCTAGCATGGGACACCGCAGCAATGAGTATTCAAGATCCCGCCCCCCAGAACTCAAACCAACGACATTCGATCCCGCACGCAAACACTTAACCTGTTTGGCTACTGAGCCGGCACGTAACGGTGTTAATGTCTAATCCATGACAGGTAGAGACGTGTATCTGCCTCAGACAATAGAAGGTGGTTGCGCAATTTCATGGATTGATTGAAATTAATCTAGATTTCAATCGTTTTACTGATCAACTCATCAATATTTTGATATAAACCATGGATTCAAATCTTGAAAGAAAAGTTGCTAAAAAGAATGTAAGTAATCGTTTATGTGCTCTAAATTCATCAACAGAATATTCATAATATATCAATGAACTTCTTTTAAGATAACTAGCTAGAGAGTCTATGTACTAATTGATTAATTACTCCTGTTTCTCCTCGTTGAGGAGTATAGACTCAAAACCAGCATTCTCCATCCAAATCTGTGCTGTACAAACCGTTCCACTTGTTTCCGGTTGCTATTCATTCTTTCCTTGTCTGCTTCTAATTCTCAGCGCAGAGTGTTCTTTGGTCTTCCTCTTTTTTGTTTTCCTTCACGATTCCATATTAGAGTTTGCTTAGTGATTCAGTTTGATGATTTCCATAACAAATGTCTAGCCCACCACTTCCACCATCTTTTCCTAATTTCCTCTGTAGTCCGAAGCTGCTTTGTTCTCTCCCACAGTAGGCTGTTACTGATGGTATTCGGTCGACGGGTTTTGAGTATCTTATGTAGACAATTGTTCATAAATACCTATACATTTTTAATAATAGTTATAGTAAGTCTCCACGTTTCAGCTTCGTACAGTAGGACTGTCTAATGTTCGTATTGAAGTTTGTGACTTTATTATTGATTGACAGTTGTTATGAGTTCTATTTGTTCTTCAATTGAAGGAATTCTCGCCTTACTTTGCCAATCCTTGCCTTTACGTCTGTGTCTGATCCTCCTTGTTCATAAAAGATACTTCTATGTGCAAGCGGTCAATAAATTCATTCTTATGTATATATGATGAATTTTTAGTATGATTTTCCAAGCTTAATCTTCTTGGTAATTGCCTATTCATTGAATAGAATATTTAAGTAATATATATCTCAATAGTTGAGATCATGAGTTAGTTGAAGCTAGACGACCATGGAAAACCTGGAACCAACGGACGACCGTTTCATCCTATTGTGGAACTCCTCAGTGGTAGTGCACATTCACCA
Organism: Schistosoma haematobium; assembly: GCF_000699445.3. Classification (NCBI taxonomy): domain Eukaryota; kingdom Metazoa; phylum Platyhelminthes; class Trematoda; order Strigeidida; family Schistosomatidae; genus Schistosoma; species Schistosoma haematobium. Next base: position 1,450,494 of record NC_067202.1, read on the forward strand.
TCCCGCCTCACAAGGTTTAAACCCAGGACCTATCAGTCTCGCACGTGAGAGCTTAACCACTAGACCACTGAGTTGGCACTCAACGGTGTTAATGTCTAACTTCAACCAATACACGAAGTTGCACCACCGTACAAAATTGTCTTCAGTGAGTTGATATCTCACAACAGACCTGACTGAACTCCACTGGTAACGGTTTCTCACTAGAACTCGTGGATGCGCACTGCTGAGGAGTCCCATAGTGGGACGAAACGGCCGTCCAGTTCTTTCAGGTTTTCCATGGTGGTCTAGCTTCAACTGGGTCATGATTTCAACCACTGAAATTTCTAAAAATCTCCACAAAACCCCCTCTGATAATATCTGTCTCTATGAATATGATACACTTGAAAATTTTCAATAAAGCGAGAATTTAAAAAAGTCACAGAACAGAATGAATACACTGACAACTTCAAACGCTTTTGCAGTATCTCATTCCTAGTTACATACCGAATATATTCAGACAAAGAAATTCTTATTCGAGAATTGAAAATTGTTCTAAAAATGTGTCATATTGCGGTGTATGCTACTGATGTCAATTGATATAAGTAGTATGTGTCACCGATCGAAAGTGAGATGCCTTGAGGCAGAAGGTTAGCAAGATCAAAGAAATGAGTACGAGAACAGAGAATGATTGATGTAGAAAAGAAAGAACAATGAAGTTTGAGACGACTGATTGATATTTTGTAAGTGAAAGATTTATTGTATGGTTCTCAAATTTTACTAAGATGTTCTGTAAATTTATATTCAGATGCATTCGGTTGTCCCCACTTGTATTCTTGGCCACAAACCTCTGTGTCCCAGCCAACCAGGAGCGGGGAAGTGTGCTGTTCTGAGTACGCCGCTGCGCACTTAGCGCTGAGGTGTTAGGGCGATCTGGTGCGGGAGCTGATGTCGGGTGAAGTGTTCTGGCAGGTTGAAACGAGTACTGCCGACGGAGAGGAGCAGTGGGACGTGCGATCTATGAAGGTCGGTATGCCACAGACTTGACATTTTGATGGAGAGCGTGGCACAGACTTCAGAAAGGAAGAAAGTCACACAGCGAACAGAACCACCACAAGAACGACTGCTTTAAAGGGAGGTGGAACGAGTGTGGTGTGTGCTACTGATGTCGATAGATATAAGTAGTATTTATCATCAGTCGAAAGGTTAAGAAAATCAAAGAAAACGAAAGAACAATGAAGTCTAAGACGATCTATTGACATTTTTCAAATGGTTCTCAGAGATTACTAAGATATTTCATAATTTTGTATCCAATTACATTTAGTTGTTCTCATTCACGTTCTCGTTCATTACAGTAGTATGGGACTCCTTAGTAGTAGTGCACACCTATAATCCCTTACGCAGGACTCGAACCCAGAACTTTTGTTTTTCAATATTTATCTATGATAAACTGGTTATACCAATGAGACAATAATATTTAAAGCATAGCTGTTATCTATATGAAACTTATGTATTCATGATACTACTACTAATAATAGTAGTAGTCATCATCATAATCTGTTTACATTCTGCATATTTCAATCCATTTCATCCATTTTCTATCTTTTATATCATTCCAATAAATATCTCATCTATTCTATTCTATTCGGTTATTGTAATGAAGATAATAAATAGAGAGAGAAAAACAAAGAGGGAAATCAACATTCGAATATAAAGAGTATAGACAACCCCTTTTATTTATCACATCAAAATAAACCATCCATTGGACATTTACATTTACATTGAAATAGAAATTGTTTATCTTTATATTATTTTAACTACTCCATGGAATAGAAGGGGATACTCACTTAAATGTGTGTGTGTGAGTGTGTGGGTGGGTGGGTGGGTGGTTGGATGGGTAGATAGGTGAGTGCATACTCATTTAGTTATATAAGTAGTATATTCATCTGTAAAGATATTCATATATGTAATGTATCTGTTACTATTATTATTATTATTGTTAGACAGAATAAATTTCTAAAAATAGTATACAAAAGAAGAAACAATAAAAAGAGATAGTTTGAATGAAGCTTTTAACTTAATGAATAGAGATATCCAAACGGTGGCAACAACAACAACAACAACAACGATAAAAATTAGTGTCAAACCACATAAAAGAGAAAGTACGTTAGATTTTAAATATTGATGAATATCAATAAAAATGATTGGTGGTTAACAGTGGAATGTAGAAAGTGGATTTTGTCCTATTTTGAGACTCATCAGCTAGATGTACCTACATCCTGAATGTTGATGTTTACTCTGGGATTCCAACTACCATCCATCTTTGTTTAGAATGCTTGTAATTCAAGGCAATGTTGAGACAATCTACACAAGATGCATATATGCTTATTAGAGATCTAACAATTACAGTCCTAAACATTAATGGGAAGATTCAAACAACCAATACAATAGTTTATAAGTGACCAAGTAAATAAGAGCATTTTGTGAACTATTCTAGATTTAGATCATTCAGCAAGATGAAGGTTGTTCAGCGAAGAAAATCAACGTCGACAGATATAAATTTACAGTTTTGTGTGGTGGAATTTCATATAACTCACTTCTACCCAAAGTTTACATTGATGACATTGTTTAGGAAGGACTACGAAAGGTTTATGATTAAGCCAACTAGCACAAAGAACAAAATTCTTACAAAACTATACAATCGTCTCAATAGTTAATTGTTAACATATGTATGGATTAGTTGAAGTTAGACGATAACACAGTTGGATGCAGGCCAGCTCAGTAGTCTAGTGGTTAAGCGCTCGCGCACGTGACTGACAAATCCTGGGTTCGAATCTCATGAGGCAGGATCGTGGACGCGCACTGCTGAGGAGTCCGACAATAGGAAGAAACGGCCGTCCAGTACTTTCAGATATTCCGTGGTGGTCTAGCTTCAACTGACTCATGATCTCGACTAATAAAATTACTATAATATTCACACAACCCCTTCTGCTATGTAGGGTAGTCTACAGTATAATATAGAGGTTGCGCTATGTCATCGACTAATTGAAGATAGACGTGTACGCGATTCCATGCTGGCTATTCATTTAAGTACTAAGTTTGTCAAACCTTTTAAAATGTGCAATATAAGCTGAATAACAGTTTGAAAAGCAGTGAGAAGTAATAAGGTGAAAACAATTTAAAGAAAGTGAAGACGGAGATTACCAGACGAATCACACATGATGGAGAAACTCTGGAACAGGTGGAATCTTACACGTACCTGGAAACATCTTCGATGAACAAGGTGGATCGGATATGGACTTAAAGGTGAGGATTGGAAAAGCAAGAGCAACATTCCTACAACTCAAAAACATATGCAACTCAAAACAACGATCTGTCAATCAATATCAAAATCAACATCTTCAATACGAATGTCATGACAGTTCTGTTGTATAAAACTCAATACCCGAGAACTACTACAACCATCGTCAACAATGTACAGGTATTTATAAACAATTGTCTACACAAAATACTCAAAATCCATTGACCGGATAACATCAGCAACAAACTATTTTGATAGAAAACAAACCAACCTGCAAATGAAGAGGAAATTAGGATGGACGTTTTAGGTGGTGTGTTGGACACAGATTATGGAAATCATCAAACTGTATCTCGAAGCAAGCACTAACTTGGAATCTTGAAATGAAATGAAAAGAGAAAAACCAAAGAACACATTGAGTCGAGAATCGGAAAAATTGTCGAGCACAATGTTAGATGGAGACTGCTGGTGGGTGGCCTATATTCCTCGATGAGGGGTGACAGACGTAGGTAAGTAAAAGTCCGGATAAATTTCCCAGTCGGAAGTATTATAATTAAAGGCTTTTTTATAGTTTGAGCCGTTCATATGCCTGTGAATGCATGCTAGGTCAAGTGATAAACGACAGATCTTAATGAATGGGTGCTATTGATTGTGATTTGATTCATCTACCTGAATGATTTTGTGTACATAATTGATCAAGTTTAGCCGATACAGCTTTCTAGTTCTTCCTTGTCTTTTCATTCAAGTATCACATTGGTCTCAAGAATAGAAACAAACATAGTGATGTCAGAATTGAACGATCATCTAACATAACAACTATCAATTTGTTACCTTAGTTACATGCATTTTTATACAACTTCATTTCCTACATTTGGGACACAGTTGTTACGTCATGATTTTCCCTAACTGAATATCAGCTGCATATATTTGTGTTTTAAATATCAACTAATCACTTTTCACTACACTAAAATATCTCCAAACAGGCTTAACAACTGCTGTCATTTACTCTTATTTAGGATTTATCAGTAGTATCCATTTACAAGCTGGAATCAAAAGTTGTCAGCCGTTCGGTTTTAACCTACTGAAGATATATATATCTGACTATTAGGGAATTTATGCAAGTGAATCGGTTAAGAATTTTTTCAAAAACTGAAACAAAACAAACGTCTTTAACCCTCATTGTCATCCTACTCTACAAGCTAAGTGGATAACGTATGACTTTTGAAGCAAAAGGTACTGGGTTCGAGTCCTGGAGTGAGCATCATTTGTGAGATGCAGATACGTCCAGTTGATGAGTTCAAAAAACAGAACGAAATGCGGGTTCCGCACTCCACTAGTTGCCACTTATACATTTTTGTGTATAATACTTGTGACTGAAGGCAACATCGAGGCAATTTGTACAGGATACACATATGCCAACAAGAGACTGATCAATTGCAGACTTAAGCAACAATCGGAAGATTCAAGTAAACAATACTAAATGAATTTAAACTTCACCTGATCGCACAATCAAGTGACTATCAAAACTCAGTGTTTAAGTGGATAACATGATGGATTTAAGTCCTAGAGTGAACATCAACTCTGTCGATTCAGGTACACCCATGAGTTGATGAGTCTCAAAACTAGGACGAAACACACATCCTATATTCCATTACTAGCCACTAACCATCTTTGCTTATATTCATTGTTGTCGTCTTAATTCACCTTTAATTTATGCATTTTCTATTTCTGAACTGTTAACTAATTTTTGTTGTTGTTTTCTTTTTGTTGGTAGAAAAAACAACTAAATGACTTCAACATGAAGAAAAGAAGTTTGTTTACTAAACATTTCATCAATATTTTGTTTGTTTGTTTGTTACCATGTGACTATAAACAAAGATATTGATCGATTATCGAATCAATATTTCGATTAGATATTGATGAATAGTTCATGAGAAAGAAATAAGGGGTTAGAATCATCATCATTATTATTATTGATTTATTGATTTATTTATCAGTATGCACTTGTGAAGTTTGTTGAATTTCTGATTAAGATTATGAATCGATGAATGTTTTAACCCCCATTGAATACCTGGAATCACTGGATGACCGTCTTGTTTTAGTATGTGACTTTACAGTATTGTACATCAACAATTTGGCACGAAAGGGAATCGAACTCAGGACCTTTGGTGTTGAGCGCGAACGCTTAAACTTTAAATCATTGAACCGACATCCAACAATGTTAATATCTAACTTCAACTATTCCATGATATTTTGCAACCATCTTCCATTGTTTTCAATGGGTAACTGCTTCACACCCGACACAGATTAGCCCGATTGGTCACGGCTTCGTTAGTTTTCCGTGCGGTGATTATGTTAATTTGACGTCACCAATGTTTTTTGAAGGTGTGATTTGAAGTTTCTTCATGTCTCTTGTTTGTTCTCTTTTCAAATTTATTTCACTGGATTATACTCCTCGAATAACACCTTCAAACCCAAATCTTTCCGATTACTGCTTATACTTTTACTACCTCTACTACTATGGGATTTTCAATCAACAATTGTATTTCTGTACTAATGTGATATAAGAACTCGAACCGATGTACATACGTACGATGTTCTACATTGTTGCTGACTGACTAATATGAACCAACCATGAAAGTGGAACTTCTTTTCATACTTCTTAACTTTTATTTTCCTTTTCGTAATTAACTGTAGAAGATTTATATGTGGGAGGATGTGGAGAGAGGACTGTTAAGCTGTTAAAAGTCAGTACAAAATCTTTTTATTTTTTATTTTAACACACAGATATTGGTATAAGGAGGCACTAAGTACATATGCGCCACACAAGTCTCATTTGGTATGTGTGAGGGCTGTGATTCTGCCCGAGTGCCCAAACCGAAGCAGGTAGTTTTCTTAGGGGACCACACCCAGAGCCTTCGACCTGAAAGTCTGATACACAAGGCAGTGGAGCAACCAAAGGAGATGCAGTCACATGGTAGCCGGTGACCAACAATTGGTTCATACGCTATTCCTTTCCTTAGGATCTTGGAGCCCATGTGCACAATTTGTTTGGAATGGGGGTTTTCCAACTCTCCTAGGTGAACTCTCCGTGTCTACCAACCCGGTTTAAGCCCCTGCTGGACATTCGCTTTTCGTCCTCTCAAGTTCGTAAACAACACCCCCGCCACGAGAAGGCAATGAGTAGGACTTCCCTGGCAGAGGCTATATACGCGTGACCATGTTAGAGCATTTCTAGAGGGAGAGCGGACTCTCCCCACTCTCGGCCGTACCAAAACATTTGGGGGTAAAACCTGGAAACACTGGACGGCCGTTTCGTCCAAGTATCGGACTCCTCATCAGTGCGCATCCACGATCCCGTACCCCGCGAGATTCGAACTCAGGATCTATCAGTCTCGCGCCAGGCGCTTAACTAACTAGACCACTGAGCCCAGTACAAAATGTTTAGGTATACTATATAATAGGATTATTATAGAAAATGATAAAGTTCTCATGAGAATAAAAAAAATTTTAAAGAAAAATCAGAACGATGATAATTTTTCGGATTATTGATTAATTTTTTTTGTTGTTTTCTAAATATTTGCCTGTTACGATGAATAATAGATTTTGCCTTGAGCTTCGTTACCCTCCCCTCCTCTCCCCTTCCTTACACACACACACACACGCCTAAATAGTATTCTAACTCATTTCTTTATTTTGTTTACATTTCTTCATTAGTAACATTAATTTGTTTTTCAGTTTTCCTATTTGTTTTCGTTTATCAAACGGTAAACAAATTTACGTTCTTGAAAGGAAGAAAAAAAGTCATTAGTAAATAATAATTATATAAATGGATTGTGAATAGTACCGAGATCTAAGACACGTGTTTCATCCTATTCGGGACTCGTCAGCCGGATTTTTTCTGTATCTAATTGATGATATTCACATTGAGATTTAAGAACAATTTGTTTCAATATATACGTTGAATGAATTATCCACTGAGTTAATATGTTTAGTTAGTTGCTAGTCTATAGGTTTTATATGCAAAGATGGATATTAGCTAACAGTGGAATCCAGGACACGCGTTTCATCCTATTCGGGACTCGTCAGCTGGATGTATTTATATCTCATAGTTGATGTTCACTGTGAGGCTCGAACTCAGTACCGTTCGCTTTTAACGCCATCACGCTATCCACTTAGGTACTGAGTCCTGATAGTCACTTGCTTGTGAATGAGTATGGGTATGAGTTTTATTTGTAAGTGTTTGTTATTATGAATTGAAATTGATCAATCTTTGTTAGCATATATTAGTCCTTGGCGGATTGCCTCAACATCATTGTTTAAGCAGAAGTTTCAAGTGAATTTAAACAGGAGCCAGATAAAGCAATCTAGGAAAGTCATTTCGTATTATTTGAGACTTGTCAGTTAAATGTACTTGTATCCAAGCGCTGATGCAAACATTCATAGCTTAGTGGTTTAAATTGTCATAATTCAAACTTTTTCTCATAGTTATGTACATAAATCACAATATGCATTGAAGGGGTTCTTTCAAAAAAAGATCTACCTTGATACTTAGTATTAAAGATCATGAAATACGACACGGAGAACACAAACCCAATCACACTTGATGGAGAAACTCTGGAACAGGTGGAATCTTACACGTACCTGGAAACATCTTCGATGAACAAGGTGGATCGGATATGGACTTAAAGGTGAGGATTGGCAAAGCAAGAGCAACATTCCTACAACTCAAAAACATATGCAACTCAAAACAACGATCTGTCAATCAATATCAAAATCAACATCTTCAATACGAATGTCATGACAGTTCTGTTGTATAAAACTCAATATCCGAGAACTACTACAACCATCGTCAACAATGCACAGGTATTTATAAATAATTGTCTACACAAGATACTCAACATTCATTGACCGGATAACATCAGCAACCTGCAAATGAAGAGGAAATTAGGATGGACGTTTTAGGTGGTGTGTTGGACAAAGATTATGGAAATCATCAAACTGTATCTCGAAGCAAGCACTAACCTGGAATCCGGAAGGGAAACGTATAAGGGGAATATCAGAGAACTCACTGCGTTGGGAATGGGAAGCAGATATAAAAAGGATGAATAGCAACTGAAAGTAAGTGGAAGGGATTGCCCGGCATAGAGTCGGATAGAGAAAGTCGATGTTGGGCCTATCCTCCTCGAGGAGGAGTAACTGGCGTAAGTAAGTGAGTAAGTTGTTGAATAACAGGAAATCCCACTTTTGTGTATAACAGGGGATGAAGATTTTGTTTCAGAATCCCAATGAAAGCTCAGTAGTGAAACTATCTACTTCAGAGAACAAAACGTTATCAATGCCAATAAAACCTGAATATGATGTTCGAATCCAGTTGTTTGTTGGTAAATAAATTACACAAATGTACCTGTTGATATTGTTATAACTTGTGGACTTATGCCCCCTATGACGTAATGATATCGCCAATTAGAGAAACAGGGATTTATTGACCGAACCAACGATGCATCAAATCCGTATGAGCAGTCTAGAGTCTTTATCGATCCTGCTTTCTGACTAGCCTTGCTTGCCTGTTCAAATCCAGAACACCAATCTCAGCCTCTGTAGTATGAATCATGTATTTCAATCATACCAATCAGACAGACCACATTACACCATAAAATAGGAAACGACATTTCTACAAGATTTGGTCAAATGTGGCTGTGAATGTCAGAGATAGGGATTGATAGACTGGGGATAACTCAAGAACGGTTAATCGTATAATAATCGTCTATGGGTCAAAATAAAGCTTATAATAAGAGGAACCTTGTATATGAATAGTTTAATTACATAACAATCATACCATAATAATACATATATCGTATTAGTCCATAAATAGATCCAAACAGTTGCCATTCATTATTCTCATTGGGACATATCAATGTTTCGTCTTTAACTATTATTCAATCTTCCTACTTGTAATGATTCATTTAATGGATATTTCATGTCATTAATTCTGTTTTATTGAGTTAGTGATCAGTAACTCTTCTAGAGTTTGGCACAGTGACAGCGACTAACATCCCGTAGAAAACAATCTTGTTGAAAAAAGCAAAACAATTCGAACCTTTGAAATGATTTGATAATAACCAATTTGATGTTATTCTGTCCTTATACACTGACCTAATTCTGTCAATCTATTACTAATGAGATAACAAATACAAGTGCTTTAATATGACAGCTCAATTTTGTTTCAATCAAATCTATATGTAACTATAGAATTTGCTTATATTACTCAGTATGTAATATGATGGATATACTATGGTGTGAGCTACTTATATCCAAATAAGTAGTATATAACGATATCTTGAAATAGAATGTATTTTAGTAGAAGATCGAGAAGGAAAGAGAACAGGAACAGAAAGCAATTAGTATGACAATGCATGAAACAATGAAGTTTGAGACGATGGACTAACATTTAGCAAATAAAGGTATTTACTATATGATTCTCAGATTTTATTAAGATGTTCTGTAATTTGTGTGCTCAAATACACTCGATTGTTCCCCATTTGTATGTTTTCGTTCACTACAATACAAATACAAATAAACTGTTCCAGTTGAAGTTCTGTTCTCTGAGCTGGATGGGTTGGTCGTGGAGCTTTCATTGTACGTCTGAACAATATCATCAGCATGAACTTCAGGTAGAAATGAAATGTTCAAATTTCTTCACATATGACTCACAGCTTGCCTTGTAGACTTCGATCTTGATTGGCTATTGTTGAACGTTCATCCGTCATTGTTTACTTCCTTATTTTGATTTTGTCTCCTATTGATTTGATTTCTGGTTCTATATTTGTTCATGATTCTTCTGAGTGGTTAATAGATTGGATCGATATCAATGTGTTTGTTGATTGTTGATTGACCTGAATGAAAAGCTTCTAAAAATTCTCCGGTGCATTTAGTATTCCCTCTAAGTAAAATCTCAACAGTTTTTCAGTCCAGTGTATGTCCATAGTTGTCTATATGCATTGATATAAGCGAGAATATGTCATAGCGTCTGATCGCTATTTCATATTTGTTCGGGTGAAGAGGGAAGGGGGCATCCATTTTGTCAACCTGAGAAAAACACTACAATAACACTCAGTTAAACCGCTGAGAAATTTAACAAATCGACGAAGTTTTGATAGTTGTTTATCAGTATAGTATATTCAGAATGCCTCATCTAGAATAAATTAAGCGTTTGGTTGGAGGTTGTAAAAATTTCAAGTACAATTAACTGTATAGTGTATCTTTATTCTAGATCCACTTGAATTGGTCGTTTGAATCTTATCAATTGACGTCGTGAACTATAAATCACCCATCTCTTTTCGGTATATATCCATCCTTTGTGGATTGACACGATATTTCCACTAAGTAACAACCATCTGAACCCACTAGTTAAGTATATAACTCAAAGGTGTTGAAGGTGAACGGTACTGGATTCGAGTCTTTGACCAATTATCTCACTTTACAATGCATAAACACAACCAGATGACAAGTCTCGAATAAGATGAAACGTACCTACTGGATTCCATTGTGGATCACTATCCATCTCTTTTTATTTTAACTTATTATTTACCCCATTATTGTACTTCTATAGATTGATTTCATTATCATATAAATGAATGTTATTTATCATTTAATTCCAATATCGATAGCATCTCAATTTCGAAGAATAAATCCACTTGAATCATTACCATAGCAACGAAACATATCTAGGGTGTGGAAAATCACACGCATAGTAATAAAAGTTTAGGTCATTTCCTTTTCATTTAAAAATTGTGAAATACAAAGCAATACTTTTATGATATTGGGCGTTTCCTATCTGACGTCCTATATAAAAGTGTAATTTATACTTGATAGATCCATAATCTCCCAATGGTATTTTTTCAAATAGAGTTTAACTACTTATAAGTAGTAAAAATAATATCACTAAAATTAAAGTTTTGTGAATAGAAGTGTTGGGATGATTATCAATATGATTTATGAGATGGATCTTAATCATATTTATATATAAACTGTAAGGAACTGCTGAAAATCTTTAAGTCAGTTATTGATGATTCATGAGCAATGCAAATATAGGACTCTCCAGAAGTTGAAACATTAATCAAGAGTGAGATGACATCGAATAAAGATATTGATTACATTGAAAATTGACCGTTTGACTTCAACATAATAACTCAATATCATTATTAGAAAGGACTTAAATCATTGCTTTGATTTTAATCAAGATGGAGCTTTGACTGATTTTTGTTACATCCCAATACCACTGGAATTCAGTCATGTCTAAGTGACAAGTGCCAAGTAGGACGAAATGGATATACTGAATTCCACCAACAGCCAATATACATCAATTCTATTATTTTTAAAATAAAGTTTCTATATTCTCGGAATCTTCTCTTGAAGAGCATATATCCTCAAAGATTGACTAAAGGTTCAACCCTGAATAGTTCAAAAGCTTACTACTAATGGTATGGAACTGAATAGTTACTAAGCAATTCTTGTTTATCAATAATTCTCCAGGTGATATCAGTTCTTCTTTGGTTAAAGTCAATTTTAACTCGAACAAACTTTTGGAATAACCATCATTATTCAAAATGACTCATTTAGAATAAAATAACGGTCACTAACGAGTTTTCATGCGACGATTCTAATCACTAACAGTAATAAGCAAAGATGGATAGTAGCTAGTAGTGGAATCCATCTTTGCTTATAAAGCTTGTGACTTAAAGCAGTCTCGAGGCATTTTGCACAGGATACACATATACTAATCAAAGACTGATCAGTTGCAATCCTAAACATCAATGAGAAGATTCAAGTAAACAGTATCAAGTGAACTAACAGTAATATTTCAAAATGTTCAATGTTTCAGTTTACACTTGTAAAATCAATCTCTAAACACAATATAGAGTTAAGTTAACAATCCTTGGTTGTCGAGATGTTATTTTATTTTAGCCGTTGATGATAGCAATAACTTCGAATGAACGCATGTTGGATAAGCATATTTAGTATAGGGGATTTGTGGAGATTGTAGTATTTAAATGGTTGAGACCACGAACCGTTCGTAGCTAGACCATCACTGAAAACGTGGAAGCACTGGAAGAATGTCTTATTCTATTATATGAATTATCAGTGGCAGAGCTCATCCACGATCCTACATGCAAGAATTGAACCCAGGAATTTTCGTCTGAAGTACAAACACTTAACTTCCAGATGACTAAGCCGGCAACCAACAGTAATAATGTCTAACTTCAATCAGTGCACAGTCGTGTGCAACCCCTTCATCCATTGCCTGTGGTAGATAACTGTCTCGTATCCAAGACATTTAGAGTGAGTAAAAAGCTCATCAATGTAACCAATAAACAACAACAAACACGGTAACACTTAGTCATCATCAAACTCCCTCAGACTAACTATTCAAACACAACATGAACATAGAAAAAAGACAGACCACTTCTCTATTACACTCAATTCAATGACGACTCCCTAATTCCACTAACAACATATCTGAAATTTCTCATCGTACAACAACACAATTACGAAATCACAATCAGTAGACAATGCTGGTTGGCAGCCTATGCTCCATTGGGGGTAACAGGCGTAAGTAAATAAGACAATATAAACATAATTGATACAACAACAGTTTAATAAAAGAATAATTAACTGGTGATAAATTTCGGATGGAAAGACATATGACAACGATCTATGAGTTGAACGGAAGCTTAGAAATAGGAGAATATTGAAATAGGACGGTCTTAGCGTTTGCTAAATACACCGTGATCAGTGGAGTTTAACCGGGTCTGTTGTGAGATAGTAACTCAACGAAGACAACGGTGGAACGTGGCGCAACTTTATGAATTGATTGAAGTTAGATAGTAATACCATCGGATACCAGCCCTGTGGTCTGGAAGTTGATTTAGGCGAAGTTCTGTTCTCTGAGCTGGATGGTTTGGTTATGGAGCTGACATTGTACGTCTGAACAATATCATCAGTGCAAACTTCAGGTAGAAGTGAATCTCGAACGCTTCAATCCTACCTGAAGTTTGCACTGATGATATTGTTCAGACGTACAATGTCAGCTCCATAACCAAACCATCCAGCTCAGAGAACAGAACTCTACTTAAACATGGCCCTCTTTTAAAACTTATTTAAAATCTTAGCTCCGCTTTAACATATATTGGCATCATATTAAAAGTGAGTATGTTAATTATGATTTACTCATTAAAACTTATAAAAATGTTTATTATCAAAAGCGATTTTGTGGAGATTTTAGTAATTTTATACTTGAATTCATGAGTCAATTGAAGCTAGACCACCATGGAAAACCTGAAAGCACTGGATGACCGTTTCATCCTATTGTGAGACCCCTCATTGACAGTGAGCATCCACGATCTCGCCTCACGAGACTCGAACCTCGGACCGATCCGTCTCGTGTGCGAACGCTTAAACTCTAACCCTCTGAGTCGGCATCCAACTCACTGAAGACAATGGTGGACGGTGGCGAAATTTCATGGATTGGTTAAAGTTAGGCACTAACACCTTTGGATACCGGCTAAGTGGTTTAGAGGTTAAGCGTTCACATGAGAGACCGAAGGTCCTGGGTTGGAGCCCCGCGAGCAGAATCGTGGATGAGCACTGCTGTGTGTCCTGTATGAGGACGAAATGGCCGTCCAGTGTTTCCAGGTTTTCTATGGTGGTCTAGCTTTAAATAGCTCATGAATTCAACTATAAAATTATAAACATGTCTCAAGAACCCTGAATACCATATTGGCAGTTAGCAACCATATAACAATGAAACTGTTTACATCTATTGATAGATAACCAATATCTGACTAAAGTCTTTATCATTGTGTTTCTTAATTTAGCAAAATTATCTTGCCGGTAAAGTGAAAATGTAATTTGGGGCTATTTCTCCAAGCCTGATTATAGGAGGAGGTTTGAAGATGAGGTTAGCTATCCCAGACTGTAGAACTTTGTTAAAAGCTTTATCTAGTTTAAAGAAAATAACAAATTAAATAATGAATGTGTTCTCATCAGTAATCAGACTCATTATGTATATTCTCAAGATAGAATAAAATACCAGTGATCAATTTGCCTATTGGTGACATTAGCTGGGATATCTCTCGATATCTACAGGTTACGTAAGTTGAAAATGATAACTGTTAACTAACTCAGTGACTCAGTGATATAAGAGAAGCTGGACAGAAAAAAACTTGAATACATCTTGAATATTCCTAGATAACTACTGATGATTTCGTACCTAGAACGAAACAGCTTCTCAACTTTCATTGACTTCTAACAATACTCATTATAACATACAACCATCCATTTACGAGTACCAATTAAAATCCTAGTCTAATTATTTTATTACATTTTGTTGAACTACTAATAAGTAGCTAAACTTAATAAATAGAATTTTGATCCTCCAGTTGTGTGTAGAGTACAGCTGACAGTCGCATTTAAAATGAGGACGAGAGAAAGATAAGGCTGCTTACTCTCCACATTTCTTTTTGTTTTGGTGATTGACTAGATTACGAAGACCTCCACATCTGAGAGAAAGCACGGAATATAATAGACAGCTTACATGTGACTAGGAGATTTGGATTTCATAGATGATCTAGCTCTTCTATCCCATACGCAGCAACAAATTCAAGTCCAGACAATCAATCTAGTAGCAGTCTCTACATTAGTAGATCTAAAAGCTCAAAAAGGAAAAAAGGAAAACTTTAGAATGCAACACAGTAAGCACTAACCAAATCTCGATTGATAGGGAAACTCTAAAATAGGTGGAAACATTTACGTACTAGGGGAGTGTAGTGTGATCAATAAACGAACCGATCAAGGACAAAATGAAACACAGACCACCACATCAACTTTGACTTTGTATGAATATGCTGTTTTTATTTACCAATCATAATTTTATGTTTATCATAAATTATATTAGGTTTGTTGACTCGTTTTTCCCAATCTCTAGTTACTATTCTGCATGTTATATATGTCTCTCCTTTTCCCTGTTCAATAGACTGTATAAATTGTTTATTTTGTATACATATAGTGCTAATTTACTTTATCTTTGTATTGGTTGTTTAAGTCTTCTCATTAATGTTTAGGAGTGCAATTTATCAGTCTTATTTTGGTACATCTGTATTGATATTGTCTAATGTCACAAGCTACCACACATCTTCTGCTTATAATGTTTGCGACTTCAGGCAATATCGAGGCAGTCGGAACAGGATGCACATATTCCAATATGAGACTGATCAATTACAGTCCTTAACATCAGTAGGAAGACTCAAAAAATCAAATACAAAAATGTATTACAACTTCACCTTATTTCACAAGCCATTGACGATTTGAAATCAGTAGATTAGTGGATAAAGGAATTGTATTTGAAGCGAACGGTACTGGGTTCTGGCCATAGAGCGATCATCAACTTAGTTTCAGGTACGTCCAGCTGACAAGTCCCAAGTGGGGCGAAACGCATGTTTTGGATTCCATTGTCAGCCACTATCTATCTCTGTTTATGTTGTTAAATGTACGTTTTAAAAACACATAAAGTTTGTCAAGCCAAATAGCTTAATTGTTCTGACTTTGGTTAAGCTAATACTCTGTGTTCGACGGTCTACGGAATAGCTTAGAACTAAATCTGTAGGAAATTACTTCCAACATATTTGATAAACAACTGGGATCTTATGCATATATAAATGCACGTATTGGAAAAGCAAGAACACCATTCCTACAGTGGGAAAACATATAGGACTCAAAACAACTGTCTCTCAGCCAATATAAGTCATCATTTTCCATACAAACATAAAGACAGTCTCATCGTATGGAGTTGAAATTTGGAGAACTACTACAACTGTCATCGAAATGTTACAAGTATTTATAAACAGTTGTCCACACAAAATACTCCATGTCCGTTGAACGGATTCCATCAGCAACAGCCTACTATGAGAGAGAACAAACCAGCTTCCAACTGAAGAGGAAATTAGGAAAAGGCGTTGGAAGTTGATAGAACACAAATTTCGGAAATCAGCAAACTGCATTACGAAGCAAGCACTAACGTGAAATCCTGAAGGGAAATGGAAAAGAGGAAGGTGAAAGAACATACTGATCCGGGATTTGGAAGCAGACATGGAATGGATGAATGGCAACCTGAAAGGATTTTTCAAGACAGAGTTGGATGAAGGATGTTGGTGAAAGGCCTATGCTCCTCTATAAGGTAAGTATATATATATTCATAATTTACATTAAGGACTGATCTTACCTAGACAACCACTGAAAACCAGAAGTCATCGGACAGTTAATTCGTCCTAGTATGGACATATTCCGCGCGGTACACACACATAACCTCATCACAAGAGATAGAGTTAAGGATCTTCATTTTTGCACACGAATACTTAACCCCTAGATCACTGGTCCGGAATCCAGTGTTTACATATCTAATTATAATCGACTCGCTATACTGTATGACCATCTTATTTATAGAGATCTATTGAAACATTGATAAAACTCTGTTTCATCATTAGGATTTCGTAGAATCCAGTTGAAAGATTCAACTAAACTCTGTCTTGTATTCGATTACATGATTGACTGAAATGATACGGTAATATGAGCGGATTTCACTGTGAAGTTATAAACCGGTGAAAATCAATCGTAAATTATTCCTCAGCTGAGGAGTCCCATACTAGGATGAAACGGCAGTCCAGTGCTTCCAGGTTTTCCATGGTGGTCTAGCTTCAATTGACTCATGATTTCAATCTGTGAAATTTCTAAAATCTCCACAAACCCCTTCTGATATATTTCATTGACAAACATTATAAGCAAAGATGAACGGTAACTGGCAATAAGATCCAGGACGCATGTTTCGTCATCTTTTGGAATTCGTCAGCTGGGTGTACCTGCTATATCGTTTGATTGTCCTGCTTCATGTTAAAGTAGGCATTGATGATGTTATTCAAACAATTTACAAACTACGTATTCAATATGAATAAGGCCATACTGTGCAACCTAATTATCTAATCAAACCATTGAATCAAACCTCTTTTATATAACTGAAATAAACTATTATGTAATCACATGGATTCAATTACATTGGAAATAAAGGTGCAAAGTAATAACTTTCCACAAATTTATCCCTTTTCTTTTATAATAGTAAAATAAGACTGAATGTTAAATCATTTGAAATTACAATATTACAGGGTACTTTTACCTAAAAGTGTTAGGTCAGTTAAATGTAGATGGCTAGTTTGAATTGTTTTGGGCGTCATATGATTAGGCAGTTATCACAGGTATTATATCTTGTGGCCTTGTGCCCCCTATCAATATATATGACGTAATGACATCGCCAATTAGAGAAACAGGGATTTATCAACCGCACCAATGACACAAATCTCGTACGAGCAGTCTAGAGTCCTTATCGGTCCTGCTTCCTGACTAGCTCTGCCCGCCTGCTCAGTCCAGGACACCAATTTCAGCCTTTGTAATATGAACCATGTATTTCAAACATACTGAGTTTATATGCACTAGCCAAACAGACCACATCACACCATAAAATAGGAAACGACATTTCGACAAGATTTGGCCAAATGTGACTGTGAATGTGGGAGGTGGTGATTGATAGACTGGGCATAACTCAAGAACTTTAAATCGTATAATAATCGTCCATGGGTGAAATTAAAGATCATAATAAGAGGAATATGGATAGGCATAGTGTTATAACGCTCGGTTTTATTTCGTCTAATGTTATAACGGTTGGGTTTCCACGTTTACACGTATGGGACGTTAATTTACCTTAGATGAATATCTCTACATTAGATTCCCTCCCAGTGTCTACAGGATCTCTACAGGACTTCAACACAATTCAGATGATTAAGAACACGTGATTAGCCTGACCACAACGTAAATATATTTCCACACTAAAACCCCGACACAATCCAACTACAATGAACAATCAATAATAAGTAATAATAAGGATAATGGAATATATAACTCCTCTGACACCTATCAGACTATCTGCATGTCTGATTAAGCAGATAACCAATCGTTATCATTCTCTCGTCCACACATCACATAGTTTAGCTACTTAACAATTATACAATAAGAATATATGTATAGAATTAGCCCATAAATAGATCCCAACAGTTACCATTGATTATTCTCGTCGAGATATAACAACAAGAAAGAAATTTCATAATGTCTCTCTGTCTCTCTGTAGTTCGAATGTCTATTACATCACCGACATACTCAGTAGGACCTGTAGAATTTCTATTCACCAATCCACTCATCCACCAATAAGTAACAACAAACACGACGACACTTAGTCATACTCAAACTCCCTCTAACTAACTATCCAAACACAACATAAAGATAGCAAACAGATCACTTCTCTATTACATTCAATTTAATTATGACTCCAATAACAACATATTTGAAATTTCAGATCGTACAACTGCTATGTTTGAAGAGTTTACGAGTTCACTTAATCTGCGAACGGAACGAAGACTCAGTGAAACAATGACCAATAAGCTATCTATTCCGATGCGTCCCAGACCCGCTAACTAGAGAGAGAATCTTACGCTCAGAAGAGGGAAATGTATTACACAAGCAGCCAGAAGCACGAACAACAACAATAAGCACAACTCAAGCGTCCTTGGGAAGCGTTACAATATATCATATTAAAATGGACGACGAACCAATAACATTTAAGGTCATCCCAAGAGGGAAATACAACATGAAGGTGAAATTCGATGCTTTTGGCGCGAAAACAAGAAATTCAAACTTTTGAAATAGGATTACAAAAATAAGGCATTTTTTTACTAAGGGAGTTCTGTGGATCCCTGACAACAACAAAACAATTATGAAATCATAATTACTAGACAACAGAAACATGAATGATACAACATCAGTGTAATAGAAGAATAATTAACTGGTGATAAATTTCGGATAGAAAGACATATGACAACGATCTATGAGTTGAACGGAGGTTTACAAATAGAATATTGAAATAGGACGGTCACAATTGAAATCACAGGCCGAACAGTTAACCTCTAGACCACCTAAACTGAAAATCCTGGATTCGAGTTCCACGTGTGGGACCGTGGATGTGCATTGTTGAGGAATCTCATACTAGAACGAGGCGGACGGCCAGTGTTTTCAGATTTTTAATGATTGTTTAGCTTACACCGAATCATGATTTTAACCGTGAAAATACTACAATCTCCACAAATCCTCCATACTATTACATATTTGTCAAAATGTTTAGTGGTCACAATGATTTTGATAGTATCATTTACTAACAATCTACGATGTAATAAACTGTGATGTGGCTATCAGAACTCAGTAGCTAAGTGGATAACGCGATAGCGTTTGAAGTGAACATTACTGGGTTAGAGTCTCAGAGTGCATATCAACTCTGGGATGTAGGTACATCCAGCTGACAAGTTCCAAATGGGACGAAACGCGCATCCTGGATTCCATTGCTAGTCACTATCCGTCTTTGTTTATAAAGCTTGTGATTTATGGCAATATCGTGGTAGTTCTCACAAGATGCACATATACTAATGAAAGACTGATCAATTTCAACCCTAAACACTAATGGAAAGATTCAAGTAAACAGTATCAAGTGAATGAATTATACAGAACCATTTGTATTATCTATTCAAACATGTGTAACTATGGAAATGAGCTTGACAAAACCAGTTGGATTATCCAATGAAACAGAAATGAATTTGTAGAATGAAGATTTAAATCTTCCATAAACTATCACTAACTTAATGTTATTCATCACAGACTGGATTTACTCAAGATTAATGTTAAAAACTAGTTTTTATCCTAATATACAACAACACTTTGAAATTATGCACTCGTGACATTTCTAAGGTTCAAATGTCTAAATCTGTATACTTTTCAGTTAGCTTATCAACTTAGAATTACTATACTGCTATTACTGTTTGGACCTCGACATTTGAGGGAAAACACGGCATACAATGGACAGCTCAGAACCAGTCAGACGATTTGGACTTCGCAGATGACCTAGCCCTCCTATCGCATACATATGAACAAATGCAGATAAAGACAGCCAGTGTAGCAGTAGTCTCTGCATCAGTAGGCCTCAACATACACAAGGGGAAAACCAAGGTCCTCAAATACAAAACGGAGAACAGCAATCCAATCACTCATGATGGCGAAAATCTGGAAGATGTGGAATCCTTTACATACCTGGAAAGCATCACCGATGAACAAGGAGGCTCAGATGCAGACGTAAAGGCAAGGATTGGCAAAGCAAGGGTCGCATTCCTACAATTGAAGAACATATGGAACTCAAAACAACTGTCAACCAATATCAAAGTGAGAATCTTCAATACGAACGTCAAGGCAGTTCTACTGTTTGGAGCTGAAACTTGGAGAACTACAACATTCACCATCAAGAAGGTACAGGTATTTATAAATGGTTGTCTACGCAAGATACTCAACATCCATTGGTCGGATACCATCAGCAACAACCTTTTGTGGGAGAGAACAAACCAGCTTCCAGCTGAAGAAGAAATTAGGAAAAGACGATGGAAATGGATAGGACATACATTACGCAAATCGTCAAACTGCATCACGAGACAAGCCCTAACTTGGAATCCTGAAGGGAAGCGGAAAAGAGGAAGGCCAAAGAACACATTGCGTCGGATAATAGAATCAGATATGAAAACGATGAATAACAACTGGAAGGAACTGGAAAGGATTGCCCAGGACATGGTTGGATAGAGAATGCTGGTGAGCGGCCTATGCTCTTTCACGAGGAGTAACAGGCGTAAGTAAGTAAGTATCAATGTCCGAATACAACGTCAAGTTAATTAGCTATCCGGAATGTAATTTGCGTAAAACAGGGACCTGGGTGATTCATTAATTTGGTATTGAACTCTTCAATTAAATGAGACTTGTTCAATTCACTATTCAACTATAGTTTTAATCCTTACACCCACTTCATATTTGTGTAGTAGACAAGAAAATATCTTACTCAGCTGATTTATAACATTATTTTCCCCCGTTAGCACATATCATATGCTTAAAACTTTATCATCAATTAATGGTAACATCAGTAACAACGTTACTGAAGTACATTTATAGGAACTTTAGAGAGGAGCATATATTGTCCTGTCTCTAAGCACGTTCCAAAGAAATGAAACTAGTGTCATTTTGGCCGGTCAACGAAATTCCTATTAATGAATTCATTATAGTAGTGAGTTTGATTCGACAATATCAGTTCTAGTCAGCGTTGGTGTCGACCATGTTTACTTTACATGGTGGAACTGATTTGATTCGCAGAGAAATGTTCGTTGGTGTAGGATTTTCGACGGAAGCTCAACTCCTGTGACAACTGAGAGCTTATGAGAATGTGACTTTCCGCCATTTGATAATACGAGATAGTCATCGAAATCCAAGTGATCTTGATAAATTATGTCTGCAAAAGGAAGGGAATTTTATATATTTGTTCGGCTGATGGAAAACTTCTATGCAGTACCAAGATGGTCGGTGAGGCATGACCATGAGTTGCTACGTATCACTTATGAGAAAGACCCTAGCTTTCATCGTTTGATGGCCGAGCAGAAGAATACGATTCGTTCTTCATTGATGTCCGGAGCTACAGCTTTTGTAGAAAATTGTGCGAAGAAAATAAGCCCTCGAGATGTTTTCGTCATGCGACGACGTTTATTTGAACGATAGAAACTTCCAGGTCAGTATAAACTTGATCATTATCTCTACTAAGTAGGTAATTTTGAGACGTTAACAACAGATATCATCGTGCTTAGAGGTGCAGCTGAGGTGTATCATAAAGTGAATGGTTGCCTGGAATGCTACTTCTTTCCAACAACCCTAGTGGAACATTATCTATTTTCGTAGAACAAGAAATGAAAAAAATGAATAGCAGATCTGGATGCTACTATATTTAGTGATAACATTGAAAATGGGGACAAAGCAAACGTAGATATACCAGTGACCAATGAAATCCCTGAGCCTAATGAAGAATTTTTCGATGACGATTTTGATATTTTTGCTGGATTTTATTTGCCAAGAGTCGAATACGGTTTCGGTGAATAAGTCAGATATTCGAGATGCAGCACATTTAGTCGTTTCTTCTGTTCTACAAGGACCGATGAGGGTTACCTACTGTGTATAGAGTGTTACGATTACAATGTGTAGTCATGGATTCTATAATTGGATACTACACTCAATGATACATTTCAATGACCCCTTTTACGGCCTCCTCAACAAACCGATTCAATACTCTGGCTTAATTTTTATCATTCAACTTATTAACAGTAATAGAAATAGCTAACCATTAACATTTCTATTTCCCACGTATCACATATAGCTTAAAAAGGATAAAGTATTACTGTCTAATAATCAGAATGAATTGCTGCATGATGTTTAAACAATGTATCGTTTTATTTCTGGCCAGTAGGCCTTCTAGACAGACTGACCTATTGAATACCAAGCAGTTGACATCTATTAGACAGTAAATATGAGTTATCCTACGTCTAAGGCAATAACAATCGTATCAATCCTCTGTTCGACATGATTTTTATATTTTCATTTATCAGTATAAGGTTGTACAGATTAAGTTTTAATTGAAATGATAAACCGATCAATGTTAGACCACCATTGAAAACCTGCAAGCACTGAATGGCCGTTCCGTCGTAGTATAGGACTCCTTAGCAGTGTGAATCCAAGATCTCTCACATGTGTGCTCACGAGTGACTAGCTTCGAGGCACGGTTTCCAGAGTTCTAGTAAGAAGCCGTGACCAGTGGAGTTCGACCGTATCATCAGTTGTGAGGTAGTTATTCACCGAATACAGTGGAGGATGGTCACGCAATATCGTAAATTGGTTAAAGTTAGACATTGGATGCTGATTCAGTGGTATGAAGGTTAGGAGTTCGGGCGCGAGACCGAAGGTTTTGGGCTTGAATCCCACATGTGGGATTGTGGATGCACACTGCAGAGGAGTCCTATTTTAGGACGAAACAGCCGTCTAGAGTTACCAGGTTTTCAGTGATGGCCTAACATTGATTGGTTCATGATCTCAATTTGCATTACATGATTCATTCGGCATTGCAATAAAGGTCAAATTGTGCATTAAATTAGTGGTGAAAATAATAACACCAGACATTTAGACATTATATTTCATTATAGAGTACACGTGGTAAAATTATACGTAATTACAAGTGTACAGTTTAAAAAACGCCATCGTCCGAAAGAACATTTTCTTCATTGAAACGTTGACATTCTTTTCCTTATTTCATTGAATTCATGAACCGATCAATGCTAGATAACCACCAAGAACCTAGAAACACTAGACGACTGTTTTATCTCATAATGAGATTCATCAGTAGTGAGCATCCACGACTCCGTATGTCGCAATCGAACTCAGAACGTTTGGTCTCGCGCGCGAACGCTAAACCTCTAGACCACTGAGTCGGCATCCAATGGTGTTAAGGTCTAATTTTGACCAATCCACCAAATCTCGCGATCATCTATTATTTATTTTATTTATTTAAACACATAAACATTGATACAAGGAAGCACCAATTACAAATGCACCCCACAAAACGTTCGACTATTGTGAGGGCTGGGATACTGACCGGGTGCCCAAAATGAACCAGGTGGTTTTCTTAGGGAAAGGGAAGGAACACCCGGAGCCTTTGAACTAAAAGTCCAATCCATAAAGCAATGGAGCAACGTTGGGAGATGCGGTCCCATGGTAGAAGGTGACCAACGATATGTTCATACACCTACTTTTCCCTCAGAATCTTGGAACCATTGGTTTTGAATCAGGGTCTTCCAACTCTTCTAGGTGGACTCTCCATGTCCACCGACCCATTTAAAGCACCGGACATTCGCTTTCCGTCCTCTCAATTTCGTAAACAACACCCGTTGTATGAGAAGGCAACGAGTAGGACTTTCTTGTTAGTGGTTGTATGGACGTTGCCATATGAGAGCATTTGGGGAGGGTGAGCTGACTCTTTCCATCCTCGTCCGTAACAGGACACTTGGGGGCCATCTTTTATTGTAACTTTTCAATTATACAAAATACTCACATCTAACAGAAATCTCTTTCAAATTTAATCTCTATGATTAACATATAATTCCCAAATAGACCATTGTTATTCATAATATTATTTAAAGTACATTTGTATTGTATACTGTACAGGGAGAAGAAGAAGAAGAAGAAGAAGAAGAAGAAGAAGAAGAAGAAGAAGAAGAGGAAAAGTTATTGTTCTGACATTATTTTTCAGTCTTCTTTGTTTATCTGAAACCAGAAATGTGTGTTTAAACTAATTTGGATAAAATGTAAGCAAATATCCTATCTACATAAATAAAAAACACTTTAACTAACTCTCATCCTATTCATCTATCATTCTACATACCCACAATGTATACACATAGTACATTTAACCAATGTAAACATGAAGCAGACTGTACTTGAACACTGTTGTGACCGGCTAATTATCATATGACTTATTCACTCATCGGAATATGACTTATACAATCTTAGCATTGTGCCACAACAATGACGTATCGACTGATATGAGGAGTCTTTAATGGTTCTTTGTCCTTCTAGCCCTGCCAATCGAATCCAGAACATTAATCTCAGCTTCCACTATGAGGATTATTTATTTGAAACATACTTGGTTTATATACACTAGCCAAACAGAACTCATCCTACCGCGAAATAGGAAATAAGATGAGACTATAATTTATGGATGAACCAATCAGGAGTTCTGGCGAGAAGCCGTGACCAGTGGAGCTAATCCGTGTTGGGTAGAAACAGGTGTCTACCTCAGTACAATGAAAGATGGTCGTGCAACTTCGAGGATTGGTTGAAGTTAGACATTAACACCATTGAATGCTGGCTCAGTGGTCTAGTTGGTTAAGCGTCTGGCGCGAGACTGTTAGGTCCTGAGTTCGAATCTTGTGGGGTGCGGGATCGTGGGTGCTCAATGCCGGAGATTCTCATACTAGGACGAAACGGCCGACCAATGCTTCCAGGTGGTCTAGCTTCAATTGACTCATGATTTCAATCAAAAAAATCAGGTATAAGATAAAACGTCTGGGGTTTTGGCACGAAGTTCACTCATCCATTTGGTTAAATAGTGTTTTGAGGTAAGACTAAAATTTATGGATGACCTTTGAGAGACGCTCAGGTGACCTTGAAAGTGTTCACCTAACAATTAGGACTAAATGAAGATTATAAACCTCTATGAGGAATTAGAATTATGAATTACAGTTGATGGTTACAGTTAGGAATTAGATTAAGGTTTTCATCACGAAATGACATTAGCTATAATACCAAGACTCTATTTAGCCGAATGGATAAGTAAATTTCGTGCCAAAATCTGAGACCTGTCATCCTGAATCTGATTGGTTCGTCCATAAATTATAGTCTCGCCAGTTTTGGGATTATAGCTGATATCAGTTCGTAATGAAAACCCTAAATCTAATTCCTAACCTTAATCATCAACTGTAAATCATAATTCGAATTATTCACACACTGGTTTATAATCCTCATTTGATCCTAGTTATCTGGTGGACGTTCTCGAGGTCACTTTAGCATCCCTCAATGGTAGTTCATAAATTATAGTCTCACCGGATATAACATACAAAATATCAAGACCCATCTAATTCTGTTGTTATTTCGATTGCCCACAAATTTCCTTCCAGCTCTTTTGATAAAAATCTTCTGTCTGGTGCTGAATACTACTTATATCTATTAACATAAGTAGCACACAACATATGTTGTCTAGTTGATTTTTAATTACTTACTTACTTACGCCTGTTACTCCTGATGGAGCATAGGCCGCCGACCAGTATTCTCCAACCTACTCTGTCCTGAGATGGATGGTGGCTAGAAGTGGTATCCAGGACACGCGTTTCGTCCTGCTTTGGGACTCATCAGACGGATTCACCCACATTCCAGAGTTGATGTTGACTCTGGGACTTGAACCCAGTACCATTTGCTTCAAACATCAGTGTGCTATGCGCTTTGCTATTGAGTCCTGATAGTCACTAGCTTGTAAAATGGGGTGAATTTTAATTCCTTTTTGTATTCATTGTTTGAATTTTCACATTGATGTTTAGCACCTCAGTTGATCGGTTTCCAATTGGCATATATGCACTCTATGTGGATTGCCTCGATATTGCCTTAGGTCAAAATCATTGTAAACAGAGATGGACGTAGCTAACCTGGACTCCTATACCACTGGGTCCCGGCTCACTGGTCTAGAGGTTAAGTGTTCGTGCTTGAGACTGATTGTCCTCGATACGATTTGTAGTGTCGGTTGCTATGTTAAGTCCACATAGCTTATTTTATCTTCCAAACAAGCCTATTTATTCATTCTTCTTGAGTAACATTTTTACCCTGTCACTTATTCGCTTATCAACCTTAACTGTCTTCATATGAACGTATATATGTGCACTTCTTATCCCACCCATCAAATGTCTGTAACTTGCAGGAGAGGACAAAATAACTTCCAGTTGAAAAGGAAATTAGGAAAAGACGATGGAATTGGATAAGACATACATTACAGAAATCATCAAACTGCATCACGAAGCAAGTACTAATTTGGAATCCTGAAAAAGGAATATTAGAGAACACACTACATAGGGAATTGGAAGCAGACATGAAATGGATGAATGGCAACTGGAAAGAATTGTCCAGGACAGAGTTGGATGGAGAATGTTGGTGGATGGACTATGCTCTTCGACGAGGGGTAACAGGCGTAAGTAAATAAGTATATCAAACACTTATTAACAACCTTTAGAAAAATACATTTCTTTCTCTTTTCATTTTAAAAGTGTGTGTTCTTCACCCAAATTTCGTCTTAGATTCAGGATAGTTATTCTCAGAAAGGGAGTTTGTGGAGATTATATTAATTTAACAGTTGAATTCACGAGTCGATTAAAGCTAGACTACTATGGAAAACCTGGAAACACTGAACAGCCTTTTAGTCCAAGTATGGGACTCCTCAGAAGTGTGCATCAACGATCCCAATGGTGTGATTTGAATCCAAAACCTTTCGCCTCGAACGCGAACGTTTAACCTCTAGACCACTGAGCTGGTATCCGACGATATCAATATCTAACTTCAACTAATCCACGAAATTGAGTTACACATCTCACAACAGATGCAGTTGAACTCCACTGGTCACAGCTTGTCACTAGAACCCTAGGAAATACCTCTTGAAACTAGTTACTAGTGAGCAGCGTATGATGATTATTATCGAAATGGGATTGATTTGGATACTGTAGTAATTTAATAGTTCTATTCATGAGTCGATTAAAGTTAGACCACCATAAAGAGTCCTATACTAAGACGAAATGACCATCCAGGTTTTCCATAGTCGTCAATTTATGAATTCAACAATTTGATATAAAAAAATACATCACTGTCACGTGGTCGGAAAATGAAACCATATTAAATTCTGATTGGTTACTTTTATAATCTGGTCTGTAACAAGTAGGCAATAATCTGATTGGATAAATGAATTGAGTCCAATGTGGCTGAAGGTCATTCTCTGTCTGATACATTAAGAGGTACATTAGGTACACAAGACATAAAGTTACGTCATACAAATAATCAATAATAATCTTATCAACCTGACGAATCTGATCCATGTAATAAGAAAGTTATAGTACAGATCGAGTTCATTATCCTTTTTCTGAATTAACCCGGATATTATTGAAATGATTTATATGAATCAAGATATTGTGTTATGTAATAGGATAGATTTACTTCATTTGTATAAATCTACATTGTAAAGTGACATAATCTATTATCAGATCATTATAACCCTAAATGAATTGATCAACTTCAAATCTATTAAATCATAACAATCATTTATAGAATGGATCCTCGTAATTGTCTTTTCTTTTCTTCTTATCTTTATGGGAACTTGAATTAGTTGTCATAGCACATGAAAGATGGTTTGATTATAAGCCTTTTCTCCCTACAATTATTAGATATTGATTAAATTCATGTTTACAGGCTAAATTGAACAATAACAAAGATTATTGATTTATGAAGTGTGTTCTCATTATAAGCCAGACCGAAAAAAAAACGAAACAAAACAAAAACGAAACATGCATAAAATAGTTAATAAAGAGTAAAGGAGAATTATTTGAAAGTATAGGAAACTATAGGTGAACATTTATTTGTATCTAAGTGGAATAAATTCAATTTTATTGATTATTTGTTTGTTTATATTGTCAAGTTTCAAGTACATTGTCATGTTTTCATAATCTATATACATATACATATATGTATATGTCATTCTATTGAATGGATCTATTCATCTTCATTCATTTGATTATTCTCATCTTATGTAATCCAATTGGAATTCATTCATTCATAGTGAATAATCATTCACATATTTCTCTATGGTTAAGTAATAATAATGATGATGATGCTTGGATAACTACTCATCTACAAGCACTCAATGGATATAATCAGACCAATCATCATGATCCCTTTTATAGGATTAATAGATCAAGTAAGTCTATTATGTAAATTTAATGATGAGATTCTGAAATGGTCGAGTTCAGATGAATGATGAGTTTTGTTCTTTAAACTGGATGATTTTGATTATGAAGCTTTGTATTTGAAGTTTGTACTGATAATGATCATCATGTTGTTGTCGTTCAGAAGGACAATGAATGCTCCAAGACTAAACCTTCCAATTCAAAGTTAGTGTTAATGTTGTGTTCGGTCGTCGCAATTGTTGTGCCGGAAAAAAAGAACGCTAATCACTTATGCTCGGAACGAGGGATCTCTACAATTCCCACGATACGAAAGTAAGTACACAAAAGTTGGTATAAGTGATGATTTATTAACCCTCAAAACACGACGACGATGACTGTAGTCGAAAATACACTCATTTATATATTGATTGTACACACACTTTGATTAATAATTCGAATGAAATCACATATATAACAAATCACTTACTGAGCATAGTTCATGTCAATGGAATACAAGAATATCTCGTATATTATATAGAAGGAAATATCATACGACTTTTCTTTCCATCATATCAGTTAAGATATAGAATTTCTAGTAACTGGTTAGAAATCGATTTACAAGGTTCATCGCAATATAGGGTGCTTGCACAAAATGACTATTTATCAACAGGAGAGAGGGGGAAACATGAATAAAGGTGAGTTGTGAAAATCCAGTTAATGTAAACCTCTTTTTACATTTCCTATTGATTTATGAAACATCGTTAATATATCAATGACATTATCGTTATTGTATTATTGAAATGCCTATTTGAGTCACACTCTTAGACAACTTGCCTTTATTCACTCTACGTCAGGTCCTAGAACACAGACACACGTTCAGACGGCCCACAATGGTAGTATTTCTCGACCTTAAGGCGGCATTCGACTCTGTTGATCGTGAGGTTCTATGGCAGTGTTTGTCACTGAAAGGAGTACCAAAGAAGTACATTAACCTTATAAAGGCTCTCTACTCGAACACGATTGGCCGAGTGAGAGCTTGTGGCGAACTGTTATCAGAATTGGTTGTCTCGAGTGGTGTTCGTGAGGGCTGTCCACTCTCTCCATTCTTGTCGTTGACTTTGTCGTTAACGTGATTTTAGTGATAACACTTTCCTCATCTAAATTTTTAGGAGTTGAACTTCTACCGGAAGATTCACTTGTTGACTTAGAATATATCGTTGACATAGTTTTATTTGGTGAAGACGCTGACAAAATGCAAAGTCTTATGACCACTCTAAGCAACAATGCAAGCATGTTCGGGATGCGATTCTCTCCCTCGAAATGTAAAATGTTGCTTCAGGATTGGGTTACATCGAAACCCGAACTAGTGGTAGGAAGTGAAGTAATTGAGCGTGTTGACCGCTTCACTTATCTTGGAAGTCTCATCAGCCCTTGTGGTTTAGTGTGTGACGAAATCTCAGCACGGATACAGAAGGCTCGACTAGCTTATGCCAACTTGTGTCATTTATGGCTTAGATGAGATATCCTTCTACCAACCAAAGGACGGGTTTACTGCGCAGCAGTTCTTTCCGTCCTACTTTATGGCTGTGAAACATGGTCGGTAAGAGTAGAGGATATTCGTAGGTTACTACTATTTGATCATAGGTGTCTTCGAAACATTGCTCGTATATCCTGGGACCATCGAGTAAGTAACGCGGTTGTTAGGAAACGGGTACTAGGTAAGGATGGCAAATCAATGGATGAAGTGGTGAAACTTCATCAGCTGAGATGGCTAGGACATATGTTACGTATGCTCAACCACCGACTGCCCCGACGAGTGTTCAGTGGTATAGGAGTAGGTTGGAAGAAAGCTAGGGGCGGCCAGACCAAAACATGGCACAAATCTATGAAGTCACTGACAAGTGGACTGAGTCATGTTGGTAGGTGTAGACTACCTGGTTGTGGACCGCGAGATGATAGCAACTGATGGTTAGAGACCCTGAATGACATGGCTCAGAATCGTTTGCGATAGCGCAGGTGCATACACTCTTTGTGTTCTCTTCAATTCTAATCTTCTGAATTCTTCATGTTCCATTTCTTTTCTCTTTCCAAATTTATTTCACTGGATTATACTCCTTGAATAACATCTTCAAATCCTCATCTTTCCCATTACTGCTTATACATTTACTAGCTCTATCACCATGGGATTTGAATTGACAATTGTATCTCTGCGCTAATATGACATGGCAACTTGAACTGATTTACGTACGTGAGTTGTTGACTGACTGAATGACTTGATAAAACTTCGACTTTTCGCAACCTACTTCCATTAATATACAGATTTATTGAAGGATACCAAGTTGTATGTTGGATTTTAAATATCAGGAACGTTAAGGTTATCTATAAAAATTCATAACTCATAGTCTTCTCATGTTTATTTCAATTTTCTATGTTTTTGTAACTAACTATTGTTAGGTTTTGTTGATATGAGCTACGCGTCATCAGGTTTAGAACTACGTACAAAAATCCGCTAGGTATTACGTTAAACCCTATTGGTTTGCTATTGAAGTATAACCATGACTTAAATACTCATTATATCTTTACTAGTGACTAATGTTGACAGGCATTGCTTGGAGTCTAAGTAAGAAGCCATAATTATTGGAGTTCATTCACCTCTGATGTGAAATACATATCACTAAAATCTGATGGATGATAGTCATGCAATATCTCATAAATCAAGTGAAGTTCATAAATATAAACCATTAGATGATAACACAGTAGTTAACTGTTCATTACACTCAGAAGTTCTGCATCCAAACCTTGATGGATTTGGATACCTGCTGCTATGAGGTTCCATGCTAGAACAAAAAAAGTGTTCAATATTTCCTGATTTTGAATGTTTGTCTAATTAAAATCAGTCTATGGTGTAAACCTACAAAATATAATAAGTGTTTGGTTGAGATCATCAGCCCACTGATGTTAGATCACCATTGAAAACCTGAAAGCACTGAACGGCTGTTTCATCATATTGTGGGAGTCCTCAGCAGAGCGCATCCACGATCCCGCCTGCGGCATTTGAACCCAGGGCCTCGCGCGTGAACGCTTAACCTGAAGACCACTGAGCCGGCATCCAACGATGTTAATGTCTAACCTCAACCAATCCGCGAAAGTCTTTTCTTAACACTTTCTTATCAAAATCTTGTCACTGCTAGAGTTAAATGATTTCATTCAGAGAATTCATTTCTTTGAGTAACACACCTCCACATATGTACTCAAGTGAACAGATTTCTATTAGATTAATTATCAAGACCTACCTCGATTTTTTAAAAAAAAAACACAATCTTCAGAAGTTAATTGTTCCAGAAATGTTAATTGATATACTTTAGTGACCCTAAATCTGACTCCAACTAGATTGCTATTGACATATACATATCGTCTATCCTCGTATAAAATGATCGACTTAACTCGTGTTAGCGAATAACGGAAGTAACTAAGTCAATAACGAGAATGAATTTCAAATACATATATTTCATGCAATCGTTGATCCAGACAAACAAGCGGAGAACCGAAGTAAGGAGGAGAGAGAGAAGCAAAGTAACGTGCAATGGAGATGGCGTGTAAGTCAACAAGATTTAATCAAGCGTTAATCAATAGTTATAGTCACACAAAAATAAGTTACAGACATGTGATGAATAGGATAAGAAGTGTACACCCATACACATACGCTCATATAACAACAGTCAAGGTTGATAAGTGAATAGGTGATGGGGTAAAAATGTTACTCAAGAAGAAGGAATAAATTGGCTTGTTTAGAACCCAAAATAGGCTATGCGGACTTAACATAGTAACCGTCCTTCTGAAGACTTTTGTTCGTATTTAAGTTATGGACATAATGAACAGTTTCAAACTTTATTCCATACTTTATGACTATGAATTCACATGATTTGTTGAATAGTATTACTAACAGTGGATAGTTATACATTTTATCTTCATTATGTTGGTCTGTAAGTACTGGTCATTCCATTCAACCTGTCATGGTGATATAACCAATAACAGATTTTGTACTACAGTAACGATTTCATGCACTGGCAAATCCAGATAAATCACGTGCCTGTGTTCATTTGCTGCCTGAAGACCAATAGGTATATTAAACAGACAACCTAATCACAATATAGATATCCAGCGTCTTTTCCTAATTTCTTCTTCAACTGAAAGGTGGTTTGTTCTCTCTTATAGTAGGTTGTTGCTGATGGTATTCGGTCAAGGGATCTGGATTGTTTTTCGTTGACAGCTATTTATAAATATTTGTACATTTTTGGTGATGGTTGTAGTAGTTCTTTAAGTCTCAGCTCCATACAATAGAACTGTGTTGAGGTTTGTATGGAAAA
This sequence comes from Schistosoma haematobium, assembly GCF_000699445.3. Lineage (NCBI taxonomy): Eukaryota > Metazoa > Platyhelminthes > Trematoda > Strigeidida > Schistosomatidae > Schistosoma > Schistosoma haematobium. The sequence goes on from NC_067202.1 coordinate 1,483,658, forward strand.
TTTAGACTTATGTTGGCTGATAGACAGTTGTTTTGAGTTTCATATGTTTCTCAATTTTAAGAATGCTTCTCTTGCTTTCACAATCAATGCTTTCACGTCTGTACCAGATCCTCTTTGTTTATTTGGTTTCCCTGCTATTAATTCAAAATCTTCTTTCACATATTAGTTCGAGATCGCGTACAGCAAGCGTGTATATCAAAATCCAAACCGAACGACTACAACTCGTGAAGCAACCGATAGTAAATTTGAATAGTGGCTAACAATGGAATCAAAAGTTCATGTTTCATCCTAATCCAGAACTCGTCAAATAGGTGTAAATACATTACAGTATTAGTAATCACTTACCAAAATCAATTCGAATTTCTTATAAGGGATATTGGATTAGAACTTCCAAAATGTAACTCTTCTTAGTAGATCGTTTTCTTAACTAATTTATTCAACTCATGTACATTATTAGTTAATAGTACAATGCAGTGTATTGTGTCAAGTATCTGCATATATTGATTAATCGCGGAGTAGTAACTAATAACTGACCCAACAAGATTCTTGTTATAGTTACGCCACATGAAAAGGGGGTGCGGTTCAGGCCATGTAAAAGCTCGAATGATGTCAGGTTCTCCTGAAAAAAATGTAAGATTACCCTCTGGCACGGTATATTTAAGATTGTGAACTGTGAATAAGCAGTATCCTGTTTGTGAAGCCTCTCATTTGATCGAATCTTAGCACGAAGTTTGTATACATGGATACATATAGCTTACTTCCAACAAACCTGCCTAACATCATGATATAATGCTCACAACGTTGAACCATTTAGACAGGCAACCACATTTCAACCTAATCTATAAAATTTGATTAAATCTAATATTTAGCTATCAAACACCGTAAATATGTTAGTACCTAAAGGAGATCCCCCACAGACTGAAAAACCCAGTCATGGTAACGCTTCTAAATGTGACACTGGGTAGTAATAGTTCAAATCTTATAGAAGCATTAGTTCACTCAAAACTATGAATACACGTTACTAATAATACCAAGTACAATGAAGTATATGTAAAATATAGCCTACTGCTAACCGCATCCAACCATCTAATGTCAGATGTAGTTTTATGACATTATTTTCGATCTTAATACTGACAGAAAGCTGTGGATTGTGGATTCAGTAAATTTGTGAGAGTGATCATTTGATAACGTTGAATGATAACCAGTTCTTTTTCATCACAGGCTAATGAAAATCGAAAATATGAAACACGTTTTGAATCACTTGTCTTAAGAAAACATGCTAAATTCAATGAAAGTTCATGTGTACGTACATCTATGGAGTTTGAAATTAGTATGAAACAATATTCAACAGTTTATAAACCATACTAATTTTCTGAACGAACGAGCTTTCTGAGTCCGTGCTGAGATTTCGTCAAACAACAATCCATTAGAGCTGATCAGACTTCCAAGATAAGTGAATTTGTCGACGAGTTCGACTACTTCACTCCTTATCCTTAGTTCAGGTTTTGACGCAGGCTATTCCTGAAGCAACAACTTTCATTTAGAGGAGGAGAAACGCATCACAAACTTACTTACTTAGGTACTAATCATTATTTGATAGTTCTATCATCCTGGTGTTATTAGTCTCTTAATGAAGGTTGATTTAATCACATGAATCAATTAGCATATCTTACTGTTTAATCTTGTAATTCAATGTCTCTTTTTGAGATTATTTCTATCTTTATCATTAAACGGTTCAATGTATCTTTGATGACTTTAGGTAACTAAAAGTTTTACCACTAACTGGCTTGGTTCACAACACACATACAAACATACACGAATACATACACATGCTTGTGTGTTTTTAGCTTTCTGTTTATCACGACAACGATTTCTTGTTATTTCAGTTATAGGCCATGCACTTTACAGTTGTTTTCCACCCTATGGGTGAATTACACTTTAGCTAAATCAGTACATAATCTTGTAAGAAATATAGAAAAGGAAGCTGTTTCTAACTTAAAGTTATCTTTCCAGTTTGTGTAAAAGAAGTAAACTAGGTACAAATCACCTTAAGACAGAATAAAGCCTAAATTGATAGACGTGTGTTGCATCATACATGATGGGTGTTGATTATAGTAATAGCAACAGTACATTACTTTTTAATGGTATTTTGATTAATTTAAAAAGAACATTCTAAAACAACATTCTGATAGGTCCTGAGTTCTAATCTTGTGGGGGGCGGGATCGTGGATGCGCACTGCTGAGGAGTCCCATACTAGGACGAAACAGCCGTCCAGTGCTTCCAGGTTTTCCATGGTGGTCTAGCTTCAATTGAATCATGATTTCAACTATTGAAATTAATAAAATCTCCGCAAAACCCCTTTTTGACAACATTCTTAATTTGTTATACTGATGTACTGAAAGGTATATTAACAACCTGGAATCATTATGTAGTGATTCAATGGTCTAAAGATTAAGTGCTTGCCACGAGGTCCTGGGGTTTAGTCCCTGATGAGATTGCTAGTAACCACTGCTGAGGTATCCCATAGTAGAAAGAAGAAGTGGATGTCCAGTGCTTCTTGATCTTCATTGGTTGTCTAATTATGATCAGCATGTTCAATTTATTAATTTTGGAAGAAATAGAACTATGAAAAATGTCCGTTGTTCTTATAACAAAAATACAGATTTCGTGTAGAGGTCTTAGATTTAGAACAACGATGACTTAATAATTAAATTGTTAGGTTGTACTCTTCCCAGAATGATCTCAGTTTGAGCACTATTGAAAATCAGGGGTCACTAAATCATTGTTTTGTTCTAGTATGAGGCTTCTCATCTGTTGAACTCATCACTATGCAAGGGATTGAACTTAGATTGAGATCAGCCTGTAACGAATACAACCTACAAATTAGATCAGTTTCCGTATAATTCTGTCGAATAAACTAAAATTGTCAGCTCACTAGTGATTTACTTCAATATGTGCTTGTTGGAGTTCAGATATGTCTGGAGCCAAGTAATTGTCATCAGTGTCACTTGACTATAGTCACGTAACTTTTCAAACCCTTGACATTGGAATTTTAACACTGAGCATTCTCCATGAGAACTCAACGTCGTAGAATAGAACGACAAAGTAATTGCCAATTAACTTCTTTCAGCAACAATCAAGTTTAGAGTTTTAGAAATGTCTCAGTACAAGAACAACATGCTATTAACCTCTATTATATTCATATACTTAATGATTAATTTGGAAGGATACTGGTGTAATTAGTGAATGATTGACTGGAATTAGAATACATCGTGCTCATTCTTCATATCCCGCCTACTCTAATATAATAACACTGAATTTGCTATGATACTGTATTCATGACTAATCACAGTCCCACATGTAAAATTCTTAAGTTTCTAATCATATTTTACTCAAAATTCATGTGATTCTATGCTTAGAATCTCAGACTGAACTGGATCACATAGAATCATTCATTCTAAGAAGGTGATCAAAGTATAATTAACATGAAGCTGAGTAACATATTTGTAACGAAACGGACTGTAATTTTAAATTCACTTAGTATTGTTTACTTGAATCTTCTCATTGATGTTTAAGACTGCAGTTGATCAGTCTTTTATTAGCATATGTGAACACTGTGTGGATTGCCTCAATATTGCCTTAAGTCACAAGCAGGACATGAGCTTCGTTCTATTTTAACTCGTTGGCTTGATTTACCTTCATCTCAGAGTTGATATTCACTCAGGGACTCGAATCCAGTACCATTCGCTACTGAGTCCTGATAGCCACTTGCTTGACCGGCATTTATTTTCAGCAATAAAATATTACCAATAATTAATAGGTCAAATGAAAGTTTATGATTTGAGTTGTTTAAAAGTAACATAAATTAATTGTTTGATGAATACTAACCTTCATTGAGATTATGAATCAATCAGTGTTGGACTACCATTGAAAACCTGGAAGTACTGTATGACCTTTTCGTCCTTGTGTAGGACTCCTCAATAGCGCACAACCACGGCCTCACACGCGACAATTAGACTGAGGACCTTTGATCTCGCTTACGAACTCTTAACCATTGAACCACTGAGCCAGGATGCGATGACATTTTGCGATATATATTTGACTACTTACAAGTAGTACTTGATAGGTCTTAATAAAATTTTACATAAATAAGCACAAACTACCTCTATTTTTTTCCGATCTATTAACAACAGTAGACTAATTCATATTCTATCTGTTAGTTATTTGATTAGAAGATTCATAATTGATGATATATTAATTTGTTAAGGTTAAACAGTCAATTTACAAATCTGTCAAGGTGAATATACATAACATAGATTAATCATTTACACAGCAGTACGTGGTACATATCAGTGACTCACTATCATCATCATCACCATCCCACAGGTTTAAAAGGTGAAAAGTGATAAGTTTCCTTCAAGAGAAGATTTACAGTTTGCATAAATAGTGTAGATATGTGTATGTTATAGCCAATCTTTGTTTGTCTAAACATACAATATTCCAGACATATTGGCACGGGGATATATCGTTTATTCGCCAACATTTAGATGTGGGAGAATTAATCCCACTATCTATCTATTTGTCTATCCTATTATCGATTTATTAGTGTATGTACATTTCATAGGTTGTTACTGACTACTATTTATAAGAATTATACTAAATATAGAAGCCATGCATATTTCGTTTTATGAAAACATTGGGAATAAATTAATTAATCCCAATATTCATAATCCAATGAATATGGTTGGAAAGAATGGGATTTATGTTTTTATATTTCACTACTAACATTAACTTATTAGCATCCTCCATTAAGAGTTGAAGATACCCGTAAATTACTAGTATTTGACCACAGATGTCCTAGAAATATTGCTCGCATCTGCTCGAATCATCGGGTAAGTAATAGTGAGGTTAGACGTAAGGTATTAGGGAATGATGATGGTCAATCAGTTGATGAGGTTGTAAATCTTTAACGAATGAGATGGTCAAGTCACGTGTTACGTATGTCTCAACATTGAATACCACGACGTGCAATGCTGACTAGTGTTTCGGATGGTTAGAAGAAAGTTAGGAGTGGCTGAACCAAAACGTGGTATCAGTTCATGAAGTCACTAACTTCTAGTCTGAGCCATGTTGGTAGATACAGACTACTCGGTTGGATTCCGCGTGACTATCGAAACCAATAGTTGAAGACTCTGGATGACATGACTGAGAATCGATCACAATGACGTCAGTGTATACACTCTCTGTCTTCTCTTAAACTGTGATATTTAAACTGCTTTATATCTTTCTTTCTACCAACTAATTCTTTCTTGCTGTACTATATCCTTATAGACAATCTATCTTTTATATATTACCACCAGTGAATTAACTACTTCTATGAATCCGGCGTTCATCTTGTTGTACTAATGAGTGAGGTATGGTAAATTGGACCGATGCATATATGTGCCTGGTTCTACGTTGTAGCTGACTGACTGACTGACTCCTAGTGTTTAGATACGGTATTGGAAAACGAGATGAGATGAGATGCGGGTACATCCAGCTGATGGGTCCCAAATAGGATGATACACGTGTCCTAGATTCCACTACTATCCACTATCCATCTTTGCTTCACTCACCTATGATGTAAAAATGAGTACATTATCAAGATAGATGATATTTACTTTTTTTCATCAACGATTTGTCAATTTTTACATCCATCGATAACTCTGATTGATTTAACCCGATAAATCATTTCTGTTAGCTTTGAATGAACAATTTATTTTCGTGGATTGGTTGAGGTTAGACATTAACACTGTTAGATGCCGACTCTATGGTCTAGAGATTAAGCTTTTGCGCGTGAGACTGAAGGCCCTGGGTTCGAATCTCGCGGGGTGGGATTGTGGACGCGCACTACTGAGGAGTCCCACAATAGGACGAAACGGCCGTCCAGTGCTTCCAAGTTTTCGACGGTGGTCTAACATCAATCAGTTCATGGTTTCAATCAAAAACTTAATGATCTCCACAACCCTATACTGATAATTTATTTTACATCAATGTATTGTGAAACAGATCCTTAATTCAGATCATCTTTGAATATCAAGATCTTTTTACAGTTTAATTAATCGTTGTTATGTTCATGATTTCATCTTCCTTATTAAATAAACAAACATTGTAAAGTGAAAGAATCAACAAATAAATAAGGAAAAGTTTGATACTGTAAACAGTTTTTATGTATTTTTTCTAGTCACTTTGGTTAAAATATAGAGTAAAATAAATGAGAGGGCAATGGATAAATTGGGGGGATCGGTATGCATGCTGAGAGAGAGAGAGGGAGAAAAAGAGGCAGAGAGGTAGAGGTAGAGATAGAAGAAGGATACAGCGGGAGAATTTGGATAAAAGATGGTTAATAACTAGAAAATAGACAGCAGATCGCTCTACGTAAATAATGTCACCCTTATATATATATATATATATATATATATATATATATATATATATATATATATATATGGCACCGAACGCTATTTATTGATTAGTATGTTAACGAATACTTTGTAATTAGTAGTACTAACGTGTTTTAATACCTTAGTTATAAACTGTTGTTTACAGTGAGTCAAAATGACCATTGGAAATTAAAGACAATTACGTAATAGTGTATAAGTATCAAGTCAAAGACCGATACCGGCTTACTTACTATTCATTACAAAAAAGTTAGATTATCAGCATGATATTCTTTGATAATCATTCTTAAAGTAGACCACGAATTCGGAACTGACAAGATAAACTTAAGTCCAAGGTTACTTGTTCACTACTTTCAACCTTGTGAAGTCAAAAATATAGCTCATACGGTATCGAGTCATATTGGACACTTGATATGACGATGAGTGGAAATATTTTCTCATTTCCACGATATGTTACTATGATACGATAATCCGACCAGTGATAGAGATTATGTTGTCACTAAACCGGATGCTTGATCCATACTCTGTATACCCAGGAACGCGATGGTGTTTGAAGATAACAGTAGTGGATTCGAGTCTGCGAGTGGACATCAACTCTGGGGTACAGGTACATCCAGTCGACGAGTCCCAAATAGGATGAAACGCTCATCTTGGATTCCATTACTAGCCACCATTCATCACTGCATATATGCATAGCTTAAAAATGGTCAAAATAAGGTCTCCATGAAAATGGCCAGCTAAATTGATTTTTTAAGAATGATCGAAAATGCTAGATAATTCACTTTTGTTCAATATTGAAACAGGGTAATTATCCTCTCACACTATATAAACTAACAATATCGTTGTCAATAGGATCTTTATCAGGTTTCACCCCAATATACAGTAATACTTCTATGTTACTATGAAAGTATTAAACTAATCAAGACAGTTATTGAGTTAATGATAACGATGAAACTACATTTGCCTGACTGCATATCATAGGTAAAAAGTACAAATTAATAGTGTAATAACAAGTATACTAGTAGTGAGAATAATAATAAAGGCTTGAATTAATCTTTCATAATAGGAAGTAGGTCAAAGACTAGGTTAATAGACAGAAACAACATTCATTAGAAAATTATAAACATTATGTAATACGAAGTAATCCGAGGAGGTTTTGTAGATATTATAGTAATTTAATAGTTGAGTTCATGAGTCATGAATCTCGTGAAGCGAGATCGTGGACACTCACTGCTGAAGAGTCCCACACTAAGACGAAACGGCCATCCAGTAATAAGTAGTGTTGAAATAATTAGATAGTGAAGTATAAATTTAAAAAAGAAGTAAACCACACAAAAACAAAAATAAATGTTGTAGAAAATAATCATAATAAATAAAATCGTCCACTAAGCCTAATTCGATCAAAGAACAGGTCTGTTACAAATTTCTTACAAATACAGAGAGTTGGGGTTGATTGCTCGAATCCGATCTAAGTTAAACGACCATTGGAAACCTGAAAACACTGTACGGCTGTTTCATTCTATTATGGAATTCTTCAGTAGTGCGCATTCACTACTCAACATGCTGGACTGGAACCCTGAACCATCGGTTTCTGTTAACCTTTAAACCACTGTGGTTAATGTCTAGTTTCAGGCAATCCGCGATACTGCGCGACAATCTTCCATTCCCTGTTGAGGGTCACATCCTCACACCCCACACTGATGAATTCCACTGGTCACGGTTTTTAATGATGGTCTAACACTAATCGGTTCAAGATTTCAATGAAATCAAACGATTTCCTCTATCCTATACTTGTAATATGAAGGAGATGAGCTAAAAATTGAATGTGTATGTGTGTAAATTGTTTGAGAGTCGAACAGAAATAAATGTGGCTGCTTGGATAAATAGTCACAGCTTTTCTATCGATGGCAGATGGATTTAGCACCATCTAAAACGTTCCAGCTACTCCTTTGTCTCTACGATTGGGAAAGCCTTTCTAAATTAGTTTGATATTTGTAATACCTAATTGTTGACTATTGAAAATAGCGTGTCCTGTTATTCCCAATTTAGTTTGTAAATTTTCCAATTCTAAAGAGTTATTAGGAAGTATTTTTTATGTATCTAAAGTGTTTCTTAGCACAAGTAGAGATTTCGCGAGAAGACTCTGTAATATACTTACTTACATACGCCTGTTACTCCTCGTGAAGGAGCATAGGCCGCCCACCAGCACGCACCATGCAACCCTGTCTTGGGCAATCCTTTCCAGCTCTTTTCAGTTGTTATTCATTCTTTTCATATCTGCTTCTATTTCCCGACGTAATATGCTCTGGTTAGCGTTTTTTTTAGCGAGTTAGTTTTCTACGGGATGGGATCGCTAACCCCATGCCCAACCCTCCTCCTTTACTCGGGCTTGGGACCGGTAGTAACTCTGGAAGAACTATAGGCAGAATTTCTGTAATATAGAACACATTATATTCGACATAACTTATTTTGTAGACACAATTTTGTGTGGATGTAAACGAGATCTTTTCACTTAATTATAACCAAAGTACTACGAAGATTGTTGATCGTTAAGTAGAAACTTCAGTTCATTTAGAATTCTAAAGTTTGATTAGTAGTCAAGTCCTGAACACGCATTTCGTCTCATTTGGGATTGGTGAGCTGGATGTACCTTTTAAACATGATTATATTAGACTCATATTACTAAGTAAAGATGGACAATCGACTAGTGAGATGATAAATCTTCATCAACTGATGTAGTTGAAATATATGTTACACATAATCAACCATCATCTCGCTCAACATCCAATGTTGAACAGTATAAGATTGAGTTGTAAGAAATCTGAGTGTGCATAATCCCATTTGTAAAGTTAGTCTGTGATATCACTGACTATCGAAATGAGATGTGTTCACAGATACAGACTACCTAGTTGAGATCCATAGGATCATTGTAACTAGTAGTTTAATCTTTCTTTATCCATACTCTATCTTCCTGTAAATGTTAAATATTTTTAAAATTCTTCTGATACACATTTTATTCCTCGAAATTCATTCTCTCTTCTCGAATCATATTGTCTATCCCCATTGTTTCCTACTACCATCATCGTACTAAAACTTCTACTACTCTTGGATTTATCTTAATAATTTCATATCTCTGTATTGATATGATATTACAACTTGAACTGATGCACATATCTGTCAAGTTCTACGTTGCTTATTATCGACTAATTGGCTTGTTATTAAATGTAAACATTCTAGTAAGAGCGGTTACTAATGTCTTGTTCTCTTCAAGAGTACATTTATATATACATCTGTGCATTTATGCGTGTGTGTGTGTATGTGTATGTATGTATCTATGTATGTATCAGTATACTGAAATAAACTACATTGATGAATTACTCAATATGAAATACCAGGAGTTTTCTTCTTTTTTTTCTGCTAAAAATTATCTCAAGACACCGATCAATACAAATTGATCAGTAGATGAACACCAAACTTAGTCAAATGTAACCATCAAATTATGATCAAGTTACACATATCTCGACAAATTATTGATTATAACCGTTTATTCCTTTGATTTACCATTGTATCTATGTATCTATGTATGTATGTGTGTGTGTGTGTGTAATTATGTTTATTTATTATTCATAGTAAAGAAATGTGTTTGTTTACGATATAGTTTACGAAAAAAAAGAGAGAAATAAACAAACTGGGTTCAGTTATTTATCCAAATTGTTATTGTACTTGTCAGTAAACACAATAAATAGTTATATTGTACTTTATTGACCCGGTATTTATTGAATGCTGCTCTATTCTGTTGTTGTTAACTCTTAACACATTTATTACATAACCGCATTCTTTATTAAGAGATCTATTTTTTTTCATTTAGAAACAACCTTGTGTGGATGTGTGTGTGTGTATGTGGGGGGGTATATTGTTTATTCATCAAATAACCGATGGATAAATAGTTAAATAGGTAATTAGGTAGAAATTTAAGGTAGTTAGTGATATAGATAACATTCAACTGAATATCTGATTAGATCATTTATATACGATTTATAGAAATATTGAAATAACTAAATACTTTAAGAAAGCCAATGCAGCATTTATATAATTACTTACTTAGTTACGCCTGTTACTCCTAATAGAGCATAGCCCGCCGACCAGCATTCTCCAATCCACGTTTTCCTGAGCCTTCCTTCCCAGCTCTGTTCATTCTTCTCGTGTCTGTCTCCATTTCTCGGCCTAATGTGTTCTTTGATCTTTCTCTTCTCCTTTGTCCTTGACGATTTCAAGTGAGGGTTTGTCTTGGGTGCTTTCCTCAATATGTGTCCTATCCACTTCCAGTGCTTCTTCCTGATTTCTTCCTCCACTGGAATCTAATTTGTTCTCTCACACATTAGGTTGTCGCTGATAGTGTCTAGTTAATGGGTCCGAACTCTGCCTGGAGTCCCTCGTGGGCTACTGCCGGCCCCAAGCCTGGGTAAAGGAGGAGGGCTGGGCATGGGGTTAGCGACCCCATCTCGCAGAAAGCTAACTCGCTTAAAAAACGCTGGCCAGAAAAAATAATTCAACTAATAACCAAACTAGAGAGAAAAAGAGCTATCATACAAATACTTCTTTGTGATTACAACCTGATCATATGTGGTTTAATACAACCTTTCCAATAAATTTGTCTTTTCTTCTAACACTATGATGTGTTTATACCCAATTATATTACACAAGAATATGATAAAGTTGTCTATTAGATTAGAAAAAAAGAACATATTATTAAGTCCCAAAAAGAAGACATCACTTCTCTCAAATTTCACAAAACAAATAACCCAGTTTAATCTGTCTGGTTTACAAAATAGAATCGACATATTTTTCCCGTTAAATTCTATACAGTTTGTTGTTTTTGTGAAAGATGTAAATAACTAGTCAAGCATTCTTATTTTAACAGTTGAGATTATGAGCCATTTGAAGCTAAACCACTATGGAAAACCTGTAAGCACTGGACGGCCGTTTCGTCATATTATGGGATCCCCCAACAGTGCGCATCCACGATCCCACTTCACGAACTTCGAACCCAGGACCTACCACTCTCGAGCGCGAACGCCTAAGTTCTAGACCACTGAGCTGGCTGGCATCCAATGGTGTTAATGTCTAACTTCAACTAATCTACGAAATTGAGCGATACATCCACCATTGTCTTTGATGAGTTACTACCTCACAACAGACTCGGTTGAACTCCACTGGTCACTGCTACTCACCAGAACTCCAGGAAATACCTCTTGGAGACAGTCACTAGTGAGCATATGTTGATTAGTAACAGAAGGCGCTTATCTCCAGTTGATTCATGATCTCAACTACTAAAATTACTATAATATTCACAAAACCCCTTCTGGTACAAATCAAGTATTCATTCAGTTTGTACATCAATATTAACCCATTATCAGCTCTTCTGATATAATCATTAAAAAGTATACTTATATTTTAAAGTTTAGTGATAGAAAACACTAACTGTACTATTGTTGAAATTGGTGTATATTCTTGACTTACTATCTAATTGAAATAATAACTCCTAATCATCAAAGTAAATGTTTCGATCTATCCAAGGCTAAGTATAAAACTTGCAAATTGAAAGGTAATTGTTATAACGTTAGGATTTTCTTTGTCTTTACACTAATGGGACGTTTATTTACCTTAGATGAATATCTACATTAGATTCCTTCCCAGTGTCTATTCTACATGACTTCAACACAACTCAGATGATCAAGAACACGTGATTAACCTGACAACAATCCAACACAATCCAACAACGATCAATAATAATAAGGATAGGAGAATATATGAACTCATCTAGTACCTGCCAGACTATCTAAAAGTCTAAATGCACTTGGTATTATTTACTTGAATCTTCCCATTGATGTTTAGGACTTCAGTTGATCATTCTCTTATTGGCATATGTGAGTCGTGTGCGGATTGCCTTAATTTACATGCATTATCAGGAAAGATGGAAAGTGGCTTCCAGTGGAATTCAGGATGCGCGTCCCATGCTATTTCGAACTCGTGAAATGGATGTACCTACAACTCACAATTGATGTCCACTCTGGGATTCGAACCTAGTAGCGTTCGCTCCTAACGCCATCATGTTATCCACTTAGCTATGGAGTCTTGGTAGTCAACTGTTTGTACAATAGGTTGAAGTTTAAATTCACTTGGTATTGTTTAAGACTGCAATCGATCAGTCTCTTATTGGCATATGTGACGCAGATACATCCGTCTGGAAAGTCCCAAATAGGACGAGATGCGCATCCTGGATCCCACAGCTAGCCAATATCCATTTTTGCATAGAATACCTAAAAGTCTGACTATGTAAACAACCAACCACTATCATTCTCGCCCACACATCAGTACTCATTTTACTTTCATGTCCTTCAGGAGAAGGAAATTACGCAATTATTTTACATGGTACAACCATACTTTACTGATGGCATTGAGTTATTTTAAGAGTGACTTTCAGATTCATCAATCAGTTGTTAGTCAATACAGCTTCTCTGAAGGATTTCCTACTATATTGCTAAACAATTGTAAATCTCGTTAGATTGGGCTGGAAATCATAGTACAATAACTCTGACACTCCTAACCCATACATTCTAATTCTAATACTTGATTCCACAGGGAAATAATTATCTAATACATCCAAAATTCGAAAATTAGTGAAAAACATGATTTCTAGCGTCGAGCTGTTTATAATGGTGTCACGCCGTTACGTAACATTGGTTACCATGATTTCAAATGGTTATTCAACGACTTCACTAGAATATGATTGTACCCCTGATATCTATCATTTTAGAGTTCGCTTTTAGTTAAATAATAGTCAGTCTATACTCACTAAATCACTCACAGTTTATTAAAGCAAATAGTGATATGGATTTGAGACCCAGGAGTATAACTTCTCTTAACTCAACATCTCGAATGTTTTTTGTAAACGATTGCGCCCAACAGACTAACATCTTGATATAGTGTTCATGATGTAAATTCACCCAAACTAGTAGTCAGAGTGCAACTTTATCGATAGAATTCGAACAGCACCAACGAGTAGATAAGTAGGATCTTGGTCAGTACTCAGTAACCAATCAGTTGTGCGTATCCCAGTCTTACTAGAGATCAATCGGGTTCTGAGTAGCTTAATAGTAATGTCTCAGATTGTAAAGCTCGATAATCAGTTTTCAAATCTTGTTGAGACCTTTAATTTTCTGAATTCTAGGGATAGGTCTTGCATGTAATGTAGTTCAGATTGGGTCTCTTATCAACTACTTCCAACTAACTTAACATCTAACTCCCAAATAACTCGAAATCCTGGCCAAGTAAAATTTACTAATAACTATCTGCCAACCGCTTAATTTGGGACAAATTATATCATGATGTCAAGTCCAGTTACTTACTCTAAAGTGTCATAACGAAACGTGGTCGATAAAAATTCCATCTTTAGCACTATAAGACATAAACAGAATGATATCGGTTACCATTAATTGACCATAATTAACTAAGTTTGTTTATTTAGAATGCCCTGGTACGGCTCAGAGTGGGGAGAATCAGCTCTCCATCTCCAAATGGTCTCACATCACCACGTGCATAGAACTACTGACAGGAAAGTCCTACTCACTGCCTTCTCACACCACTGGTGTTGTTTACAAAATTGAAAGGACGAAAAGAGAATGTCCGGCAGGGGCTTTAACCGGGTTGGTAGACACATAGAGTTCACCCAGGAGAGTTGGAAAACCCTCATTCCAAACCAATGGGGCACATAGGCTCCAGGATCCTGCGGGAACAAATGGCGTACGAACCAATCGTTGGTCACCGGCTACCATGTGACTATCTCCACACGATTCTCTACTGCCTTGTGGATTAGACCTTTAGGTCAAAGGCTTGGAGTGTGGCTCCCAAAGAAAACCACCTGCTTCGGTTTGAACATTCGGGCAGTATCCCAGCCCTCACATAAATCGAATGGTTTATGTGGCGCATATCTATTTGATGCCTCCTTGTACCAATATTTATGTGTTTAAATACATAAAATCTATGTATTTAATGAGAGGAATTTTTGGAAGGAATCGCCGGGTGATTATGAACAGCAACATTGTTATTATTATTATTATTATTATTATTATTATTATTATTATTATTATTATTATTATCGATTAGATTGTTGGGTCTGATACAGTTATTCTTTTTAATGAAAGGGGATAGGCTGACTAATAATGTGCCAATGCATGACCATGGTTCTAAAATTCATTTGAAGTGCAAATGTCAATGAATATTAACTATCTTGTTTAATACAATAAGAGAATAAAGTGTTGTATGCGTTTGTATGTGTATAAAAGCCGGTAAAAAAAACAAGTTGGCGTTTGTTGATAACTAACTAACTACCTATCCGTTTTGTCTCATCAAGGTATCATCAGTTCAGACCAACTACATATTATTATTATTATTATGAACAAATGAATATAGAATTGTGTATTATTCACATAAACTTTATTTAGGATTGGTTACTTATGCCACAAGGTCATTGTAACTAACTACGTACACATAACTGTTACTCTATCTATTGCTTAAAGTAACCATTACCTGGGTTGTTGTGTGGGTGTTTTAACTATTGGGACACATGTTCTGACTAATAACATTAATATGGGATCTATTGATGTGTTTTTTTTGATTGTGTAAACAAGTATATATACGTGTTGTGTGTGCAGGTTGTTGTTGTTGGTACCATAGAAACAAACGAAAGATTTAGAATACAGAAATAACCAAGACAGCAAAAAGTAGTGTGCGTATGTATGTGTGTGTGCGACAGCGAGAGAGAGAGAGAAAGAGAACAACTACTGTGCGTTTGTGTAACAACATATGGGCATGACAACACACCATTATGATAGTAGTAATAACCTGTAACTATTACATTTAAATGGTAACACACAATACAAATTACAAGTTAATAGCTACCTTTTTTTCTAGTGAGATTGCCAACACTCAATTACATATTTATATATCTCTCTCTCTCTCTTTCAATATCTATATATAAAGAAGAGTGTAAAAGAAAAACCACACATTTATAGAACAGTAACTTTTCATTAGTAATATATTAATAAAGAAAGAAATAAATCTATTTACTCTCTATAGTTGGATTATAATATCAATTCATCTAGGTAAAGTTATAAAACGGGCAAATAAAAATTAAACCGTGGAAACAAGGATTACGTAATCGAAGAAAAAGAACGTTGAACCATTTCAGTATACTCACTCATCTTCTTTCTGTCTCTCTGGGTGTATGTGTGTGTGTGTGTGCGTCTATGTTGATATAGAAACATAATTGTGTGGTTGATTTCATTGAAAATAAAATTATTAATCAACTAATAAAGTGAACAAATGAATTCTTTCATTAAAGTTTTATATTCATTTTCATTATGGAATTATATAATACTATTATTAGTAATATTGAACATCTCAGGAAATCATGCAACATGTAAGTCATTGATAGTTTGTTTTATTATTATTATTATTATTATTGTTATTATTATTATTATTGCTATTATTAACAGCGTTGGATGCCGGCTCAGTGGTCTAGTTGGTTAAGCGCCTGGTGCAAGACTGATAGGTCGTGGGTTCGAACCTCGCGGGGTGCGGGATCGTGGATGCGCACTGCTGAGGAGTCCTATACTAGGACGAAACGGCCATCCGATGCTTCCCGGTTTTCCATGGTGGTCTAGCTTCAATTGACTCATGATCACAACTGTTTATATTATTATTATTATTATTATTATTATTATTATTATTGTTTGTCATTGAATTAGGAAGAAAGGGGTGTTACATCTAATATGTTTGATTATTTTTTGTATTCATGAAATGGATGAGTAGTGGTTACTTACTTACGCTTATTACTCCTCGTGGAGGAGCATAGACTGCCCATTAGCATTCTCTATTCAATCCTGTATTGAGCAATCCATTCCAGTTGTTATTCATTCTTTTCATATCTGCTTCCAATTCCGGACGTAGCATGTTTTTTTGACCTTCCTCTTTTCCGTTTTCCTACAGAATTCCACGTTAGGTCTTATCTCGTGATGCAGTTTGATAATTCTTGTAATATATGTCCCACCATCACCTCTTACGTCTTTTCCTAATTCCCTCTTCAGATGGAAGTTAGTTTATCTTCTCCTACAGTAGACTGTTCCTGATGGCATCCGATTAACAGATATTAATGAGTACTAGTTAGTGGTTGCTAAATGATTTTCATTAGGAAAAAGCACACTATTTTTAAGCATTTAGAGTTGCTCTCAACTGTTTACTGTGAACAACCCAATGTAGTACAGTTTAACATGAAGGATGAAAACCATAATTGCTGTGAAAATTAGGCCTTAAAATGAAATCCTTAACTAAAATTACGCTCCATTTATTCATTAAATGAACAGAAACATAACTGAAAATACTGGAAATGTAATGAATTTACTGAACAGTGAAAAAGTTACAGTTGACCTCAGCCTTGTTTGCTTATGTTATTATGTTGCGCACTGCCACTGAGGAGTCCCAAAATAAGACGAAACAGACGTCCAGTGATTCCAGGTTTTTCATGGTGGTCTAGCTTCAAATGTCTCACGATCTCAACGCCGAGACTAATTTATGGACGAACCAATCAGCTATAAGATAACAGGTCTTGGATTTCGGCGCGAAATTTACTCATCCATTTGGCTAAATAGAGTTTTGGCGTTATAGTTGATGTCAGTTTGCGATGAAAACCCTAAATCTAATTTCTAAGCTTAATCATCAACTGTAAATCATAATCCTAACCCTCATTTGGTCCTAGCTATTAAGTGAACACTCTCAGGATCAGTTTATCGTCGCTCAAAGCTCATCCATAAATTATAGTTTCACCCATTCAAGTATTGTACAAACTATTCAAATCAGTTACTAGTAAGATATAACTGACATGAAAAGTAGGCAGGTTTATTCATGGAAATTCCTGTAATTGAAATAAAAACAAGTCTACAGTTTAGCTTAGCAGTTAAGCTTAGCTTGTTTATAGATTCTTCAATGAACTAGAGCTTTCTGTTTAGAGTGTTGAATGAAATACATGACTAGAGTTATTTACTTTAAACTGTTATAATGTTTACACAATATTGATTGAGATCATGCACTGATCAATGTTCACAGAATATGATTTCATAAATTAATTTCAACTATGTATACAAGAATTTTGATACCCGGCAATTGTTAAATTAATCGTTAATATTTGAACAATGATTGCTGTTTACATAAAGAATCATTTAAAGGTAGTTGGAGGTTGATGAACTTTCGAATAAATCTAAGCAAAATGAAAGTTTTCTTTTCTTACTCTCTTCAGTTTACATCTGTTTATTGATTTGAACATATACATAGGGGGTACTGAATACATATGCGCCCCCACTCAAGTCACTTGATTTGTGTGTGAGCTGGGATACTGACCAAGTGCCCACACAGAAACGCGTGGTTTTCTTGAGGGGCCACACCTGAAGCCTTCGACTTAAACGTTTAATCCACAAGACAGTGGAGCAACGTTAGGCGATCCAGTCCCATAGTAGTCGGTGACCAACGAATGGTTCATACACCAATTGTTCTTTCAGGATCGTGGAGCCGATGTGCACCATTGGTTTGGAATGTGTGTTTTCCAACTCCTCTAGATGGATTCTTCATATCCACTCAATTTAATAAACAACACCTGTGGTGTGAGAAGACAGTGAGTAGGACTTCCCTGACAGTGGCTGTATACGCTTGGCTATGTGAGAGCATTTCGACAGAGGGAGAGAGGGCTCTCTCCACCCTCGACCGTATCAGGGCATTCGGAGACTCTTCAATCAATCCTCACCAATTTCTACATAGTTTTAAGTTGAAATTCATGATCCAAACAGTATAGTCATATTTTAAAAAAATATATCTTTTAAAAACTGAAAAAAGCATCGTAAATTGTTGGTTAATACAATAAAATCATTACAATATATAAGTAACCATTATAGGGTGAGTCAGAACTTACTTACTTACTTACTTACGCCTGTTATCCCTCGTCGACGGGCAGAAGTTCTAATCTAATTAAAAAACAGATTAAATGTGTTTAATAGACTGAATACACTGCCATAAACAATAAAGTGGATTGGAGAGTACTTGAATCTTTCATATATTTGAATAAACTAAATTGAAGTAATGAAAATAGATAAAGAAAAGCTTTGTGCATATTAATCAAATAAGGTCACCTTATCATTATAAAAAGTCTATTGCCCTAATGGGCTTAAAGTTGACCATAGTAAAAGATCAGGTTATGGACAGTTATTCAATCTGAATAAATATTACTTCAGCCATATAGAGGATTTTGATAGATTTTGGTAGATAATGATGATTATCAGAGGGGGTTTTGCGGAGATTTTAGAAATTTCACTGATTGAAATCATTAGTCAATTGAAGCTAGGCCACCATGGAAAACCTGGAGGTACTGGACGGCCGTTTCGTCTTAGTATGGGACTTCTTGGCAGTGCGCATTCACGATCCCGCTCCCGCGAGATTCGAACCCAGGACCTACCACTCTCGCGCCAGGCGCCTAACTAACTAGACCACTGAGCTGGCCGGCATCCAACGGTGTTAATGTCTACCTTCAACCAATACACGAAGTTGTGCCACCGTACACCATTGTCTTCAGTGAGTTGATATCTCACAACAGACCTGGTTGAACTCCACTCAGTGGTCAAGTTGGCTAAGCACCTGGCGCGAGACTGATTGGTCTTGGGTTCGAATCTCGCAGGGGCGGGATCGTGTATGCGCACTGCCAAGGAGTCCCATACTAAGACGAAACGACCGTTCAGTACTTCCAGGTTTTCCATGGTGGTCTAGCTTCAATTGACTCATGATTACAATCAGTGAGATAATGATGAATTCAATCAGTCAGTCAGTTAAACTCAATGTAGAACCTGGAACATGTGCATATTGGTTCAAGGTAAATCCCAGATTAGTAGAGGTAGGAACAGTATTAATGACAATAAAATAACCAGATTAGGCATCTAAGAGACAATTCAAGAAGGAAATATGAGTTGGCGAAATAATAAAATAAAAACTAATAAGGAATTTAAGAACTTGGGATCCGAGCAAAGAAAATGAGTAATTTACATCTGAACTATTGAGAACGATTTTATTCTATATCATCTAAAGTCCCTAATTACTGTTAGCGATGATCATACAGACTTCAAATAGGTAGTCTATGCCTACTTACATAGCTTAGTCAAAAGATCAGTATCTTTATGCATTGACACCATATGTTGGTCTGGTTACCCGTAGCTTTCTTCTAACCTACTCCTAATCCAGCCATTATCGATGGATAGACATCACTATGAATTACTGTGAATGATTGATTCGTACTAATAGTATGACCAACGTGTACCAGTTACACTACGATAGAACTGTTGACCGGTTTAATATATGAATTCAGTAGGAAACTGTAAAATATAGGTTGTTTAGATAAATAGATAAATAAAATTTAACTCATGAAAATGTATTGAAAAGGATCATTTAAATGATTCGAATTGGATTATCTCATCATTAAGATGTGGTCCCGATATTTTTAGATCTAAATTTATCCAACAAAAAGAATAGCGGTTAAAGATGCCTCTACTTTTGAGGGTGAAGAACTAGGTTTGCTTTCAGCCTTTAGACAAGTGAGTGTATACTGCTTTTCTGATATGAAAATGTTTGTCAAAATGGATGGTACTTAAACATAGTCAATAAGATGTTGGTACTTAGGACGAAACCCTATGACCCACGTTTTGTGCTATTTGGAATTCATCTGTAAGATGTACGTGAAATCTTGAAGAGACTAATGCTGCCTGGCGGATTCAATCTCACTTTACCTAGCTTCATAGTCGGAGACATTACCACTGAGGCATTTAAGCCACAACAGACCTTCTGTAAGACTGACCTGCTTTTTAAAAGTGATTGATCACTTAGTAAGGACCAGTCATAAATATCGAGTATTTGTTAGTGCTGATCGAATCCTATCGATCAAATGATAATGTGTTCATTAATTTAAGTGACTCAACATCGAGTACACTATGTTGAGATGTAAAATATTGATTGGAATGAAATCGACAGCAAACCTTGAATGATTTCAGATTTTGTGTTGTTTATTAGTGATCAGTTCTATGTACACGTAATCTTGAGTAATCAATTAATTGTAAACGTGGTTAGTAAAGATGGATGAATCAAGAAAAACGTACTCTATGTCACTTTCATATTTTTCAGTCTCCGTAAAAGTTTTTTCAATGAAAATGCATAGTTCCTATGAAACTACTTATGAGTATGTTTATATTTACGCTCATTTGAATCATCTTTGTGCGACGCTAAAGTGACGTTGAGATGTCCACCTACTTACTAGAGCTAAATGAGAGTGATTTATTAGTATGAGCGATTAGGATTAAGGTTTGCAGTTGAATGTTCGTGTTAGAAATTAGATTCAATGTTTTCATCATGAACTGACATTAATTATAATCCCGAAATGGTATTTAGCCTAATGAGTAAGTGAATTTCGCGCTAAAATCCAAGACCTGCTATCTTAAATCTGATTGGTTCGTCCATAAATTATAGTCTCGCCAAATTCATGATGACTGAAAAACACTATGATATTAATAGAAATGTAAAGAAATATATGCTACAGTCCAGGTACGTCCTAGTTTGATCTCATCAATCGGTAGATTTCTAAGGGTTGTAAATCTCACTATATAAATCATGATAAACAAGAAAATGCAATCTTTTTAAGCAAAAATAGATAGTGGCTAGGAGTGGAATGCAGGGCGCCTGTTTCCTTCTATTCGGGACTCGTCAGCTAGATATACCTGCATCTCAGAGTTGTTCACTGGGTTCGAGTTCCAGGGTGAACATCAACTCTGAGGTTCCAAATAGGACGAAACGCGCGTCCTGGATTCCACTGCTAGCCACTATCCATCTTTGCTCAAAAAGCTTGTGACTTAAGGCTATATGGAGTCAATCTACACAGGATGCACATATGCCAACAAGAGATTGATCAATTGCAGTCCTAAACAAGAATGGGAAGACACAAGTTGATTTAAGAAAGTACAATGAATTAAACTATGAATTCATATTGGCACAATAATATTTAGACTAAGTCTAATGTAAGAGATAATCAACTGGGGAGCGAGCTTAAATGATCAAGATCAATAAAGAAGAATTGGAAATAACAATAGTAACGACCATAGGGAACTCCTGATTTTGGGGAATTATAAGAAATGAATAAGTAAAATCAACTATGAGGCCGCCGACTAGCATTCTCCAACCCAATAAGTCACAGGCCTGCCTTTCTAGTTCTATCCAATTGTCGTTCATTCTTCTCATGTTTGTCTTCATTTCTCGGCCGTGAGGATCAGAGGAAGACCAAAGAACACATTACAGCGTGAAATGGAGACAGACATGTGAAGAATGAACAACAATCGAATAGAACTGGAAAGGATGGCTCAAGAAAAGTGGGTTGGAGAATTCTGATCGGTGGCCTATACTTAATTTGGGGTAACAGGCGTAAGTAAGTAACTATGAGTGATTTGGAGTCGTCTCAACTCAAATCTCTAACCATTGGTCATGTATACTATTAAGACCTTATCTAAGTAGTCTACATTCACCTGTATAGCTTAGATTGATAGTTAATAACAGCATAAATTGACGCTACATTTCAGTTGAATCGGTTCTAGCTTCCCTATAATCTAATCCATGATACACTAATCAGAATTGCACGTTGAAGTACAAGGTATTTGAGTCCAAAGTACTTCATTCTTGTTCATTCATCCTATACATAAGTAAATATTTCCATCACAACTGTTCAATAGTCTCATAGTCAGCTTTCTTGTCATTTGTTCTTATTAATATCGATTTAACCATCATCATCATCACAATGTATTGATTGATAAACAAGGATAGCATAGAGGCATATCAATAACTATTGGTAGAACTCTTTATCACTACTAAATGATATCATGAAATAGACCAACTATATGTTTGTTTTATAAATGTACACATATATTATGCAAATGAGATAAAAGCATAACTCTATTACCGTCTAACTTCGAATGAATTTCATACTTGAAACTATCCAATCTAATTGTCAATAGACTGACTTAAGAAAGAATGAAATTTTTCAGGTTCAATAAATCTTCAGTGAGTTTCACACTTGAAATGATTAAAATCAATCATAATTTCTTTAAATATCTAGACACTTACTTACTTACGCCTGTTACTCCTCAATGCAACATTCTCCAACCAACTCTGCTCTAGACCTTCCTTTCTAGTTCTATCCAATTCTTGTTCATTCTTTTCATGTCAGTCTCTAACTCTTGGTGTAATGTGTTCTTCGATCTTCCTCTTCTCCTTTGGTCTTGAGGATTTCAAGTGATGAGGGTTTGGCCTTGTGAGGCAGTTGGGTGCTTTCCTCAATATGTGTCCTATCCACTTCCAGCACTTTTTTCTGATTTCTTCCTCCACTAGAATCTGATCTTTTCCCTCGCATATTAGGTTGTTGTTGATAGTGTCTGGCCAATGGATCCGAAGTGTTTTACGTAGACAACCGTTGTTGAACACTTACGTCTTCTGGATGATGGTTTTCGTAGTTGTCTAAGTTTCCGCCCCATACAGGAGATGTGTCTTGAACGAAAATGAATGTATCTGGTGGGAACAGTTGTTAACTACTATGATGTCATATATGAATGACAGAGGACTCTATGATATTAGTTGATATCTCTATGCCTCATTTGACCATTAATGATAATATGTTCTTTGTTATCAATAGATACATAGGGATGATGATGTGTAGATCGTTGTCGGGCGTTCACCTGTCGAATAATTTCTAAGAAAACGATTTAATGAGAGACTAATTCTAAGTTGTGGATAAATAAATTGGAATGAAGTAATTTGTACTCAAATACCTTGTACTTCAACATGCAATTCTGATTAGTGTATGATAGATTAGATTATAGGAAAGCTAGAACCGATCAAATCGAAACGTGGTATCAATTAATGATGTCATTAGATTGTAAGCAAGTTAAAGTTTGTCAAACAGTGACGTAGTTTCATTCCATTCAGTCATGTGCCATTAGTCCAAACCAAATCGTTAAGTGACAGTTCTTCGTTTATAATAACCGATTTTTGATCGAGATCATGAATCGATTGATGTTAGACCACCATTGAAAACCTGGAAGAACTGGACGGCCGTTCCTTCATAGTATGGGACTACTCAGTGTCAATGCGCATTGGGACAGTGAATGACTTCATAAAGTTTGTCATTTCTTACCCGCTGATAACTCAAAACTAGAACTTTGCTGTTTTAAACAGTTCTTGACGGAAACTTCACTTACTTACAGTAACCAGTGTTCATCAAATAAAAACAGTTTGTAGGTTTTTCTTTATCTCCTTACTTCTCTCTCTCCCTTACTTCGTCATGACGTAGAAAAACCTCGATTCAAAAATGTTTCATTCTGAAGACTTAAGTTCGAGCTATTTTTTACTAAGAAGTCGGTACAATTTACGGAAGATTCTGTAAGTCGATAAGAATCTCTTGATCAAGGTTCCGTGCTATTTGACATTCATCAACAAGGTATATCTGTAATCAAAGGTAAATACATCTCAGCCTTATAAAAAGTCATCCGCTGTGTGATTATGATAAATTCTCTGATTGTGATGCTGGGTAACTTGAGATTGAATTCTCCACAGAGCATCAATTCTGTCAAACTTACAAGTAAACTGTTGTAACAAGTGTCAAATAGCACGAACCTGGGTCAAGCAGAGTTTCCAGTCTGCGACCTTCAACCAAAACTGTGACCATATTGTAACTTAATCGATAGGATTCGGTCAACCATGAGAACTTGACTTTAGTCACTAATAACTGATCAGTCAATTATAAATAAAATTCCATTGGAAATATTCGTTTCAAATAATAAAACGTCACTGAACCCCAACCATTATTGCCTGATATAAGTATTCTGTGCCTTCTTTGATGTCATCCTATCTGACGTTAATTGCGCTTACAAATCGGTAATTTGTGTGAATGATTAATACATAAGCGGTCTTATGTTAAATAAAACTCTTTGTACAATTAATGGAGAGTCAGAAATTAATATAAAATATACCGTTTTTTTAGTTTAAATCGATCTACCAGTATGAAAACTTGACACCCCATATGATGAAAGATAGATATTTAGGTTGTCGTTAAGTCGATGATTCAACTTTAGAGCATGTGGTGTCGGTACTGTCCTACTCATTGGCTTCTCGCGGCGGTGTTGTTTACGAAATTGAGAGGACGAAAAGCGGGTTAGTGGATATGAAGGATCCATCTAGAGGAGTTGGAAAACACACATTCCAAACCAATGGTGCACATCGGCTCCACGATCCTGAAAGAACAATTGGTGTATGAACCATTCATTGATCACCGACTACCATGAGACTGGATCGCCTAACGTTGCTCCACTGTCTTGTGGATTAAACGTTTAAGTCGAAGGCTTCAGGTGTGGCCCCTCAAGAAAACCGCGTGTTTCTGTGTGGGCACTTGGTCAGTATCCCAGCTCACACACAAATCAAGTGACTTGAGTGGGGGCACATATGTATTCGGTGTCCCTTTGTACCAATATTTATGTGTTCATATAATAAAAACGCCAATGTAATATAACAAGGAAATGTTTCCTCACAGTGTTACTACAGGTAATATTCAATTTGACTAATCTTAAAGATCTAGAGGTTTATTAAAAATGTCAACGGCTGAATAACACAATGGCATGAATATACTATACAGGCTAAATTAAACCAACCACGATGAGTTTTCACACACTAGGTATCCAATCAGAAAAGCCTTTAGTGAATTTATGGAAAAGTAAACAATGATATTGCGAAATGTCAACTAAACCCTTCTTCACTTCGCTTAGTTTATGAATCAAAGGCACAACGACAAATAAATTCTTTCTCATAGATATAAATTATCCGTCTACCAGAAACCTTAAAATGACCAGCATATAGTTTGAAAAATCCCTACAATGTTCTTAGCCAACGATAGATATTCAAAGTGATAATAGTTGTTACCATGATTTAACATCAGCCATCATGCAAAACTGGTCTGTAGTTAGACGAATAGATGGATATTGTGCACCAAGTTTGTTTCTGGATTAAAGTGTTAGAACGTAGAAACAGTGCACAAAGATAAATTCACTTGGTATTACTTATTTGAATCTTTCCATTGATGCTTAGGACTGCAGTTGATCAGTCTCTTATTGGCATATGTACATCCTATGACGATCGCCTCGATATTGCCTTAATTTACACGCATTATAAGCAGAGATGGATAGAGACTAGCAGTGGAATCGAGGATGAGCAACACTTCGTCCTATTTGAGACTCGTCAACTGGATGTACCTACATCTCAGATTTGATGTTCACTATGGGACTCAAACCCAGTACCATTCACTTTAAACATCATCACGTTATACATTGATATTTTCATTGATTGCTTTAAAGTCACTTTCATAATTCTAATTAATTCATACTGTTACCATACTTTTATCAATAAATGTATTATGTAATTTGAAAGTTGACACTTTAATGTGATAGTCTACTTTTCATCATCAATAATGAGAATATCAATGATAACAAGTGTTCTTTGTCACTAAGTATTAGACAATGATGAATGATGCTCAATTTTAAGTTTTCTTATTTAACTGCGTAACTATGCTTGCTGACTATGTTTATATTATATATATATATATATATATATATATATATATATATGTATCCTAACAAATTTATGACCTACCAAAGCGCTGAATACCATAAACACTTCAATATAATCACTAAGAATCGTTTGCATAGTTTTCATTTTTTGTTTATATTCTCTAATAAGAGATTAAAAGTGATTATAATGGAATTTATTGAATGATGATGGAAGAGGAACTTATCAAGCATGTATGAAGATGATTGATTGTTGTGTGATCATTTCTGTGCATGTAATAATAATAGTCAATTATTCATAAATAATGAATAGTTGTAAGTCAAGAGCTTGTTGTAATATTGTGTATTAGTGTAGCCAAATACATATGAGACTGACTCAACCAGTCAATCAATTACAGGCGGCATAGAACCTAGAGAGATTGATTCATGGTTAAGGCGTTCAACTTTTAGCCACTAATTCTTTAGTTCAAACTCCGTCCTATCTACTGTGGTTGAGGTAAATGAGTAGTGTCATTATCCTTCACACCTAGTTTGTGACTCATACCTAAATACCTAGTGAATCAGCTAATTTTTTTATTTTCCAACATGAAACATAAAAGATATGTATATCTGTTTAAGTTTTCACATCACATGGACTCAGAGCAAATACCCCAGAAGTAGAACTAATAACAGTATTATTCGTAGTAGAAAACATCAGGTTCAAGAAGGAATGAATTGGTAGAACTAAAATCATGATTGTTTCAAGACTATATTTGAATTGATTGAAACAGATTCTGAGTTTCGTGGTTCAATGTCTACGATCACTTGTTACAATAATCACTTAGGCCCTAACCAAGTAATCTTCATCAATCTACACGACTTAAACTAGCAGTCAATGAATTAATGAACTGATGTTATGCTTTAGTTTGGTACTGAAAATACAAGTATTATTATTACGTATGGATTCTAAGATGTTCAATACAAAAAAGTTATGGATAACGAAATAATTACATGTTACACAAACTTTCCTAATATATTACGCTAACAATATTTTGCATATTGATCAAGACATTAACGCTTTTGGATAACGGCTCAGTAGTCTACTGGTTAAGCGATCGCAAGCAAAACCGAAAGTCATGGGTTCGAGTCCCACATGTGAGGTAGTGGACGCATTTCTGAAAAGTCTTGTGTTAGGACGAAACGGTCATCCAGTGCTTCCAGGTTTCCAATGATTTTCTAGCTTATATCGAGTCATGAATTCAACTATTGAAATTATATATTCTTTTATTAAATACTATTCAGTTGACTTTAAAATGTCGACAATTTTTGTTTGGTTTTCTCATTATTTTATTACATACATCTTCTTGGATCATTTAATGTACACTATGTTGGGTAAGGAAATACTTAAGGGTTAATCAAGGTATCGTATAGGGCTTATTAACTATTAGCTATACATTTATGGGCAAGAGGCTAGTTTGAATTTTAACTAATATCTCTCTAATCGGAGGAAATATTAAATGTAAATCTTAAAGAACCCGTAACTCAACATCATCCTATTTCCAACTTTGTCTTTCCTTTTATTATATATCTGTATCAGAAGGGGGATTGTGGATATTATAGTAATTTCAATAGTTGAGATCATGAGTCAATTGAAGCTAGACCACAATGGAAAACCTGAAAGTACTAGACGGCCGTTTCATCTTATTTTAGGACTCCTCGGTGGCAGTGCGCATCCACGATCCCACCTCTCAAGATTCAAACCCAGGACCTATCAGTCTCGCGTGCAAACGCTTAACCTCTAAACCACTGAGCAGGTATCTAATGGTGTTAACGTCTAATTTCAACTAATCCACGAAATTGAGCCACCATCTACTATTGTCTCCAATGAATTACTATCTCATAACAGACACGGTTGAACTCCGCTGTTCACTGCTACTCACTAGAACTCCATGAAATACCTCTTGAAGCCAGTCATCAGTGAGCATATGTTGATTAGTATCAGAAGTGGTTCAATTCTCACGAGGCGGGATCGTGGATGTGCACTGCTACTAAGGAGTCCTACAGTAGGACGAAACGGCCGTTCAGTGCTTCCAGGTTTTTCATAATGGTCTAGTATCAATTGACTCATAATCTCAACTATTAAAATTTTCTAGATCTATTTCAGTTTTAATGTAACAATTACAAACTGATTCATTTTATTGGTTACTCCATTCATTCATTCATTCATTCACTCAGCTGGAAATGTATTCAATTAATCAGTTATGAAACAACAAAAAATGTGAATTAAATGACAATATTGTAACCGACTTAATGACAAACTGTAATGTTTTGTGTATCCTTTTTGATCTATTCTCATAATTCTGTCATAAACAATTCATCATTAATCATTATTTTTTGTGGAATAAAATATAATTGAGTTTACTTGATGTCAACTATAACCCATATAACCGATTAAATATTGATAGATGTCGGTAGCTTTGTTATAAGTAGTATCATTGGTTATAATCAGAATTTATCATTATTCATTATTGTTAATTTGAATTAAAACTAAATATGATGTAGTTGATGATAATTGCAGGTATCATCTTTAAATACAATGTTCACTTTGATTCCTTGAGTGAACATCAACTCTGATATACAGGTACATCCAGCTGACGAGTCCCAGATAGGACGAAACGACCGTCCAGTGCTTTCGGGTTTTCAATGGTGGTGTAACATTCATCCATTCATGATATCAGTGTAAGCTCAACAATCTCCACAAACCCTTACTAATATTCATAATGTCTTGAATATGGTTCAAATTCCGTTAATGACTGGTAGTATTTAGTTAAACATAGTCGTATATGTCCCTCAGAGGTTTAAATCACTCGTTCCATAGAAAAGGAAGGCGAATTTTGTTCATTTGACCGGTATTCGATTGGTTCATTCTATTCGTATAATCTGTAAAATATGCTACAACAAATCAGAAAAACTATTGGGTAGAACAAAACAACCGCTGTCTTTGTATATATCTACATCAACACCGATTAATCCTTAAACACCAAGATATATCTTTGTTATTATCATTTAATCCATATTGATCTAGGAGAAAGTAAAATTTTAAGATCGTTTCACTCAACTAACTCAATAGTTATTAGGTACAAATCAAACTAGATATCCAGTTTGATAATATTCAGTCATATTTTGATATTGACATAATCAATGCGGGATCGTGGATGCGCACTGCTGAGGAGTCCCAAAATAGGACGAAACGGCCGTCCAGTGCTTCCAGGTTTTCCACGGTGGTCTAGTTTCAATTGACTCATGATTTCAATTTGTGAAATGTCTAAAATCTCCACAAACCCCTTCTGATAATAAACAATGTATTAACCAATTTTTGAAGAAATTCTAATTGTTCAATTCCATTAGATCTCCTTCCAGATCATGTCGTCTAGATTGATAATGGAAATTTCATGATAAGACAGCTTATTTCTTAATGCTTACAACGTTATCAAAAGATAAAGGTTATAGTATAGAGAAATGTTGCAAGATTTAATTGATTGTTCACTAATCAATCAGTAGACAGTTCTTATTTTTTAATGAATATTTTATGGAAGGCTATGAAGTGTTTAACTGATTTTATATAATAGACCTATTGAATTCTTTTGAAGGCTAATTTGTCTATCGAATCTAGATTGTACATTTTCTTAAGTCCTTATAAGGATATGAATAGATTTTTGAGAGTCCCTACATTGTTCCATTTTATAGGTTACGATTAGATACTTGAAGTTATTGATTTATGATTAGGGTTGATTAGTTTGTTATATAAGGCCAACATGAGAAGAATTAAACGCTTAATACATCTTTACTCTATGATAGTAAATTATCATTGTTTTGTTACGTTCTACAGCTCATCAACTATTCACGTGACAAAACCCTTATTTAGCATACAGATTTCTATGACCTTGTCTTTATGCTAAATCAAAGACAGGTCAACCAGTACTAGTAGAATTGGATCAATTCTGAGTACTTTTTGATCCTCTGTATAGTAACTTCTCGCCTATTTTTGTCCGTTTGAATCCAGAGCACAAATCTCAACTTCCACTGTGTGAACATACTTGGTTCATACAATAGCAAACCATACCGCATCACACCATAAAATGAAAAATAACGATACTATTTTATATATATAATCATACGATTTACTAATCTTAAGATATTCCCAATTGATTAGTTACAGTTTCTCACAACTAAAGCCACTTTTGGACTAGTCTTGTATAATTATTACTTATAACAGAAGGGTTTTGTGGATAGTATAGTAGTTTCAGTGGTTGAAATCGTGAGTCAACTGAACCTAGACCACCATGGAAAACCTGGAAGTACTGGAAGGCCGTTTCGTCTTATTGTTTGACTCCTCAGTGGCAATGTGTATCCACGATCCCGCCTCACGAGATTTGAACTCAGAACCTATCAGTCTCATGCGCGAACGCCTAATCTCTAGACCACTGAGCTGGTCGGCATCCAATAGTGTTAATGTATAATTTCAATTAATCCATGAAATTGAGTGACACATTCATCATTTTCATCCATCAGGGGTCCTATACTAGAAGGAGACGACGATCCAGTGCTTCCAGGTTTTCCACCGTGGTCTAGTTTCAATTAACTCATAATCTTAACTAATAAAATAATTATAAATTAACACTCAGAAAGAGATTTATTCATTCAATTATAAATGTTTCATTGTTAAAAATCACTTAATGATTACTTATACTACCGAAAATAATCAATAGATTTCTGATCACTTACACACACACACACGCACACGCACACATGCACATAATCGATTATTGTTTTTTTCTTCTTCTCTGTTTTTTTTTCTTAATGTATACAAATATATAAGTATTGATTAGATTTTTTGATGTTCAGAGTACAGTTTTAGTACAACTGGCCTTATCATCAACAAGATGAACTCGAGAATTATATTTGTTGTTTATATGCGTGCGTGTGTATGTGCATGTGTGTGTGTGAGAGAGAGAGAGAGTTAATGTACTTCAAACTTCATACCTACATAGATACATACACATAACTGATCAAATGCCAATTTCATATTGTACTTCTATTTATTATTTAAAGAAATTCTTGTAACTAGTTAGTAATAATATTTGTCAAATATCTTTTTGTTGTTGTGGTGGTGGTTGTTTATCATAATAAATTTCACCTTAGTAACAATGTGGATAAACAATTAGTTCAATAAAAGTGGAATAAACTTAAAGAATTTTGTTTTTTGTTCATAAAAGTGATTTCATTTTTTTTTACTTTTTTTCCTTTTACTAAAAAAAAAAACAAAAAACAAAACAAAATGGAATTCAATGGTTGTACTTTATAATCATCATTCTTAATTTATCTCATATATCTTTAAGTAACTAACTAACTAACCAACTGACTATCCATCTTCTTATCCATCGATATGTGTATCAAAAAGGTTTTCTTAAATAGTTCAATATTGTTGATCTAAGGTAACTCTTCTGTTGTTATTGTTTTTGTTTTTGTTATTCTCTATTGGAATGTGTTGATGTAATAATGTGCTTAATAATAATAATAATAATAGTGATAGAATGTAACTATTTGACAATGTCACATAGAAACTATTCCATATTCAATCATATACATTAATATGTAACAAATAATGATTATTAATTAGTTTCTGCATAGTTTTCTTTCATAAAGTCTTTCTTTCTTCCTTTCTTTTCTCTTTCTTTCTTTTCTTATTATTTTTAGTTTAATGATGTATCATTTAGAAGTGGAGGGTAAAAAAACATTTAAACATGATAAATACTGCTATGTAATTATACTTGAATGGTTAGAAATTAGTTAGTAACAATGGAACTCAATGTACATTATGAATAGTTGTTACTATGTGAGACATTGATAAACGGAAAATTATTGATTGTATTAAAGTTCTTATTAGAATCATAGTTATTCTGTAAATGTTACTTAACAATATTGTTTTCGATTAGATCCTTAACAGACTGTACTCTAATATCAGGTTAGGTCAGGTTCAGGTTACACCTGTTACTCCTCGTGAAGGAGCATAGGCCACTCACCAGCATGTACTCTAATATACAGTCATATATATATCCACTTTATGAGTCAATGATAATAACAATGAAATAAATTACATAACTAAACATCAACAGTTAGTAAGAAACCTTTCTTCATGAAGCTGCAATTCAATGAACGTGTAACTGGTGATATGCTACATGATAGATTGACTAGAGTAGTGAAGAGAATGTTTATTGTTTCACTTCAATATACAGTCATATTTATTATATGCATATATGAGTCAATGATGATAACAGTGAAATAGATTACATAACAAAGTGAAAAATAAAAATTACTAGTGTGGTAACAAGTGTACTAGTTGTGATAAGAATAATAAAGGTTTGAATCAATGTTACATAATGAGAAATAGGGTCAGTGATTAGGAAAAAATGGAGACACATCCATAAAAATTACAAGGCTACGTAATAAGAAGTGTTCAGATAATTAGACAATGAAACGTATATTTGAGAGGAAATAAACCAAAATGGTAGGAGGGGGTGAAGAGAAATAAAAACGAAGAGAGAGCATGGAGTACAGCTATCATCACACTGCCAATCTTCACTTTTCACTTATTTCTGTAATCTATCCCACTGTTATCATTGGCTGGTAAACTATCTTGATTGCTTTAATTCATTTCGTATATGCATATAAATACATTACTGTATATTAGAGTAAAGCCTAATGAGGATCCAATCGAGAACAATATTGCTCGCTTATATATTAATTTTAATAGTTGAAATTATGAGTTAACTGAAACAAGACCACCGTGGAAAACCTGCAACCACTGGACGGCCGTTTCGTCCCAATGTGAGACTCCTCAGCAGTGAGCACCAACGATCCCGCCCCGTGAGGTTCCGACCCAGGATTTATCAGTCTCGAGCGCGACCGCTTAATCTCTAGATCACTAAGCCAAATGTCAGTTATCATAAGTGTCTGAATCTTAGATGAGACTAAATATAACCATTGTACATTCAACATCTCGTTAATATTAGTTATTGTATGATCATCGAAGTGTTCCGTCCATAGATAGAACAACTTTGATCACAGTAATTTTCATCATTCACAGTTGTTTTTCAATTAATAATGAAGTTAGACAATAACACCATTGGATAACGGTTCAGTGGTCTACATGTTAAGCGTCCGCGCATGAGGCCGAAAGTCCTGGGTCCGAATCCCATATATGGGATCGTGGATGTGCAGTGTCTCTGAAGTGTCCTATACTAGGACGAACCGCCCGCCCACTGCTTCCTGGTCCCCAATGGTGGTCTAACACTCATCCATCCATTTTTGGTAACTAAGTTGATTGGCCAATATTCGAAGGTCATTTTATCGAAGACACACCCACGAATTTATTTTTGTAAGGACTGAATTTTGATTGGTCGTTTATTTAATACAAATGACGAATTGGTCTAATCAACAGGATTATCTTCTTCATGTACAATCTATAACGTTATTTCTGATTTAAAGCTTTTATCGATTGATCGATAGATAGATAGATAGATTGATTGATGATTATAACCATTGTTTCTAAAATCGATAATTATCAGTAATTATTTACGCTTTCTGATAAGGATGGGAAAATTCATAGGATAATTTTACAAATCAATAGTTAGAAGGAAAACTGATTGACGAAATGGGTGAGATCATAGTTTATGAATAATTTAGACAGATTTAAGATATCAGTATAGGGTTGTGAAGATTGTTGATTTTTAATTGACATCATAAACTGATTGATGTTAGATTACCATTGAAAACCTGGAAGCGCTGAATGGCCGTTTCGTCCTAGTATGAGACTCCGCAAACGTGTGCATCTACGATCTTGCGCTCTTGATTCGGATCCAAGATCTTTGGTTTCGCGTGCGATTAAAAGTCTTTGATTTTGGCGCGAAATTTATTCATTTGTATAATCAAATAGCATTTTAATACTATAACTGATGTCAGTTCGTGATGAAAAACCTAAATCAAATTTTTAACCATAACTTCTAGTTCCAAATTTTAATCATAATTCGTCGCACTAATTTCTAAGTCACTTTTGACCTTAGTAGGTAGGTGACTTTATCAAAGTTATTCTGGAGTTACTTAAATGTCATTCATAAATTATACAAATCTTGTGAGATTCAATGTGGGGCGGATTAAGTACAGTTATCTTTGGGTGGTAGTATTATCAGTTATATTGTTAGAGGCATACATTAAGCTTGAGGGGCTCGATTGAACTTCATATGCCTGGATCTGCTTGTTAAATATCTTAGTTTTGAACACTGTGTAACATCAGTTGGTACTCGAAGTTAATCCATCAAGAATTCAATAGTGGTGATTTTTGCACTGTTTGACTAGTAGCGAGATAATTACACTTCACCTTCATTAGCATCAGAATTGGAAATTCCAGTCTTTTTGATGAACACATTAATATTACGTTATTAACTCAATGATTGATCGTCTATATGCACTGCTGAATAGTCTCACACGAGGATGAATAGTTGGTCCAATACATCCAAGTTTTCAACACTGAACTAACACTGGTTCAGGATTTTAATGAAACTCAACAATCTCTACAACCCTATACTGATAAGTTTTCTTGATTGTATGAAGAATGTGCTATAAACAAATTTCATTTTATCGAGATAACGAACAGACCTAGGCTAGACATCCATGGAAAACCTGAAGGAACTGAAAAATGGTCATACAATATCACGAATTGATTGAAGTTATGCTTACACACAATTCAATCTTGATTTAGTGGTCTAGAGATTCTGCATTCACATATGAGACCTAAGGCCCTGGATTCGACCCCTGTCCAAAGGCCTTTTGGAAAGCAGAGCTGAGAGGTCCTATACTAGGATGGAACATTCTTTCAAAGCTTCCAGGTTTTCAATGGTTGTCTAACTTGAGTTGATTTATCTTCACAATCTCTAAATCCATTAAAATAATCTTTGTCATTTGAAAACGAACTATTTCTCAAATGTTTCAATATCTTTATCGATAAGTATCTTATATAATATTTAATCTATTCTCTTTTACATTAAACTAGTTGCCAACAATTTGCTTAATGACAAGATACGATTAGTTGACGGAAATCAATTGGCGCATGTTCTATTAAATACGAATAATTTACAAAATCATTATCATCAACTCATAGCTAAATCTGTGATTGGTTCACCCTACTTAAATATTGATCCTAATGGATTACCGACAAGTATTCAATTTCCAGCTGAACCAGTCAGTGGATTGTTTTTAACTCCTGCCATATTGGAACAAACGAATAATTTATTGGATCAGTTCAATACATTTGGTTGTCCATGGAATTTAACAGCATGTGTTTCAGGTAATTGCAGACATTTATATTGCATGTGTGTGTGAGTGTGCATGTATTTTTGTATATTAAGAAACAGATAAGATGCTTTAATTACAGTTTACATTGAATTTGCCCTTCGGAATACATTTGGTTGAATAACTTGATGTCATCACTTAGTTGTATGTACTTGAACATTATCACGTTACTTCATTCTAATCAACTGAGTTCGGCAGATTAGTTCTAGTAAATATTAGTTCTCTTAGAGATTAGTTTAAAAACCTCTCAGTCAAGATCGACACCTATCTGTGAGAGGAATATCAGCGTAAGTCATAAACAGTCGGATACAATGAACATAGACTAACAATGTGTTACATGAGGCGAGAACTCAATTGAGTATTACATGAAAATTATTTCATACTATTAATGATAAAAATATTTTAGTCATGGATTTACTCAGATACACATCCGCTGTTTTCGCCATAATTATTAATGCTGGAATGTGTCATCTTTGAGAAATATCAATATCGACATAAACAGTTTACTTTTGAGATAGAAATCCACAGTCAGGTTGTATATTAAAACATTCAAATTAGATTCTTTGGATCAAACAGAAGTCATTTCACACAATATTTGGTGCATATAGAATATTTTCGATTGATGATATCAGCTTATGATTAGAAAAAGTAATTTATACTTTTTTGATGGAGTTTTGTTCTCTGAGTTAGATGGTTTAGTCGTGGAGCTTTCATTGTTCTTCTGGACGACATCATCAACACAAACTGATTACATTCACTAATCTATCAGTGACTCGTGTGCATTCTGTATTTTTTTCTTATTAAAATGAGATGAATATTAAAGAAATGTGACTTTTGAGATTGTCATATGAAAGATTTCATACACATACTACCACTACTTCATCCGCTTGTTACTCTTCGTGGAGGAGGATAGGCCGCTGACCATTATTATCGTCTCATTACTCCATATTTATTACCAATTAATTATTGCCTCATTGCTGTGATTTTCTGAATAAGTTGCTGTGTGATTAGGCATTTCATGTATATTGTTGTTGGAATTGTGAGTCATAAGTGAACTAAGTCTAACAGAGAAGTGATCTGCTGTCTATCTTCATCTCTTGGGTAAACACTGATTTGGAAGAAGCTTTGGGATGACTTGGTGTTATCATGTTGGCTGCTGTTTCCTGGTCGATCTGTCGATTGATGAGTTAGTCACTGATTTAGCTAAAAAACGGTGAATTAGTCGACACTTGAATTACAAAGAGAGAAAGAGAGGGTGATCGTACAACTATTTTATTGCCGTTACATCCCGATCACATGGGACCAAATTCGAACTCAACCAAACAGTCTGTTGTTTTTCCTAACAATAACATTTTCATACAATTTGGTTAAATATGAAGGTTGCAAATACGTTTATCTGATAAACACAAGCTCATACAAAACCTGGGTGAATCAGTTCAAACATTTATTTTCAACCACTCATTAAAAATCAGTTCAACATTTATGATATTCCTTTCATTGCAGTTAATAATTCTTGTCCATTATCAATTTTCAGTTGGGATCAGATTAATAGAAATTCATTGATTAATAACGCTAACCTTATTGTGTCTGATACGTCAAAAAAAACTGACATGTCAGTCAAATAGTATTTTAAAAGTTTAATTCATGAGTCAATTAAAGCTAGACCACTATGGAAAACCTGGAAGCTCTGGAATGCCGTTTCGTTCCAGTATGGGACTCCTCAGTAGTGCACATCCATGATCCTGCACCGAAGGGACTGGAATTCAGGCTGGCCGGCATCCAATGTTGTTAATCTCTAACTTCAATTTAATTCACGAAATTGTGTTCAATGAGCTACTATCTCAAAACAGATGCGATTGAACTCTACTGGTCACTGCTACTCACTAGAACTCCAGTGAATACCTCTTGAAACCAGTTACTCGTGAGTACATGATATTTATTATCCCAGGAGTGGGATCGTGAATGCACACTGCCACTGAGGAGTCCCATACAGCCGTCCAGTGCTTCCAGGTTTTCCATAGTGGTCTAACCTTAATTGACCCATGAATTCAACTATTAAATTACTACAATCTTCACAGAAAACCCCTTTTGAAAATAGTATTTTATTTTATTGATTTAAGAATTAACAAAACAAGTGTATTTACCCCGTTTACTCCACTGATTTATGCATCAAATCCATAATCATACAGAATTCTGTATGAATTTTTTTGTTTATCCCAATAATACCAATTGTTTTACCTAGTCAGATTACATAATTCACTTTTTATTGTGTTTAGATCACGTAATCATCAACATTACTGTTAATTAGCTAAGAAGGGGTTTAACAGAAATGTCTGGACTTGGTAATGTCATTTTAAATGTACCATATAATTTAATACCATTTCGTCTAATGCATAAAAGAAGAAATGCTCTGTCTAGGTATTGAATTTATAAAAAAACTTGGTATTTTTAGTATGAGATTGGTAAATTTCAATGAAATCATGTATTATTCAATGCCAGACTACCATAGGAAACCTGGAAGTAGTAGATGGTCATTTCGTCTCATTATGGGACTTTTCAGCAGTACATATCGACGATCCCGCAATGTTGTAGATTGGTTGAAGTTAAACATTAACACCGTTGAATACCAGCTTAGTGATTAAGAAGTTAAACGTTCACGTGCAAGACCAAATGTTCTGGGTCCGAGATTTGCATATGGGATCGTAGATGTGCACTGCTATTGAAGAGTCCCATACTGGGACGAGACAACTGTCGAATTTTTCCAGGTTTTTAATGATCTCAACCAAAAATTCAACAATCTCATCTTGATATTTTAATATCCCACTTATTATTATTATTCATTACATTTATTCATTATATAGGTGAATTTACTATTCGATTTGGTTTATTACCTGAACAAACAACACCAAATTCTAAAACTCATATCCTTAGCTTTATAGCTTCATATTTTACTAATCAAGAAAAACTACCATGGTTACTTGAATTTTATATTTTCACTGATAATTTATTGATTATTAATTGGAATCAATTATCCAATAAATCAATATCCAATATTATTATTCCATTAACAATAAATCAATGGAATATTATAGAAACAACAATTAATTTAAAAACTAATCATCTCATTGTCAAGAATAATAACCAACAATATAAATCTAATAATATTTCCAATGATAATCATGAATATCCATGGTTACCAATGGTTACTATGCATAAAATGGAATCATTCAAACAATTTATTGGTTTATTATTTGGACATGCAACCCAGTTACAAATGAATACGAATCAATCAATTATTAATTTTGCTCTAAATCATTTCTATATTGAATCATCTGATATAGTGAAATATCGTAAACCAAAAGATTTAATGAATGTATTAGATCAAATACCAACTAATCCAATTAAATATATATCATCAGTGAATTTCCCTGAAGGAAGTTTTGTACGCTATGATTTTATGAATCGTTTACAAAGAACTGTTGAAGAAGAAGTATTGACCATTAATTTCACATTACCATTTGGTGTTACATCGGGTTTATTATGGTTTAGTGAAAGTGATCAATCAAAAAGTTATGTATATATAAAGGTAAGTAAGTAAGTATAAAGGTTTATCTAAGTAACTGATGGTAGAGTTTGTAGGAGAGCTCCTCATGAGCCACTGCCAACTCCAAGTCTGGATAAAGGAGGAGGGTAGGACATGGGGTTAGTGACTCCATCCTGTGGAAAACTAACTTGCTGAAAAAAACGCTAACCAGAAAAAATAATTAAGGAGATTGTGGGACTTGAGTTTAAATCCAATTGATACTTATTAGTATTGATTCTCTGTAATTTTGATGGAAATAATAGTCTTAAATGGATTCGAACTTAGGTCAGTTAGTTTTACAGTTTGGAATGTTATCATTGAGATATTCAAACTGCTACTGACTTCCTGTGGAACTTATTTATTTATTTATTTATTTGAATATATAAACATTGGTACAAGGGGGCACCAGATGCATATGCGCCATACAATAACAATGAGGTTAAGAAGAGATAGAGAATGTAAAGTGTGTATAATAAAAAGAAGAAAAACAACGAACAGAAATTAGTGTATGGGAGAGAGAAATACATCCAGGAAGGATTCTTACAGTTAAAGAAGTTATGTTCATTTCTATGAAGAAAGTTAAAGGTACAACAGGATCACCACTGGCATCTATTTTGAGTCATGTCTGACAACGTCTCAAATTACTGCATTGCACCATCCACAGGACTTCAACCAGGGAGTCGTGAAGGACCGATAGAAGCCAGTTCTGTACAGCTTTTTTTCATACCACGACACCATGTCATACACTGACTACCTCTCCGCTTTTTCCAAACAATTCCAGGGTGGAATTCTCTGGGACGACATTTTTTAGACGAGCCCAAGCTAACGAACTAGGTTTTTCAAAATGATAACACCAATTAAATTTTCGTTTCTGTGCCAGAACACACGATGCCGAATCTCTACATTACTAAAATGGTGTTGTCAATGGATGTCAGAAATCCTTCGGAGACAACAGTCATCAAATACAGGGAGTCGTCAAACATCCTCAACTCGGTGAGGTTTGCTTTCACCAGCATGGGCAAAATTGCTCTCACCAACGCGTTATAGATCCGACTTTTTACAGCCAGACTAACATCACAAAGGCACCGAATATGGTCCAGATTGGTATAAGCCGATCTAGCTTTTACTATACATGAATTAATCTCATCACTCACGCCACCACCAGCACTTACGCAGCCACGCGGATACATGAACTTCTCGACTACTGCTGTCTACTCACTACTCAGAGTGATTTCCGGATCAGGGTTCTACCAGTCTTGTAAGGTAGGACTGAAACATTTACAGTTGACTGATCACTAAGCATTGATCAGTGTTATGTTTGTTCAGTCCTTAGTTCTGATCGTTTCAATCTTGATCAAAGTAATGCTCCTTGGTGGATTTAAACTTGAGTCATCCGGCACTGAGGACTGGTCAGTATGACACTGTTCATTATTCAGTTATTAATATTCAAACAATTCTCCTTATTTTATCTAGTCAGTGTCTAAGTAAATCTTTAGCCAGGATAAGTGTAAGTTGATGTTTTCTAGGGTTTGAATTTCGAACTCTTGATGACTATTACTGCAGGAATAGTAAATACGTACTGTCTTCTAGAGGAAAAGATAGTTAACATACACAGATAATTATGTTGAATTACAGTAATATACGAAACAATCTCAGTCAGTCAGCTACAACGTAGAACCAGGCACATATGTGCATCGGTCCAATTTACCATACCTCACTCATTAGCACAACAAGATGAACGCCGGATTCATAGAAGTAGTTAATTCACTGGTGGCAATATACAAAAGATAGATTGTCTATAAGGATATAGTACAGCAAGAAAGAATTAGTTGGTAGAAAGAAAGATATAAAGCAATTTAAATATCACAGTTTAAGAGAAGACGGAGAGTGTATACACTGACGTCATTGTGATCGATTCTCAGTCATATCATCCAGAGTCTTCAACTATTGGTTTCGATAGTCACGCGGAATTCAACCGAGTAGTCTGTATCTACCAACATGGCTCAGACTAGAAGTTAGTGACTTCATGAACTGATACCACGTTTTGGTTCAGCCACTCCTAACTTTCTTCTAACCATCCGAAACACTAGTCAGCATTGCACGTCGTGGTATTCAATGTTGAGACATACGTAACACGTGACTTGACCATCTCATTCGTTAAAGATTTACAACCTCATCAACTGATTGACCATCATCATTCCCTAATACCTTACGTCTAACCTCACTATTACTTACCCGATGATTCGAGCAGATGCGAGCAATATTTCTAGGACATCTGTGGTCAAATACTAGTAATTTACGGGTATCTTCTACTCTTAATGCCCATATTTAGAAGAAAGATTACAATGTTCCTAACATAGTGCATAGTGGCATTAAAATCCAGGATGCTGGCTTTGTCCTATTTGGAGCTTGTCAACTACGTATACCACGATCCAAGTATTATTGTTCATCACGCAGACATTCAGTTCAAGAACTTTCCACATCACACAACAACGCGTTATACTTCTATTTTAGAGCTAGTGTTTTAGCCAGCCTGATTTAACATAATTACTCTATGTGCAAGATGAATGGAAATTATCAAAGGGTAACAGTAACCATGACAACATAAACTATTTTCAAAACTACCTTAAATATCATTTGCTAATTATAAATTTCATTTCTTTTTTTTTCTTTCTTCATTTAACAATTCAAGAATTCATTACTCTATTATATATATGCAATTACTGATCAAACTGGTAAAGCACAACGTACAGTAACTGAAGAGATATTTCTAAATTCATCATTAATTCCAGAAAAACCGCAAGTTTTACAACTTATTCGAGATCGAGATAATGTAAGTTGGAATTAGTTATATACATATATGCTATTGTAATTAAATTATTATAAGTATGAAGTTGTGGAGATTTGTTAAGTTTTTGTGTTTTGAGATCATGAATCGATTGATGTTAGACTACCATTGAAAACTTGGCAGAATTGGACGGCCTTTTCATCCTTATTGTGGAATTCCTCAGTGGCAGTGCGCATCCATGATCTATGCTCGCGGGACTCGAATCCAGGGCCTTATTGTCTCTAAAGAAATTCCGATGACAGTGATGATTGCCATAATGCATAAAATCGAATACACCAAACATGAAATGAATTAGAATATTCATTTACCTAACTCCTTGAGCCTTCACGATGACCTTGAAGGTAGTTGTTGTTTGATTTTACTACATAAAACTTCAAGTTATAGGGAGGTTAAAGTCCCTCCAACAAAATCATGCATTTGATCTACAAATCTTCTCCACTATACGAATATAACAACAATACCGGATCCATACTATATAACTAAGGAGATATTCGTGGAAAAGTTGCTCAATCTGATCTACAATGAAACAAATAGTTTGTTATAGGATATAAAACTGATTACTTGTCGAAGAGGAAAGTTGTTTCTGAAAAAAACTTCGAATGATATTCTGCATACAACCGATCAAATAAATTAGTCAACTCAAGGATGGCTTCAATAAAGACTTCAAATAAGTCAAATACATTCTCAGATATTCACTGAAGCATCATAAAATAACAGAAACGAATGAAGAACTAAACCTATGTATTAGAAAAATAATAAGCACAATGTACATTATTGCAGAGATTAATAGGAACAAGGTTAAATGTAAGTCGAAACAAAAGACTTATCAGTCAGGAAGTATACTGGAAGGATTTCTCTCTCTCTCTCTCTCTCTCTCTCTCAAACGCATATACACTCATCCCTTATAAAGAACTCTTCATTGGAGAAGTTCTTTGAACCATTAACGTATGCAACATAAAATGTAACACAGATTATTGAATGTGAATAAATCCTAGTTTAATTACTACTGAGGTGTCTTTGATCGATTGGCCAACTCGTTTTGTTAACAAATGCTTCTAGTCAGTTTTCCAATTACTTAGTTATTCATTTATACAAAAAGAAGAATCTGACACATTTGTGCATCAACTCTATTTCCAATATCATATTAGTACACTAACATGAAATTGTCAGGGCAAATGTTAGATTAAAAGATGTAGTAACAGCATCATTCTTATGATAGTCTGAAATTACTTGTATGATTCATTTCAATAGTCAGTGGTTTCATGAACTGATGACATGTCTTTATTTGACCACACTTGTCTTTCTTTCAGTTGAATTCTATACCATGCTACATTGTTTATTAAGGTAGGGAATGGTTTGGCATATGTCATAACCATTTCAATCGATGAATATTAACAGTCTCATAAACCGATTGGTTATCTTCAACTAATAGCCTGCTCCTAGCTTTATTTCTGATAAGTCTTGCTAAACGAATGCCCGATCTGTTTTCCTAGCCTCTTCTAATAACCGTAAGCCGAAGTAAACATAAGAGAAAAGGTTAGTTAATGTACGGAAAAACTAGGGTCTGTATAATATTACAGATGACCTTAGGCTTCTGGAACCATACTAAATATAGAAGCGGCATAGAAAATATTTAATCAGAAATGTGACACGTGACTCTTCACATTCTAGATGTTTCTGAGAGGGTCTGATCAATGCTGATTGGGTAAAATGTTCCCCTAGTGTTTTCTGGGTTCCTATAGTCTTTTCTGAAGAATACTTTGGGACACCTTAACAATCTCCTCCATCAAACTTCATTTATTGATTGATCAGGGTGCATTCTAGCATACTGCTTCATTAAACTGATTGTTTAATTATGACTGATATCCTCAGATATGACAATGTTCTTCATGTAAATTCTATACTACCTATGTGCTTTACAAATCTATAGTATCCGACTTCCTTACTCAATAGATCATTAGTGATATAGTAATGGTTTTTCAGTCCATTGTATTCTCAATACATTTGAATAATACAAGGTAGTTGTAGTTAATTCCAGATTTTTACTGTTTGTATTTTGATGGAGTATTGTTCTCTAAGCTGGATGGTTTGGTCGTGGAGCTCTCATCGTTCTTTTGAACGACATCACAAGCACAAACTTTAGGTAGACTTCTACCTGTTTAGTTGTTTACAAGTAGAATTCTACTTGAAGTTTGTGATGATGATGTCGTTCAGGAGAACGATGAAAGCTATATGACCAAACCATTTAGCTCAGAGAACAAAACTCCATCAAAATCATCCATTTGGGCTACAAATCTTCTCCACTGTTTGTATTTCATGCTGTTATTCAACCCGTAAGATCTAAAGTTAATTTCAACCTTTTTTATTTTCAACTTTTTTACGCATTTGATATGTTCACTGTAGTTGACAATTACACTTGATCATC
This sequence comes from Schistosoma haematobium, assembly GCF_000699445.3. Classification (NCBI taxonomy): domain Eukaryota; kingdom Metazoa; phylum Platyhelminthes; class Trematoda; order Strigeidida; family Schistosomatidae; genus Schistosoma; species Schistosoma haematobium. The sequence continues at coordinate 1,528,078 of NC_067202.1, forward strand.
GTAGCCAAGCAAGTAGATCAATCGCTGGTCGAGCACCTTTAGTGTCGACTGATGGAAAAGTTTATCTTGGTGGGTCAGTTGATCCAATCAAAGATACTGAAGGCAAAGTCGATAGAACTTTTGAAGGACGTATTACAAAGGTAAGTTGTTTGTTTACAAAAAATTGAATGTTTTTCAATAATTTTCTGTTAGACATATCAATGTAGTGCAAATTAAGCGTCTACAACATTACTACTTCTCTTAAAATCAATCAATTGTGTTGTGTTGAGTGATATTCGACTATAATGCTGATAAACAAGGTTTCTATTCGCTAAATCATCCGGCTGTATGAACGAGAAGACTGAGGATGAGAAGAAAATTGTTTTCTAACCAAGTGAATCGAGAATTAACTACACGCGTATACATATATAAAATTTAATAGTTGAAATCATAAGTCGATTGAAGCTAGATCACCATAAGAAACCTGGAAGCACTGGACGACGTTTCGTCCCAGTATGAGACTCCTCAGCAGTGCGCGCCCACGATCATGATCACGGGATTCGAACCCACGGCCTTCAGTCTCGCACGCGAGTGCTTAACCATTAGACCACTGAGCCGGCATCCAACGGTGTTAATGTCTAACTTCAACCAACCCACGAAATTGAGTGACACACCCACCACTATCTTCAGTGAGTTACTATTTCACAACAGATTCTGTTGAACTCCACTGGTCCCTTAGAGATTTAAGTCATATTTCCCATCAATAGTATATTTTTCTTTAAAAAAGAAAGATGTTTCAGGACCAACCGCGTATGCTTATCATTTGACTGATATCTGATTGGCTTATCGCACCATAGTATTATGCTCTTCATTCGATTTAGTTGATTGAGGCTGAATTAATAAGAGTTAAATACTAATCAAAAGTTTATTTTTCATTTGAGAGCCAATTTTGATGATGGTCAGGGATATGTCAATCAGCTCCATGTAAATAGGGAATAAAGTGGAAGTTACAACATGATCCTTCACTTCATTGTGCTGTCAATTAAAGTCTACTGGTTTAACTAAATCGAGAACAACGATTATGCTGGTGGGCGGCTTATGCTCCTCCACGAGAGTAAGTAAAAGAACAACGATTATGGAAGGGGTCATGTACTAGAACAAAACAGTTGTCTAGTGCTTCTTAGTTTTCAATGGTTCTTTAAGATCAATCTGTGATATTAATCTTACCATTTAGTAATTGCTACAATCCATTACAGTAACATATTTTATTGACAGAACTAATTTAGTTTCAAAACATTTACAGTTGTGATTGGTAGAATGAGATAGAGAAGAACATTCATCACCGTCATATGATATACCATGAGAAGTTAAAAGAATAGAATTTTCTTGAAAATGAGTTTTTACACTATGGACTGACTTTAGTTAGATAACCCTTTAATATCAGCAAGGATTAGGGACCCATTTCATCCCAGTATGGATTTAAGCAACGTTGTCTATCCACGTCCACATTAACAGTTAAACTCGCGACTATTTAGCTACTGAGTTGGTATCCAGTGGCTTATATCTCTATCTTCAGTCAATTTCCAATATATATTACATAATGGAATTTTGCTAAATATTGGTGCAGATCTAGAATACAGTGGACATTTGTTTTAACGTTTTATGGAAATACTGAATAAGTGTGTTAACACAACCATGTCACGGATGGAACTCATTATCTTCCTGTTGAGTGGATTATCTTCATACTATCGGTTTCACATTCAACAATCCCAATTCACAAGATATTAGATCACCATCATTAATTCCAATCAGTAACCATAGTTTCATTCTCCAGTACAGTAAACTCTTAGTTTTACATAAGTTCTACATATTTATGACTTCTTTTATTAACCAATTATATATGATCCTTACATAAACATCATTTTAATAGTTGAATCCATGAATGAATTGAAGGTAGACCACCGTGAAAAACCTGGAAACACTGGATGACCTTTTCGTTCTAGTTCGGGACTCCTCAGCAGTGCGTATTCACGGTCCCTCCTCGCGAGCGCTTAACCACTAGACCACTGAACCGGCCGTCCAGTACTACCAGGTTTTCCATGGTAGTCTAACTCCAATTGATTCATGGATCCAACTATTAAAATTACTGTAATATCCACAAAACCTTTCTCTGATTATAAACATCATTGTTAGAGATGGATGGACGTTAGCGATGAAATTTAGGATGCACGTTCCATCCTTTTTGGCACTTGTCAGCTAGATACACCACCATCCCAGAGTTAACATTTACTCCAGGAACCAAACTTCATACCATTCAATTCAAACACCATCGAGTTATCCACTTAGCTACTGAGTCCAGATAGTCACTAGTTTGCTTGTATAGGCTTTTTGAACCTTTCCAATGTCAAATAATCATTGAATTAACAATCTCTTATTGATTTTTTTTAATTACTTTCTATCTTCATTTACAATCTATCAACCTATCAATTCCTTAAATCTAGGCTGAAATTACAAGAAAAGGTGATAAAGATGTTAATCTTTTAAATGTATTAATTGATCCTAATTGGAAAGATTCTATTCAACCAACTGGTATTACAGATGTTAGATTTCGTTTACCTAAAGCTCAACTTATTATTGGACCAACTTCATCAAATAAACGTTTTACATCATTAGAATCAGAATTTTCACGTATACCAGTACCGATTACATTTATGGGTACAGATGATTCAATTGTACGATTTGATACATGGAATTTTGAATTATATAGATCATTTGAAATTAAATTTTCTACTTATGAACCAAATGGAATATTATTCTTTGTGTAAGTTGTGAATGAAATTGAATTCACGTTTTTTTTTCTTTTTTTTTCTTTCTTTAAATGATGAGACTATCATTTATGGATCACGCTTTGAACGATGCCTTAGTGACATTCGTAATGTCCACCTAGTAACTAGAATGTAATGAGGATTATAAACCTGTATGAGGAATAAGGATTATAATATACAGTTAATGGTCAATGTTAGAATCTTCATCAAGAACTGACATCAATTAAAATGCCAAAACTCTATTTAACCAAATAAATGAATGAATTTTGCGCCAAAATCCCAGACCTATTATTCTAAATCTGATTGGTTCGTTCATAAATTATAGTCTCACCGTTTTTTCGTCGTTCAAAATTTATTTCGCTTATATAATGAAATCTGATATGTTCGTCAACAACGGTTCCTTTCTTGTTAAAGTCTTTTTTTCATTACAGATTGGTGTATTTGATTATACGATAGTATTTGTCACTAATATAAATTGCCAGCTATAACTAAGATAAAATACAAGATTATTGTTATTACACTTTAGATCGTTGAGTAAGAGTCTGATAGTTGAAATTCCGACGTTTCTTTTTTACTTCAAAATGGGTCAATAACATATGTTACAATCAAAAGATAACTGTAATAGACATACATGAAGATTATTCAGTCATGCATATCAAGCATATCCGAACTTTACATTGTATTAAAAGTGCTATTTCAAAATGATATCCTAAAGTGATATGTAATAATGATGTATATAAAACGTAATCTTGAACAACAATTTCAGTTGGGTGTAGAATTGTTCAGCAAATGCCCTGGTACGGTTAAGTGTAAGGAGAGTTAGCTCTCCCTCTCGAAATGTTCTCACATGGTCATGCGTATACAACCACTGCCAAAGAATTCCTACTCATTGCCTTCTCGTGGCGGGGGTGTTGTTTATGAAATTAAAAGGACAGAAAGTGGGTGTGCGGTGCTCTAACCGGGTTGGTGAACACAGAGGATTCATCTACGGGAGTAAGGAAACCTTGATTCCAAACCATATGTGCTCCCGGATCCTGAATGAACAAATGGCGTATGAACCAATTGTTGGTCACCAGCTGCCATTGGACTGCATCTCCTTATGTTGCTTAACTACTTTGTGGATCAGACCTTGATATCGAAGGCTCCGGATGTTCCTTTCCCCTAAGGAAACCACGTGCTTCGGTCTGGGCACCTGGGCAGTATCATAGCCCTCACACAAATAGAATGATTTATGTGGCGCATATCTATTAGGTGCCTCCTTGTACCAATATTTATGTGTTTAAATAAATAAATAAATGAACAACACAACTATGTGAGATAAATTTAAGTTTCATCCAATGCTAATATGTGATAGATCTACATTTTAATAATGATTTATAGTGTACAGTAGGTAACGAGTATTGTACATTTTTACGACTAGCAAGAATTTACATAATTCATGAATCTAGCGAAGCTGGGTATTTAAGATGGTGGAGAAGATTTGTAGCTCAGGTGGATGGTTTTGATGGAATTTGTTCTCTGAGCTGGATGGTTTAGTCGTGGAGGTTTCATCGTCCTTCTGAACGACATCGAATACTTCGCTTCTACCTGAAGTTTGTACTGATGATGTCGTTTAGAAGAACGATGAAAGCTCCACGACTAAACAATCTAGCTCAGAGAACGAAACTCCATGAAAAGCTCGTTATTTGAAGCCGTAAAACCTTCATTAACTGATCACTCATCTTGATCACCATTTTGATGCTGATTGAACTCTGTTGATTAAAGTCTCAATCTGATTACCAGTTTAATCAATACAACATCATTGTGTATTTAATAATTCAAATGAAGTACTCTATATCAAAGTATCATATTAAACTGATAGTCATTAGTAACTTCTTTTCTTGTACACTGATTACTTTAAATTATTCGATTTTTTGGGTGGACTTTGATTGGGCAACTATTGAGAACAGAAAAACACTGATCAGTTGCATAGTTCTAATAAGAGATCCTTCAGAAATCGGACCCCAGTACCTTTAAGCCTCATGGTGAACGTCTAACCACTGAAGTGACATCCAATATTATACACTGGTTTGAACTAATTCATCATATTATTCGACCCCCTCCATTGGCATTGGCGATATTTTTCTAATGTCGGACATGATTGAACTCCACTGATCATGACTTCTCATTAGAACTCGAACAGTCATCTCTCAAACTTACTCACCGTTGAGTCAGTTATGAGAACAAGACAACTGTTCAGTAATTAGATAATTGAAATCAATTCAATATATGAAATTTCTAATTCAACTATCTTATTATACTCTATTATAATAACAGTATATATTGGTGATACAAGTTCAATGAAAACCTACATTCATTTAAATCATAAGCATAAAACTAGGAGTTATGTAATTCAATGTTTAGTTTTTGAGTAATCTATCTGAAAATTGAATCATCTTCATAGTTAGCATCATATGATGATGACATTATATGCATAGTATACACAAGTATATACATACTTTGTTGCCTTCGTTATCTGTTTAAGGTTTAGTGTATATTCTCTTCTAATCTCTATGATTTATACAATCATATTACTTATATTAATTAGATGATCATGATCGTAAATGTTTAGCGGTATGTATCAAAGTGTTGTGTATACACATGATTATTAGTTATTATGTATACAAATATTATGATTTGTATAGAAAAGATAACATGTAGGATGTATGTTTCGTCCTGTTTGGGATTCGTCAACTGGTTGTACTTATATCCCAGAGTTTATGTACATTCCAGGATTCAAACCCTAATACCTGTCGTTCTAAAATTGATCCAATTTCAGTCGAAGATATCAACAATGGAATAATCACAAATCATTACAAACTAAATTGAAATTCATACTTGTTGCACAAGTGAATAGTCAATTGGTCTTAGTAGCTAAGGGGAAAGGTACTGGGTTCGAGTCCCGATTGTAACATTGACGCAGATAATGATACATCTATTCTAAGGAGGAAATATGCCTCATAGATTACACTGATATGTACAATTCAACCTGTGGTTGATAAAGTTCTGTGATATGATTCAATATGGTCTACTGTAACTCAGATCTATCCACTCTTTATCTTCTCTTAGATTTGGAGTTTAGAAATGATCATATAGTTTTTGTCCTGTAAGTTTATCCTTTCTTTTTCGAATCGTATTATCTATACTCATTGTTTTCTACTACCACTGATACTGTTACTACTTCTACTACTCTGACATTTATCTTGATAATTTTATCTCCCTGTATTGATATGGTGCGGGAATTGATGCATATATATGTCACGTTCTATGTGATCAACTATTCTGAATGCTTAGTTGGATGCTGACTCAGTGGTCTAGAGATTAAGCGTTCTTGCGCGAGACCGAAGTTCCTCGGCTCAAATTCCGTGTGCGGGATTGTGGATGAGCACTGTTGAGGAGTCCGACAATATGACGAAACGGCCGTCTAGTGCTTTTAGGTTTTCAATAGTGATGTAACATCAATCGGTTCATGATCTCAATCAAAACTTAATAATCTCCACAGCCCTATAACCCTTCATATTTTACTCAAATGGATCTTGATAAACTAGAGCATGATATTTAAATATAACTGTACGTAGTTGTTTTGAGATCAAATGTTTATGGTACTGATAGATTGATTATGCATGATAACAACAGGCTGGCACAAGTTCAGCAGTGATTGTCAACCAGTTTCTAACTTACAATCTAATCATGAAGCTTAGATCCCACTCTTCTTATTCATCAGATTTATTCAAGTGAATGCTCTTGATTACTGAAATACTCTACGACAATCGAAAGATGATAAAATGTGAAATGATTATAATTCACTTGAATACCCTGAAGTTTAAGAAATTAAAAACGTGTATTTGCTTGATGTTGTTATACTCGTATTTTCCCATTGTTATTTAGGACTGCACTTGATCAGTCTCATGTTGGCATATGTGCATTCTGTGCGGACTGCCTTGATATTGCGTGAATTCACAAGCTGGATAGTGGTTATCAGTGAAATCCAAGACTCACATTTCGTTCTATTTTGGACTCGTGAGCTGGATGTACCTGCATCTGATTTGGTGTTCACCCTGGGACTCGAACCCAGTTCCATTCGCTTTAAACGCCATTGCGTTATCCATAGCACAAGCAGATGGCTAGCAGGAATTAGTAGCTAAGTGAATAACACGGTGTTTGAAGTGTATGGTACTGGGTTCGAGTCCCAGAGTGAACATCAACTCTGAGACGCAGGTGCATCCAGCTGACATGTCCCGAATAGGACGAAATGCATGTCCTGGATTCGACTGTTAGCCACTATCCATCTCTAATTAAAGACGTGCTCTAGACAAAGATAATAGAGATTAGGCGAGCATACTGTTACAAGTAAAAAATTATTTTAAAGAACATTATCCATCTTTCAGCTCGTATAGATAATGAAAATTCACAATTAACTGGTCAGTAATAATTTTTTTGTTTGTCTATTATCTTAGTAAGGATTAAATTCTGTCTATTAAGTTACATTATAGTCAGTAGTCTGAATGAATTAACATCTCATTCACTATGTTGAGATATAAGGTATCTTGTGTTAGTCCTAACCTCGGTTAACTAGCATTAGCCACCACTAAAGCTTACCAGTAATCTTGATGGAACTGATCACTTTTGTTGCATTCAAACCATTCTAAACCCAGATTTACAGTGTAAGATGAGGCTGACTATTCATTAGTAACGTCTCAGTCTATGACGTTGGGTGACGCTGCCTCAAATACTACAGGGAGCATCAATTCCTTGGAATTACAGGCACACTTTACTGACGAGTATCAACTGTCACAAAACCTAGATCAAGCAGAGTTTCCTCCAATAACCTCCAACAGCTTGACAATTACATTTGTTAGTAGTTGAGATCATGATTCAATTGAAGCTAGACCACCATGGTAAACCTGGAAGTATTGGATGGGTGTTTCGTCCTGTTGTGAGACTCTTCAGTGGCAGTTTGCATCCACGGTCCTGACTCGCAAGATTCAAACTCAACACCTATCGGTTTTTACATTACATTTTTGTTTATTTCTTTGTTAGCTAGTAATCATGCTTTACCTCCAACTAGATTCTATCCCATAGATCCCTTTTCTATTCACTAATATAAACGGGAATATAAATTAGGTCTACACTACTGTTTATTTGCTAATCACCTATTTCTCTCATGTATTCCTTTTCTATCGATGGATAAGGAGGGTAAGAGATAAGATAATAGTTATAGGACGTTATTATTCTTGAATTCGTTTAAGTCTAATCAATAATACATTCACGTATTACACCTAATATGCTGTCTATTGTAACAGGTAAAAAGAGTGAATACATAGATAGATACATATGCACACACACACACATACAAGTACACATTTGTATTTCGTGTAAGAATCGATAAAAATAGCAAAAAAAGTGACTTTTCGTTTGTTCCCTTTCATCTAAAAAGTATAATTCATGTCTAGTTGTAATGCAAGGCTTTAATGTCCTAAACGGGGACAATTCCACTTAAAATAACTTAGTGGTAAACTAGGTGTTGTTGTCTTTCTAATCCTAATAGAAACATCATTTCCCTTGAACTTGTACTAATTCCATCTTGACGAGTTGTGACTGGTATGAAAGATAGGTCATTCAGTTTCGTGTGGACTGTCTTCAACAATCTAACCCTTAAGAGTTAGGAGCCATGATTATTTTGATAGTATACTAGTTACGTTTAAAAGGAAATCTGGCTTAAAATTTAAGTTAACTGATCTTAGTTAAATGATTATAACTACTCTATGAGACCTAGTTCTCTTAATTTTAACCAATGACTATGTTTACTATTTAGTTTCAAATTAAAACAAGATAGCTGTTCAGTAATCACTAGTTTTAAAATATTTTATGGGTGATATTGTTCCTGAGATGGTGGAGAAGATCTGTAGCTGAGGTGGATGATTTAAGTGGGGCTTTGTCCTTTGAGCCGGATGGTTTGATCGTGAAGCTTTCATCGTTCTTCTGAACGACATCATCAGCACAAACTTCAAGTAGAATTGAAGTGTTCGAATTTCTCCACATATGACTCAAAACTTGTCCTGTAGACCTCGACATTGAATGGTTATTGTTTACTTCTTAATTTCAATTGACCAATGATAGGTTAAAGGTCAACAATAACCAGTGAAGGTCGAGGCTGACAGGAAAAGCTATGGGCCATATATGAAGAAATTCGAACACTTCACTTCTACTTGAAGTTTGTGTTGATGATGTCGTTCGGGATAACAATTTAAGACCCACGACTAACTCATCCAACTTAGAGAACAAAACTCCATCAAGATAATACTGTTTCTTATTGAGCATTAAATTCTAATAGGGAAATTTAAATAAATTTAATGCTTAAATAAACAAAATTATCTATGACAAGCAGTTAGCTAAATGATAACTGATGACAGTGGACTCAGCCTACTAACTAAATAATCAGTAGCTAACAGAAATCTTTGGAAAAAAATTGATGATCACTATGAGCTAATGTTTAGTATCCCTTGTTATCAGCTTCAATCAAAGAAGTACTGGGTATCTGTCTTGTGGTAATCTTAAACTTTTCTTCAATTTTGCCACATTATTCCTTAAGAAAATAACAATGGAATTTGTTAGTTTTCCATATTGTTAACTTTTATTAATTCTTGACGATACTTCATAATGATACAGTACTGTCGGTGATATCTGTCTGTAGACACTGTTCCTAATTCAACTTAAAAAATGTCCCCCACAATAGACTTGATTACTTATTATCCTGTTGTTCGTTTTATACACGCTGACTATGATCGTTAGAGCTCCAAGAAAGACTCATGTTACTTTTTTATTTCTTAGTTGTCTTTTGTTTATTCGTCTAAGAGGTTTTGTCACAGATAAATTAATTTAAATGAGATTATATATATAGAATAATCGTTTAGGTGATGAGATGGTAGAGGAGATTTGTAGCTTAGGGATATGATTTCGGTTGCGTTACATTCTTTGAATTAGATGGTTAAATTCTGAAGATCATTCACTGTCCTTCTAGACAACGTCATCAGCGCCAAATTCAGAGAGAAGTGAACTATGAGATGAACTACATACATGATTAACAGGTTGTACTGTAAAATTCAATTCTTATTGGTTGTTTCTGACTTCTTATCCTGTTATTATCTGTACATTTTAACTATCTCATTTGACCTGATTCGTGATTGTATATTTGTCGCGGGGTGAATATCAACACTGGGATATAAAAATATCCGTCTGATCAGTCCCATAAATGACGCAACATGCACCCTGGATCCCATTGCTAACCACCATCCATTTCTGATTATAATGCTTGTTTAATATCAGAAGGGATTCTGTGGATACTATAGTAATTTTAATAGTTGGGATCGTGGGTCAGTTGAAGCTAGACCACCATGGTAAACCTGGAAGAACTGAACGGGCGTTTCGTCCTAGTATGGGAATCCTCAGTGGCAGTGCACATCTACGAGATTCGAACCCAGGACATAGTGCTTGTGACTGAAGGAAGTATCGAGTCAATCCTCATAGGATGCACATATACCAAAAGAGATTGATCATTTGCCATCCTAAACGGAGATGAAAAGATTTAAACAACCAATACAAATGAATAATAAGGTATTGTTTGTAATCGAACACGTAATAAACGGTTTTATAATGTTGTATTACTTTTTATTAAAAAGTAGTCCAGAAAGTATTTTGGTCACATGTCCTCATTACGTACTAGCTTAACAAATTTACTATGAAGATAAGTTTTTATGAAAGTTGTATTGTGGTTAGTAGTAAAGTCCGGGAAGTGTGTTTCACATTTCTTATTGTTTGTCATCTGGATACGCCTGGGACTCGAACCCAGTGCCTCATACTATAAACATTCAATGCATTATTTATTGTGTTACCGAGTTCAGTAGAAAATTGTTTGTGCCATGGATATGAAGTTTATGTTTTCGTTCTCAAAAATCAACACATAGATCTAAGTACATGATATTGACGAGCTCTAAACTGAATGAAAACTTCATTTTAGCTCTCTTTACTAGATACTACGTAGACTCATTAAAACATGTGGTGAATAAATGACAATATTCAAGTATTCTATTCTAGATGATTTATTTATTTATTTAAACACATGTACATTCGTATAAGGAGGCACCAAATAGATATGTGCCACATAAATCATTCAATTTATGTTAGGGATGGGATACTTCCCAAGCGTCCAAACTGAAGCAGGTGGTTTTCTTAGGGGGCCACTCCACGAGCCTTCAACCTAAAGGTCTGATCCACAAGGCAGTGGAGCAACGTCATGAGATGCAGTCACATGGTATCCAGTGACCAACGATTGGATCATACGCCATTTATTCCTTCAGGATACTTGAGGCCATGTACACCATTGGTTTGGAATGAGGGTTTTCCAACTCCCCTAGATGAACTTTCCATATCCTCCAACCCGGTTAAAGAGTCGGACATTCGGTTTTCGTCCTCTCAATTTTATAAACAACACCGGCGGTGTGAGAAGGTAGTGAGTAGGACTTCCTTGGCAGTGGTTGTATGCACATGACCATGTGAGAGCATTTCTAGAGAGAGAGAGAGAGAGAGAGAGAGAGAGAGAGAGAGCTGACTCTTCCCACTCTCGACCATACCAGGGCATTCGGGAGCTATTCTAGATGAATATAACTCAATATAGACTAATGATGAATCGGAGTCAGCTAACAGTACTAATCAAGTAAATACAATTGTTTAAATGTATTATAAAGACTGTTTCTTTTCACATGTTAACTAACTATTTGATATCAATATTGTTTTTGTTTATTTATTTCATCTAGTGGACCTGATCAAGAACATAGAGATTTTGTTTGTGTAGAATTATTCGATGGAAATGTATATTTTGTTTATGCAGTTGGTGGACATTATAAACATATTCGATTGAATCCACCAAAAACAGTTGTGAATGATGCAGGTATATATAGTGTATATGTATCACGTAATGCACAGCATAGATTTACTGTAAGTTAATTTATAAATTGAATGTGCTTGTTTATATATGATGATGAATGAAATGACTTTAAGTTGTAATGATTAACAAGTGTAGCCTAGGAGGAGATAACAATTGTAAGGATATGGGGCAATCCTTTCTAGTTGCTATTCATTCTTTTGATGTCTACTGCCAATTCTCGATGTAGTGTGTTCTTCGGTCTTTCTATTTTCCGTTTACATTCAGGATTTCAAGTTAGGGCTTGTCTCATGATGCAGTTTGTTGATTTTCTCAATGTATGTTCTATCCACTTCCAACGTCTTTTTCTAATTTCCTCTTCAGTTGGAAGATGGTTGAGTATGTTGTGTGGACAACTGTTTATAAGTACTTGTACCGTTTTGATGATAGTTGTAGTAGTTCTTCAAGTTTCAGATCCATACAATAGAACTGTTTTTGACGTTCTTGTGGAAAATGCAGATTTATGTTGGCTGACAGACAGTTGTTTTAAGTTTCATACGTTCTTCAATTGTAGGATTGCCGCCCTTGCTTTACCAATACGTATTTTTCTATATGGATCAGATCCCTCTTTTTTTATCAATACGTACGTAAATGTTCTAAAGCTTCGCCAACAAGCGAGATTTAATTAGTGCTCACTGTGTTCTATTACAACATCTTACTTTTTTCTTCGTGTATGTTGAGGCCTATTGTGGCAGAGGTTGCTGCTACACTGTCCGTCTTCGCCTGCATTTCTTGGTGTGTATGGGTAGGAAAAACGCTAACCAGAAAGCATTTAGCATGTATATATAATCGTATTAGGTATAATCCAACCAAACATTCATAACTCTTTATTGTTAACCAGTCCTCAAGATCAATCATTATTTCACAACGATTTCATTGACATATGGACATCATCAATTTCAAATTTTATTTCGGATTGCATAACTTCTAAGTGATTAGTCAGTCACCTACAACGTAGGACCAAGCACGTATAAGCATTGGTTCTAGTTTTCATATTTCATTAGCACAACAAGATGAACATTTAATTCATAGAAATAGTTACTGCAATGGTGGTAATACATAAACGAAAGATTACACATGAGGATATAGTACAGAAAGAAAGAATTAGTCGGTAGCGATTTTATTCTCATAGCTTAGGAGAAGACAGAGAGTATATACACCGACGTCATTGTGATCGATTCTCAGCCATTTCATCCACAGTCTCCAACCATTGGTTTCAATAGTCGCACTAACCCCAACCAAGTAGTCTGCATCTACCAACATGGCTCAGAATAGAGGTTAGTGAGTTTATGGACTGACGCCACGTTTTGGTTTGGCCACCCCTAACGTTTTTCTAACCATCCCCAACACTAATTAGCATCGCATGTCGTGGTAATCGGTGTTCAGACATACGTAACACGTGACTTGACCATCTCATTCGTTAAAGATTTACAACCTCATCAACTGATTTACCATTATCACTCCCTAATACCCTGCATATAACCTCACGATTACTTACCCAGTGATCCCAGCAATACATAATCTAAGTGACTAAGTAATCAAAAAACCCCAAATTACACTGCTATAATGGAAAACTCAAGTGTATTAGAAATTAGGTAATGTGATTGCAAGTTGATGGAGAACAAAATGTATGCAGCGAAGTACATTATAGTAGTGAGGAGGAGAATGCATCATCGAGTGATATTTAAGCTATAGAGAGATATGTACATAGGCTGTAGTATGATCAGGTGTACACGTTTATACAGATATAATAGTGATCATAATAGTACAAAAAATAGAAGAATCGTTACTATTAAGTTAGTAAAAGGGCTTAACCAACATTCAACCATAGTCGAAATTGATTGTAGAAGAGGTTGCTATAACATGGGTAGTAATTCAAGAATAGGTCCTGGGTGTGAATCTCACGGGGGGGCGGGATTGTGGATGCTCACTGCTGAGGAGTCCCATACTAGAACAAAACAGCAGTCCAGTACTTCCATATTCTTAAAGGTTGGTTAAACTTAGGTCGGATAGTAATCTTAATATAAGTCTAAATTACCAACACTATAATTCATTTTAGTAGCACGTACATATATGATTTCACTTGAGATTCTTGAACTGATATTTAGCCATGACAACAGGTAGTATCAGATATCCTTACATCTAAATCAATTTCCCATTGCTCATTGATATTCATTATCATAGTTACATTCACCACAGATTATGTAATAATGATTCTGTAACCATTTCTATGTTTATAAGCACAGATGGATAGTGGCTAGCAGTGGAATCCAGGACGCGCGTTTCGTCCTATTTGAGACTCGTCAGCTGGATGTACTTGCATCTCAGAGTTGATATTTACTCTAGGACTCGAGGCAATACGCACAGTATGCACATATGCTAATAAGAGACTGATCAATTACAGTCCTAAACATTAATAGGAAGATTCATGTAAAACAATACCAAGTGTATCTCTATGTTTTATTCACATTTTATAATAAAATTCACATTTCTTTCTTTTTTTTATGTTGATAGGTAAAATTCAATAATCAATTAGTCGATGTTGAAGAGGGTAAGGAAGCGCATCAAGCTGCATTTGCTACATATACTTATATTGGAAGTATTGATAATGTGGGTCGTTTACCATGGCATGTTTGGTCACGTGAAAATTTTGCCGGTTGTATTCATTCAATATTAGTAAATGAAAATAGTTATTTAGATGTTTCATCGTAAGTGAAAGAGAATAATAATTATTATTATCTCGACTGATTGTTTACTCGCTCGCTTGCACAACCGCCTGCTCGCCAGCTCGCTCTTTTACATTATTTTTCATACCAGGGAAGTACTACTCACTGTTTTCTCGTGGTAGGGGTGTTGTTTACGAAGTTGAGAGGAAGAAATGAGGATGTTCGGCGCTTTAACCGGGTTGGTGGACACGAAGAGTTCACCTAGGGGAGTTGGAAAACCCTCATTCTAAACCAATGGTGCACATAGGCTCCAGTATCCTGAAGGAATAAATGACGTATGATCCAATCGTTGGTTACTGGCTACCATAGGACTGGATCTCCTGACGTTGCTCCACTGCCTTGTGGATTAGACCTTTATATCGAAGGCTCGAGGAGTGACCTCCTAAGAAAACCACCTGCTTTGGTTTGGGAAACTGGGCAGTATTTCAGCCCTCACATAAATTGAATGATTTATGTGGCGCATATCTTTTTGGTGCCTCCTTGTACCGATGTTCAAACTAAATAGAATTTCAGTGAATGAAGTTGGTTGTTTTTGAGAGTTGAACAGATAAAATAATTATTGAATTTAATTTTCCAACATTTTAAGTAACTATCAAATCAGACTATTTCTACATGAGTTACTCTGGAGACAATTGGATAGAACTAGAAAGGAAGGCCTTGGATAGAGTGGACTAGAGAATTCTGGTCGGCGGCTTATGCTCGATTTGGGGGTAACAGGCGTAAGTGAGTAGTAACTAATTCAGTACTCTGGAGGCAATGGGGTTTAGTCTGCAGCGTTAATCAGAACACAGTCAATAATTGTCTGATCTCAAGTCATTTGAAAATTTACCTCAGTACGACTACCTTAGCTTGACCTGTTGTGCTCAATAAGTTTGTTGACACTGATTAGTCCATGACTGTACCTACATCAACATTAACTCTATATCTAACATATAAAATATGACTGAAAATGAGCTCAAATTGCCATACCACAGTAGTACAACAATCTAAAATTAATATGATAAATAGCAAAAGATTCAAAGTAATTATAGAATTAATGATATTGAGAAAGATCAAATGTAGGGAGTATATGATTGAGATCATGAATCGATTGTTGATAGACCACCATTGAAAACCTGGAAGCATTGGATGGCCGTTTCGTCCTGTTATGGGGCCCCTCAGCAGTGCACATCCACGATCCCTCTCACGGGATTCGAACACAGGGCCTTCAGTCTTGCGCGTCAGTGTTCAGATTGAAGACTACTTGTAAGGAAATGATGTGTGTTTCAAGACACATCAACTAACATCCACATACCTTTTCCACACTTATTCTTCGTCTGTCCATTAGTGGTTAGGAATAGTTAATTTCCACTGATGATAATAACAATATGGAAGCACTGGACGGCTGTTTCGTCCTATTGTGGGACCCCCCATCCACGATCTCGCTCTCAGGATTCCAACCCAGGGCCTTCAGTCTCGCGCATGAACCCTTAACCTCTAGACCACTGAGCCGGCTGGTATCCAACGGTGTTAATGTCTAACCTGAACCAATCCACGAAATTGCGCGACTATCTACCATGATGGCGATGATCTCAATCAAAAACTTAATAATCTCCACAACGACATACTGATAGAGAGTATAGTTAGATGAGACGAAAGGAAATAGGAATATATAAAGGAATACTGGAGTACATCATCTATAGGGAAGTTAGAAAGTGTATGTACCTTCACCATTTGTAACTGTTTCTAAGAGCATAACATGTAAATGAGACAATATACACAGACTGGATATGAAGATCGTTCACTTCATACAATTAGCTACTTTTATGCAAGTCACCAACGCGTGTTTATCAACCTAATAAATAGATCTCCAAGATCAGTAAGGTGCCATTGAGTGGATTATATGTCACCCGATCCCAATTTAATCTATCTAACTATACGTGTTATTCATACTCCTATTTTAATAGAGTATGTCAATCAATGTAAATATCTCAGCCTTACAAGAGATTAGTAGTGGTACGAACAGCTCAAACCTAAAATCTCAGACTGTGAATCTAGGTGGACGTAGATTGAAATCCTACAAGGATCATCAGTCCCCTCAAGATTACAAATACACTTTTCTGACGAATGACAACTAGCACACAGTCTACGTTAAGCAGGATTTCCTGTTCACTACCTCTAATTATTTAGTCTATATGAGGTAAAGGCTGAAGTATTTACCTGAAGGTATCATTAAATAGACTTCTAACCATGTTGAAAGTAGTTAGAGCTAAAAGTTCAAACTACCAGATTTCAGTTCAAAATGTCTTTATCATATTTCCTCTTAAGATGTCAGATGAATAATCTATATCTTGCACCATTCACATTTTCAGTCGAATGATTCAACATACTGATATTGGCAAAGGAATTCGTTTAGGACAATGTGAAGTACCGAAACAACGTTGTAATGAAAAAATCTGTGGTGGTGGACGATGTTCCAGGCGTTCATATCCATTTTTAGAAGAATCAAATTATGCTTGTGATTGCAGTGAATCAGATAAAACATTTCCAGAGAAAACTATGGATATTCGACGATCTGTCGGATGTCATCGAGGTACCTATTATTATTATTATTATTATTATTATTATTATTATTATTATTATTATTATTATTATTATTATTATTATTAGCAGTAGTAGTAGTGTGGTGCATGCTACTCATATTGATATAAGTAGTATATGACGCGAGTTAAAAACGTAATGTCTGGCAGCAGAAGATGGGAGAAGATCAAGAAAGGAAGAGCGGAAACACAGTGCAATTTGAAAGAAAACGCATGAACAATGAAATGTGAGACAATGGATTGATGTTTGCAACAGAAACAGTCCAGGTTGATATGATGGATTAATATTTTGCAAATTAACGATTTACTATATAGTTTTTCTATTTGGTGAAGTAGCTCTGTAATATTGGGCTAAGTACAATTCAGTTGTCCTCATGTTTGTTCTCCTTCACTACAGTAGTAGTAGTAGCAGTAGTACTCTTATGTATGTGCTTCCTGTGGCATAAACTATTGGTTTATTATGTTTGAGCTCGATCACGACGGGATCATAGCTTAAACCTGGTTCTTTTGAATCCACAGCTCCAGTTTTTTGTTTCACTCCATTTAACAATCACATCTCTTTAAAGGGTTTGGAGCTATAACACAGATTATTCTTACTATGATGGATTATGGAATAGTTACAATGAGTGTTAGCTTTCTATTGATTTAAATCACGAATTGATCTTAGTTAGACCACGCTTGTAAAACTGGAAGCATTCAATGACTGTTTCTCATTAGAACTCTAGAAGTTCAATCGTGAAGCTAGTCACTAGTGAACACATAATTATTATCAAAATAGGGGAATTTATGAAGATTATAGAATTTTCACAGTTTTAATCACAAACTTAAACTCTAGTGAGAAGCTGTAACTAGTGGAGTTCAATCTGTATCAGAAGTGAGGTCATTCATCAAAAGGAAATGGATGGGAGGTGCATGTATACCATTAGATATCTGGCGTTCGCATATGAGACCGGAGGTCCTGTGTTCGATCCCTGGCGGTGGGATCGTAGGTGGGCGTAGATGAGAAGTCCTACCCTAGGATGAAACAAATCCCCTATACTTCTTTATTTTCAGTGGTTGTTTTTAACCAAAACCAGTTTGTGATATAAACTATGGGATCCAGACATCTTAAGAAACTCCTTCCAAAAGTAATAATCTTTAAAAGGTCACTCTAATATTTCCTAAATTCATACTTAACTTTTTCATATTAAGAAAACAAGTATCGTTAGGGGTTCCCTATTTACACCTGTTACCCCTAATGGGGCATAGGCCACCGACCAGCACCCTCCAACCTATTCTGTCATGGGCCTGCCTTTCCAGCCCTATCCGATTCTTGTTCACTCTTCTCATATCTATCTCCGTTTCTCAGAGTAATGTGTTCTTTGGTTTTCTCCTCCTTTGGCCTTGAGGACCCCAAGTGGGGGTTTGCCTTGCGATGCAGTTGGGTGCTTTCTCAAAGTGTGTCCTATCCACTTCCAGCGCTTCTTTCTGATTTCTTCCTCCGTCTGGAGCCCCCTCTTGGGGCAATGACGCTCCCAAGCCCCTTAGAAAACTAACTCACTAAAAAACGCTAAACAGAAAAAAATAATTCAAACCGTTTAAACTCTTATCTCTGGGAGTTAGAAGGTCTTCATTTAGAAATGTTATGACGCCTCATAGTGAAAGCCGAGTTCCTCCGGAAGTCACGAGTCTGATGTCCCTTCTGACAATCAGAGCAACCATTAATTTAGGTACATGGAATGCTCGTACACTGTGGGAGACCGAGTGAGTCATCCAGATTATTGTTTTTACCCTGTTTTACGGTTTATTTTGAATGTTTTTTTTCTTTTTTTTTCTCTCTCATTGATTAGATGCTCCAATACTTGAAATGGATGGTGATATGGTATATGTAGTTGATTTTGAAGAACAGATCAATAAATTAATTACACATACAGATGATATTAGTTTACAATTTAAAACAGAAACTAATCTTTATGGACAAACGGATCATTTACCATTATTCTATTCAGTATCTCGGGCTGATAGATCATATTTTCGTGTAGATTTAGTTAATGGACAAATACGTGTTCAAACCAATATTAATCATAAAGGCAAATCAAATGCATTCGAGGTAGATTGAATTCTTGAACAAATTGACTTTAATTGATATATATGCTTTTAGTTTTTATTACTTACTTACTTACTTTCGCATGTTACTCCCAATGGAGCATAGGTCGCCGACCAGCACTCTCCAACCTACTCTGTCCTAGGCCTTCCTTTCTATTTCTATCCAATCGTTGTGGAGATGGTTACATTTTCATAGACTAGAATCATGGACTGATGTTTGTGTTACAACTTGTAGGTTTGTGCCCTTATCAGTGTATGACGTAATTATACCGCTGACTAGACAACAGTGACTACTCGACCAGATCAATGACGCATAAGAACTCGTACGAGTAGTCTAGAGTCTCTCTCGGTCCTTCTATTTACTTAGCACTACCTGTTGAGTCCAGAACACCAATCTCAGCATCAGCGATATGAATCATGTATTTCAAACATACTTGGTTTATATATAAACCAAACAGACCACATCACAACACAAAATAGGAAATAACATTTGTACAAGATCTACCCAAAAGTGGTTGTGATTGTGGGATACTGTAATGAATGGACTGGGGCATAACTGAAGAATGGTAAATCGTATAATAGTAGTCAATGGGTAAAAATATAGCTTATAATAAGAGGAATATGAATATGCATAGTTTAACTACTTGACAATTATACAATAAGAATATACATATAGTATTAGTCCATAAATAGATCCCAACAGTTACCATTCATTATTCTCGTCGGGATATAACAGTCTGTTAGACGTCGAATGAAAATCAATAAGTACTTAACAATTGTTTCATCCTAGTATGAGACTATTTAGCCGTATGCATCGATGATCATACCAAGGACAACATCTAGGACCTTCAGATTCTGAATTTCATTGATAAAACTCGAACTCCAATCCACTGAAGTTACTAACGGTTAAGGATTTCCTCAACAACAAAAAAACTGGATGTTTGAAGTTTGATTCTTCGTGAGGTCGTGGATGCAACTTACTGAAGAGTCCCATATTAGGACAAAATAGATATCCAGTAATTACTGGCTTTCAATAGTACCTTAAGTTAAATTAGTGTTTGATAAGTGTTATCAATAAATTAAATCAGTTCCCACAAAACCCCTACAAATATATTTGCTCAGTGAAACTGGTTTCTCTTATATAAACGGTTTGTCAGTTTTGTTCTATCTAAATTGAACTTACATTTTGGATTGTCGATATCAACTGAAGAGAATTGGAGAGTTATTTTTTGTATTATTTCAAAACTACTTTATAATTTCCACTTGTAACCTCATCATTGTGTGATGTGTGCTACTTATGTTGACATAAGTAGTATATAATGCTAGTCAGGAATAGAATGTCTGGCAACAGAAGGTTGAGAAGATCGAGGAGGAAAGAATCGGAACAGAAAGTAATTGATATGGAAATGCAGGAACAATGAAGTCTGAGACAATTAATGAACATTTTGCAAATGAAGTATTGGCGTATGATTTTTTTCCTATTTTATCAAGCAATTCTATAATTTTGTGCTAAATATATTCGGTTCTCCTCTCCTGTGTTATCCTTTACTACATTAGGACTATTAACTTTACTACTTAGTCAAGAGTTTTGAATAGAAGTTAGATATTGACCAGAAGTGGAGGAATGTGAGACAAATCCTATGCATGTATAAGCTAGTGACTTGTTGGAATCAGAATTCAGTGGCATTTGAACTAAAGTGTACTAGGTTCTAGTCCAAATATTCACAGGACCATTGAGATGATACGGCCGAGGGTGGAGAGAGTCAGCCCACCTCCAAATGCTCACATGGCCACGCCTGTACAGCCACTTTCAGCAAAGTCCTACTCACTGCCTTCTCTTAACACGGGTGTTGTTTGTGAAATTGAAAGGACGAAAAGCGAATGTCCTGTGTTTTAACCGGGTTAGTGGATATAGAGGATCCACTTAGGGGAGTTGGAAAATCCTAATTCCAAACCAATGGTGCACATGGGCTCCAGTATCCTGAAGGAAGAAACGGTGTATGAATCAGTCGTTCGTCACCGACTACCATGTGACTACATCTCCTTATGTTGCTCCACTGTCTTCTGCATTATACCTTTAGGTTGAAGGCTTGAAGAGTGGCCCCCAAAGAAAACCATGTGCATCGGTTTGGCCACCCGGGCGATATCACAGTTACATATAAATCAAGTGACTTGTGTGGCGCATATGTATTCGATGCCCCATTGTACCAATATTTATGTATTCAAATCAATAAATAATTGCGATGGCAGGTATATTTAGCTGACAAATCACAAATAAAATGAAACCTCCATCTTGGATCCTTTGAATTTTTCTTTTTCTTATGGAATTCCCCCTTTTTGCTATCGATTCTTTTGTTGTTTCTATTCTTTTTTCATAGGAATTCTTTCTTCCAAGTGATACATTAAATGATAATCGTTGGCATACATTACATATTGCACGTCGTGCTGATTATATTGTCATCTCTGTTGATAGAGCTTCAATAACTGGTAAGTCAATTGAATATATGTAATATATTATATCTGAACAATGTGTTGGGGACGTTGGATTCCCAGAACTCATTTGGGAAAGGACCTACGTTTGTAATTTAATTTGAAAATTTGAATTTCTTTGCTTTCGCGCCAAAGGCGCTCCTGTCACCTTCATGTCGTATTTCCCACTGGGAAATATCTTAAATGTTATTGGTCCGTTGCGTCTTTTAGTGTGCTTTTTGGTAACTTTCCCCAAGGACGGTTTCGCACTGTATATATACGTTTTGAATTGTGTTTGTCGTTATCGCTCGTTTCTGGCTGTTTTGCAGAATGTACTTCCCATTCCGAGCTTGAACTTCTCCCTCTAGTTAGCGGGGCTGGGACGCATCAATAGCTAGCTTACTGTTATTTGGTCATCGAGTCTTGTTTTTATTCGCCGATTAAGTGATTAGCTTCAAACCTAGCACAATGGAACTATTCTCCGATTAGATCTAGAACATTTTACAACTATCATATCATTTTCATGTTCTCAAGTTACTGTTCCATCTTCCAGGTCCGGATTGATTATGAATAATGTATGTATGTAGAGGATCGAATCGATTCAACATCATACATAGTTCTTTACAGTAATGCATTATCTGTACAAAATGAGCATACTTCGTAAAAAAGACAACTTCTAAATAGTGAGTTATACATCCATGGAATCACCTTCGATTGCCAAATGAATTCATTGTATGAATCCTGTAGTAATCAGCTGTATTTCACTCAGTGAAGGAAGAAATTCTACAAATCACTGTG
Organism: Schistosoma haematobium; assembly: GCF_000699445.3. Lineage (NCBI taxonomy): Eukaryota > Metazoa > Platyhelminthes > Trematoda > Strigeidida > Schistosomatidae > Schistosoma > Schistosoma haematobium. Next base: position 1,550,558 of record NC_067202.1, read on the forward strand.
GTGTTTACTTGTTGAGTTTCACAGGGATTAAATTCACAATAGGCTATAAATATCTTCTGAAGGTCCGTAAATAAGTACACATACAAACATACGCTTATTTGAAAGAATAACAAGCCAATTGAGAGATAAGTTGATGATGATGATGATGATGATGATGATGATGAACAGTTAGCTAAAACTATCTTAGTTTACATTCAAAAGGTGAATGGCTAAATTCATGAGGCAATCTAAGCTAGACCACCATGGAAAACCGGAAAGCCGTTTCGTTTTACTATGGGACTCCTAAATAGTGCATATCTATGATCTCATATACATGAATCAATCCCAAGACCTTTGATTACTCGCGTGAACACTTAATGTTTAGACCACTAAGCTAGGATTCGACGATATTTATGTCTAACATCGATCTTACACAATCCTTCTTGATCGTGAATACGCACTACCAATACTAGGACGAAACAATCATCCAGTACTTCCAGTTTTTCAATGATAATCTAGCTTAGATTGACTGATGAATTCAACTATTCAAATTACTACAATCTTCACAAATCTTCATTCTAATAAGGATGTAATTGTTATCATTAAATCTTCTTTATTTTTGGCTATACTGACAATGAATTTTCAGATTGTTTCAATTTACCTTCTCTTGAAAAATAATCTTTTCAGGTCGACTTCTAATTGATACACCTTTAAGAGGTATGCAATGGTGGATAGTTGTTAGGATAAAAGAGGGTGTGCAAAAAAAAAGAAAACAATTCTTAATTTACTATTCACTTGGTGATTAGAACACCTACAAAATATAAATTGTAGATAACTGTTTTCATTTTTTTGGGAGGGGGTAAATTTTTTGTTAACATGAACTATTTAGACAAATATATATTGTATTTACCAGTATGGGTTTGTGGAGATTGTTGAGTTTTGATTAAGATCATGAATTGATTGATGTGAGACCACTATGGAAAACCTGGAAGTGTTTCGCATCCATGATCCCACTCGCAGGACTCGGACCTAGGACCTTCGGTTTTGTTCGCGAATACAATGGTGGACGGTCGCACAATATCGTGGATTGATTAAAGTTAGACATTAACACCGTTAGATGCCGGGTCAGTAGTCTGGGGGTTAACTGTTTTTGCGTGAGACCTAATGTCCTTGGTTCGTGGATGCGCGCTGCTGAGGAGTCCTACAGTAAAACGAAACGGCCGTCCAGTGCTTCCAGGTTTTCAGTGGTGGTCCAGCATCAATCGATTCATGATCTCAAAAAATATATTGTACTTATCAGTTTATCTCATTAAATCATATGTAGAAAGAGATATCTACTTGATATTATCCTTGGTAACATAGAATAATGGAAGTTTAAATAATGTACCAGTATCTATCTCATTAGTAAATCATATTTCTTAGATAAACTACACATCTTTTGCAATACTTACAACTGTTTTTTGTGTTTTAATTACAATTTAGTAAGTAAAGTCATATGAACCCTTTTGGTTGTGTTGTGTTAATTGTTGATCTTTCACTTGGAATACTTTACTGTTATCATCTAATTACAGGGTTTATAAATGAAAGTCACTTTTCATTGTGTTATTTGATAAGTCAGTCAGCTACAACGTAGGATCAGGTACATATATGTATCGGTCCAAGTTGCCAAACCGCATTAGTACAACAAGATAAACACCGAATTCATAGAAGTAGTTAATTCAGTAGTGGTGGTAATATATAAAAGAAAGATTACATATAAGGACATAGTACAGGAAGAAAGAGTTAGTCGGTAGAAAGAAAGATATGAAGCGATTATAATCTCATAGCTTAAGGGAAGACAGAGAGCGCATACACCGACGCCATTGTGATGGATTCTGAGCCATGTCACACACAGTCTCCAAACATCGGTCACGACAGTTACGCGGACCCCAACTAAGTAGTCTGTATCTACCAACATGGCTCACACCCGAAGTTAGTGTCTTCAAGTACTGATACCACGTTTTGGTTCGGCCACTCCTAACTTTCTTCCAACTGTCTCCAACACTAGTCATTTGATTTTATTTGATAAACTGACAAAAACTATCCTACATTCATAAATGATCTGTTCAGTATGTATATGAACAGTAATGGTAAGTCGATTAGTTATTAGAATAATCAAACAAATGACTCAGATGAAATACTATCTTATATAAGGAGGTATTCAATTACTTGAATGGTTATAATATGTGACCAAATACCTTGTGTAATGCTAATGAATATTAAACAATAGAGCGATGTCCATACAGATTCAGTAGTGATTGTTTTTGAGACTCTCACACGTATATCGATCACACTAGATCATCTTGTCAGATCATAAATACCTAATACACCTTGATCATGGATTGTGTTCTGTGTTACCAACATCTGTACTAATCATAAATCGAATGAAATTACAATAATGTAATGACAATAGAATCTAGAAGGAAGAACAAAACCCCTCACTTAAACCATGAAAAAGGTGATTAACATGACTGTTAACTGTTTACAATTAACAAATCAAAATCATGTATGTAATTTCATTGTAACAAGCATACAAACTAATATACAGTTCATATTTTTTAGTCATTCATAACACCAACTATCTACCCATCTATCTATCTATCTATCTATTAACCTATATATGCTTGCTTACTCTTGTTATTCTTCCTGGAGGAGCATAGGCCGCTCACAATCATTCTCCATCCAACTCTGTACTGGATAATCTTTTCCAGTTACTATTCATCCTTTTTTATGTCTTGGTCTTGTTCTTTTCTGTTCCCCTTCAGGATTCCAAGTTAGCGCTTGCTTTGTGATGCAATCTGATGATTTATTCAATATATATATACATATATATTCATACAACTAATATTTTATAATTGTGATGGATTAATTGAAATCATAGTATTTCAACAATTGTATTCATGAGTCGATTTAAACTAGATCAACGATGCACACTACCACTGATGATTCACATACTGGGACAAAACAGCCGTCTAATGCTTTCAAGGTTTTCAATACTGGTCTAGCTTAGATTGACTCGTGAATTCAACTGTTAAAATACTAACATTTTGTTGAATTATGTAATCATAATTATCGTTATTCAGTGTAATTCAACGCCTCCATCAAATACTCTATTACATGTAGTCTTGGTAACAAGCGCATTCAATACTGGTGTTATCCTGTTGCTCCTAATCTCTATTTCTCATCCTCACTCCCTCCTCCTTTCCTCCCTTCCTCATTCATTCACTCACTCCCTCCCTCCCTCCCTTACTCTACATATAACATTCACTTAATACAATCATATTTTTTACCTCATTTATAAACAGAATTTTCCCATTTGCATCAAAATAACAATTTATTTTATTTCATAGAACGATTCAATATCTGTGAGTAGCAATTTGATTTAAAAGCAACCAACCAACCAACTAAAGACTATGCTACTCTAGTTTGTTTTTGTTTTTTAATCACTTTTCTTTTTTGGTTCCTGTTTTCTGTTGTCATGGCAACTGTGTGGTGTGTTGTGTTGCTGTTTCACTTTTTGAATAACATTTGAAATGTCATAACACATGTGATAGTGATTGGTTGTTTGAATGTTGGCGCCAATTTGATTTTTTGTGCAACTACTTATTTAACTTATGATAATAGTAATGATAAGTGTATTATGTGTATATGCATTAAAGTATACGTATGCCATGTGCATACAGTTACTGTCAGAGAAGTCCTACTCACTACATTCACGTAAACGGGGTATTGTTTGAGAATGTCTGGTGCTTTAACCGGGTTGGTGGATATGGAGGATCCACTTAGGGGAGTTGGAAAACTCTCATTCCAAACCAATCGCGTGCATGGAACCCAGTATTCTGAAATAACAAATGGTGTATGAACCAATTATCGGTCACCGGCTACCATGTGACTGCATCTCCTGATGTTACTCTACTACCTTGTGGATTAGACCTTCAGGTCAAAAACTCCGTGTGTGGTCTCCTAAGTAAACCATCTGCTTCGGTTTGGGCAATTGGGGCAGTATCCCAGCCCTCAAAGAAGTCGAAGGATTCATGTGGCGGATATTTGGTGCCTCCTTGTACCAATGTTTATGTGTTTAAACAAATAAATAAAATGTATGTGTGTGCGTGTGCGTTTGGTCTTAAGTTTAATTCTGCATCAATGATGACATTAAGAAAGTATTGATGTAATTCAATAGTTGAATTCGCCTCGCACACGAGCTCTTAACCTGTAAACCACTGAGCCGTTATCCAACGGTGTTAGTGTCTAACTTCAATTAATCCATGTAATCACGTCACCGTCTACCATTGTCTTCAGTGGGTTACTATTTCACAACAGACACGGTTGAACTCCACTGGTCACGGTTTCTTACTAGAACTCCAGTAAGTACCTCTTGAAACCAGTTACTAGTAAGCATATCTTTATTAATATCAGAAGGGTTTTTGTGTGGAAATTATAGAAATTTCAATAGTTGCGATCATGATTCAATTGAAGCTAAACTACCATGGAAAACTGAAGACAATGGTGGGTGTGTCACTCAATTTCGTGGATTGATTAAAGTTAGACATTAACACTATTGGATACCGGCTCAGTGGTCTAGAGATTAAGCGCTCGCGAGGCAGGATCGTGGATGTGCACTGCCACTGAGAAGTCTCACAATAGGACGAAACGGCCATGCAGTGCTCCCACGTTTTCCATAGTGGTCTAGCTTTAATTGACTCATGATCTCAACTAATGAAATTACTATAATATACACTAAAAACCCTCTTTGATATTAAAATTTTGTTTGTATACACATGTAAAACTTAGACTATAATCGATGTAGAGCGAATGAGCTAGTTGTAATCTAAACACATAAACATTAGCACAAGGAGGTACCAAATATATATACACCCCACTTCATTATTCGATTTGTATAAGGGCTGGAATACCATCGAATCTAACTGTAAACAGCGATATCTTTCTTTTTGTTTGTTTGCTCTGTTCCTTCATTTATCCAGTTATTCTCCTAATTTGTTTCCTGTCTGATTAACGCAGGAATATACTGTTTTATTATCGTGTGAATATAAAGTTATTTGGCACTATGTGCGTGTGTGCGTGTGTGTGTGTGTGTGGCGGTTGTTTGGATACTACTGATAGTTTGGGTTGTTTTTCGCAAGAGCTAAAAAAACCTGCTTTATTTTCTTAACCACAAAAACCAGCATTTTCTTTCTCAATGCTTTAACACAAAGTACTGGCATTATATTGACTAGAATTTGAGTTGTGTTAAAAGTTGGGGGGGGGGGGAGTTGATGATCTAGAATGAAACTATTCTCATTCATACATAACTCTAATTTGATACCTTAATAGTTCTATAATAGCAAGTAGATTTCAGACATGGATTTGATAGAAGATATAATTGAATTTTGTAAAGGATATCAAAGGATAAATCTGAAATAGACTATTATTATTTGAATTTACTAAGTAGTGTGTTATGTGCTACTGATATCGACAGATATAAGTAGTATGTAACGTCAATAGAAAGTGAAATACCTGGTGGCAGAAAGTTAAGAAGAGTGGAGAAAAGAGAACGACAACAAAGAACAATGGAGTGCTTACTGTATGGTTCTCAGATTATACTAAGTGATTCTGTAACATTTGTATTCGAATACACTTGGTTGCCCTCGTTTGTGTTCTTGTTCGCTACAGTAGTATGAAAGGAGTTACATCCATCATTTCATGGAAAGAAAATTCATCAAACAACAATTTGAATTGATTAGTTAGTCTGTTCAGTAATTTGTTGTTTTCTGGTTAGCGTTTTTTAGCGATTTGGTTTTCTACGGGATGGGGTCACTAACCCCATGCCCAACCCTTCTCCTTTATCCGGGCTTGAAACCGGCAGTAGCCCCAGAGGGGTTCCAGGCGGAGTTAGTAATTTATTGTAAATTCAAGAGATTCAAGATCTGAACAGTTTCTTTGGTGTTCTATAAACTCTGATCGAAAAATCTTAGAGATCTATTCGATACTTTATAGTTCAATAACTCGACTTCACTACACTATGGATATTACCAGTTCAATGGGATCTCATTTGTTTAATACAACCCTCCCCTTTTAATATTATCTTCATAAAAATGTTTATTTCGCTTTATTCTTTTACGATTTTAATTAACACAAATTCATTTGGTATTGTTTACTTGTATTTTCTTATTGTTGTTAAGAGCTGCAATTCATCAGTCTGAGATGGTGGAGAAGATTTGTAGCTCAGGTGGATGATTTTGATGGAGTTTTGTTCTCTGAGCTCAGAGAACAAAACTCCATCAAAATTCATCAGTCTCTTATTGGCATATGTACATCCTGTGCATATTGTCTTGATATTGCCTTAAGTCACAAGCATTATAAGCAAAGATAGATAGTTGCTTGTAGTGGAATACAGGACGTATGTTTCGTCCTATTTTTGGGACTCGTCAACTGGATGTACCTGCATCCCAGAGTTGATATGCACTTTGGACGAAACGGGCGTCCCATATTCCATTGCTAGTCACTATCCATCTTTGTTTATAAATGAACATAAAGATTAATATTTTTGAAAGATTTAGACTATATGAATATCTATTTTTAGTACATTTGTTTGCACCATGAATTGATCTTAGATAGACAAGTACTAAAAAAACCAGGATAGCTGTTTCGTCTTTGTATAGGACAGCTCAACAGTACCCATCGACGATCTGACAACTAGAGATCGAACTCTGGGCCGGTGTCGTGTATGAACACTTAACCTCAAGATCACTGGGGCGAGATCTTAATGGTTGACATGGTTAACTTCAGTCAAACCATAATATCGCATAACAGTCTTCCACTATACTCAGTGGATAACAACTGTCTAACGCTCAACTTCGGTACAGTCATCTGGTCACGACTTCTAATCAGAACTTTAGAATTACCACTAAAACGCAAAAATCATTGAATAGTTGTTTCATTCTAGTATGGGATTCTTTATCTGTACGCATTAACAATCACATCAAGGATCCAACTGAAGATCATCACGTCTAACGGCAAGTATATGGGCTTTAAATTGTTGAGACAACATCCATTGGTTTACAGGCCTAACTTTAACCGCTTAGCGATAACACTCTTAGTCCATTATCCAAAACCCATAATGTCATTATAGTAATGAGATATTGTTAACATCGACCAATTAGTGGACTTTGTTTAAAACCAATGGAGTATGAACCTGTTTGAACATGATAAAAGTGAAAATTTAATGCCGACACCGTATCATATTGAAATTTTACACCTTTTGAAGATTACCAAGAAGTCTCTCACGAATTTATTCAATAAAATAGGTTAGGTGTTTAGCACACCCAACAAAAGTCTGCTTATACTATAGAAACATGATTTGTGTATCGGTGTCAGTATAAGTTGGTGTGTGATCAAGTAGTTATTAGTGTGATATGGTCATAGAACTGTATTATCCAGTCATCTAATCTAGTTAATCTAGATAAACCCAATTATCCCGAGGAAAAAGATTGAATTTACTTGAGAAACTTAATTTCTGAAAGCCATATTATTGTATTAAAAACTTACTTCGAGGTTTATCCAAATAGGGGACGATGTGTATAGTAACTTTAGATAAAGAAGTATTTCACGTATTTATGATAGCCCATCTACAATTACATTCCATTTTTCATACAAGCTTAGATTTGTTATTAGGTTGCATCAAATCATTCATAGCTTTTCGTATATTAAATTCTTTATCTTGTTGTATTAGATACATAATATTTCATCCTATCATTGTGTTGTGTACCAGCGAGTAGTTTTGCGATTCAGATTTTAACTACTGATAAACAAATAAGTAGTTAAAGTCTTTTATTAAAAAATTAGATAAGTATGATATTAATTTTCGAATGTTTTTTTCTTTTCATTAAATAGGGAAAATTCCTCTCCTTGATCCTCATGATACATTTCAATTAATAGCTCAACAAATTTATTTAGGTAGTGCTGGTCCACCAAATTTTGGTTATTATCAAGATATTGAGACAAAGAAAATTATGTTACCACCTGGACCAAAATTTATTGGTGAATTTAGAAATTTTTATTGGAATCAATATGATTTAATTGGTACTAAATTATTTCCAACTAAATATATTACACATTTATTAAATCCACCACCAATTCGACATAAATTTCCTATATGGCCAAGACAACAAACTTATTCAATTACATGTAAATCTGGTTTAATTTATGCTCATATGAATAAACCAATTACAATGAAAAATGGTGGTGATACATGGTTAATTGAATTTAAAACCAATTATGATGGTGTATTATTTCGAGTAAATCTATTTCAATGTTGTTATTATGATTATAATTTACTGAATAATAGAGTGGTATAGATTAACTGGTGAGAATAAAGATAATCGTTGAATGGAACTCGTCATTTTATACATCAACTTTATTGATTATGAAAAGGTGTTTGACAGTGAGGATAGGAGGATATTAAGGAAATGTCTTCGATACTATGGAGTACATGAAAAGATTATCAATATCATCCGGAATTCATACGATGGACTACAATGTAAAGTCGTGCATGGAGATACATTCCAAGTGAGAACCGGAGTCAGACAAGACTGTCTACTCTTTCCACCTTTATCTTTCTTTTGATGGTCGACTGGATTATGACGAGCTCGATATCTGAAGGAAGACATGGAATACAATAGACAGCTTAGAGTCAATTAGACGATTTTGACTTCGCAAATGACCTAGCCCTCCTATCGCATACGCACGAACAAATGCAGATGAAGACAACTAGTGTAGCAGCAGTTTCTGCATCAGTACGCCACAACATACACAAAGGAAAAACCAAGATCCTCAAATGCAGCACCGAGAACATCAACCTAATCAAACTTGATGGAGAAACTATGGAAGGGATGGAAAGTTTCACGTATCTGGATAGCATCATGGATGAACAAAGAGGATCTGATGCAGACGTAAAGGCGAGGATTGACAAAGTAAGCGCCTCATTCCTATAATTGAAGAACATATGAAACTCAAAACAACTTTCAGGATCTTCAATACGAACGTGAAGACAGTTAGTTATATTGCAGGGAGCCGAAACGTGGATAACTATCACAACCATCATCAAGAAGATACAAGCATTTATAAAAAAGTGTCTATTCAATGTTCGTCGACCGGATACCATCAGCAACAGCCTACTGAGGGAGAGGAAAAACCAAATTCTAACCGAAGAGGAAATTAGGAAAAGACTTTGTAAGCGGATGGGACATGCGTTGAGAAAATCACCAAACTGCATCACGATGCAAGCCGTGACTTGAAATCCTGAAGGGGAGCGGAAAAGCGGAAGTCCGAAGAACACACAGAGTCGAGAATTGGAATCAGATATGAAAAGGATGAATAGTAACTGGAAACAACTGGGAAGAATTGCCCAGGACAGTGTTGGATGGGGAGTGCTGATGGGCAGCCTACGCTCCTCGACGAGGGGTAACAGTTATAACAAAAAAGGTCAAGTAGAATATATTGAAGCAACTTATTTAAATCAAATGATTCTATTATAACACCGTTGTCTAATGGTATAGTGAATTGGTACTGTTATAACGCTCGGTTTTCCTCGTCTACACGAATGGGACGTTAATTTACCTTAGACGAATGTCTATACTAGATTCTCTCACAGTGTCTGTTCTACAGGAATTCAACACAACTCAGATCAAGGACACATGATTAGCCTTACTAGAACGTAAATATATTTCCACACCAAAAACCGATAACAATGCAGACAACAGTCCATCAACAATCATAGTAATAATAAGGTTAGGAGAATATAAAACTCACCTAGTACCTATCAGACTATCTACCAGTCTGACTAAACAAAAAACCAGTCATTATCATCCTCGCTCACACATCAATTTGTCAATATACCAAAACACGTAGCTGTACAAATTTCAGTAGATTGTATTCTCATCGTCCACAGAATAATTTCCATTAAGTTATATTTTCTGTAGTGTTTGATAAATTATTCCTCTCCGTGAATTTGAACTTTATATTCCCATCGTTTTCTTGTGTTTTTTGTTTGTTTGTATTATAGGCTCGTGATATCAATAATCCTAGTGGAATACATATTACAGCTATGATTCTTAATGGTCGTATACATATTGTCTATTCAATTCATGATCAAAAAGGTGTTTATCAAATTACTTCTGGTCCAGGTGCTGATAATGTTGCTGATGGTAATTGGCATCGTCTTGCAATAACTCTACGAAAATATAATAAAGAAATTCTAGCCTATCTAGATGGTTATTCAAATGAGGTAGGTAGAATTATTCGATAAAAGTTTTGGCGATAAGTTGAACTACTTATAAGTAGTTAAATTTGTTTAGATAAATTTTATTTGATACATAATGGAATAGTCTGTGAAAACAAACTCATTATAATTAGAAAAACTAACATTTTGAACTATGAAGTACTCTTCAGCTGATACAACATTTCTCATTAGTATATCCACGATCCTGCCAAGGATCGAACTTGACACATTAGGGTTTCCTGGAGAACGCTTTTTATCTCAACACTACTGAGATTAAATCAATTGGTTTACGAGTTTAACCATCTAACGCCTTCGATGAGACGTTGCCTAACACAAATGGTGACCGAAATCCATTGGTTACGGCTACTAAGGCTAAATATCAATCACTAATGTGCATATGACAATTATTAGTACGGTATATTTATGAAGAATATAAAATGTAATGGCTAACATCACAAATTGATCATGATTGGATCTGAGGATTCGAGTTTCGATCTTCAGTGAGCATTGTTGAATAGTCCCATACAAGAATGAAATAACTGTCTGTTGTTTCTTGGTTTTCAACGATTTTCTAACTAATGTCAGTTCTTGATATAAATGATAAAATTCAACCATCTCCACAAACCCATTATACTGAAAAAAACTAACCATATTTCAATTAAGTTTGTTTCTATAGTTGAATTTATGAGTCGATGTAAGCTAGACCAACCGTGGAAAACCTGGAAATAATAAATGACCATTTCGTTCTAGTATGGGACTCCTGAGTGGCAGTGCTCAACCGTGATCCCGTAGGACCTTTGAACGTGCGCGCGAACGCTTAACCTCTAGACCATTGGGTCGGGTTCAGATCTCACGTGCGGGATCATGGATACACAATACCACTGAAGAGTCCCATATTATAACGAAACGGTTATCCAGTGTTTCCAGGCTTTCTACGACTGGCCTAGCTTAGATTGACTCATGAATTCAACTATTAAATTACTACAATCTCTATAAACCTCATTCTGATAAAAGAAATTCTGTTTAATCAAATGATTTTCTCTCTTCTTATTTTTCTTTATCTCTACAATAAACAAACAGTATCTAGTTGGTAAAGATGTTCGTGTGGATTTATTATCACAATTCGATATATTTTTTGGTGGTATACCAGAACATGAATGGTTAACATTACTTAATTTATTACGTCGTTATGCAATGAATTCATTAGAACAAAGTGAAGCAAAAGATGGTCAACAACCATCATTAACCGGTTGTATTGGATCATTTAATATAAGAGCAAATAATTTCACTGATAATTTATTAAAATTATATGATAGTTATTTAACTGCTTATCCAGCTAATGAATTAATAAGAGGCTATTGTATGGGTAAGTTGAATGATGCAATAATTACAATATTACAATGTACAATGATCAGTATATTTTATTTATTTGAACACATAAATACTGGACTATGATACTGTCCGGGTGCTCACACTTAGGTAGATGGTTTTCTTAGGGGACCACATCTCAAGCCTTTGACCTTAAAGTCTAATCCACAAGGTGATGGAGCAACGTCAGGAGATGCAGTCACGTGGTAACCGGTGACCAATAATCGGTTCATGAGCCCATGTACATCATTGGTTTTCAATCAGGGTTTTCCAACTACCCTAAGTGCATCCTCCATATCCAGGAACTCGGTTAAAGCGCCGGACATTCGCTTTTTATCCTCTTAATTTCGCAAAGAACACCCGTTTTGCGAGTAGGCAGTATGTAGGACTTCCCTGGTAGTGGTTGTATCCACGTGCCTATGTGAGCATTTGGAGAGGGAGAGCTAAATGTTCTCATCCTCAGCCGTACCAGGGCATTTGGGGGCATGATCAATATAAGGTTGATTTAAATAATAATAGCTGATGATGATAATGATCAAAATTTAGTGCGGTTTGTCATCATGGGATATTTTTATTCAGTTTGTTCAATGAATACTCGAACTGAATGACTGTAAACTGTTAGATAAATTAATAGGAGACCAGTTGCACTGTATCTAAATATGTTTACTATCCGCAATGAATTCGATTTTAGAGACCTGTCCTTAGTGTGCTACTAATTAATCTAAGGAATTAGCGAGAAATGATCACCAAAACTGTATTTTACAAGAGGAGAGGCGTGATAGATAGCAGTGGGATTCAGGACATGAATTTCTTCCTATTTAGTACTTGTCATCAGGATTCCACTGATAGCTACCATCTATCTCTCTTCGTGACTTACTAGTGATATCAAGTCAATACACATAGGATACACATATACCAATAAGAAATTGATCAATTACAATCTTAAACATAAATGGTTAGATTCAAATAACCCATTCAATGGTAATCACTAAATGTAGACTACTCATGTTACCTTTTATACCAAGAATGTCAAGTAGACATTTCAAGGGTGATACTATGATGATGTTTAGACTGGTGGCCACATTACAACATGATCGATAGCATTCGATCTGCACTAATAAGGATTAGACAAGCATGACATTGATCACCACTCAGTGATCAATCAACTGTGACTATGATGATGTGGATTTGATACAATTTTAAACAATGATATAACAAAAGAGCTTGATTTTTGATGAATTCTAACTATGTTCTAAACAATAAAACTGTGTATAATACAAGTTTATAGGCACATAATGACATTATTATGAACAAAATTGATGCACTACGACGCACGTTTCATCCTATTCGGTACTCATCAGTTGAATGTACCTGCATCCTGAAGTTGATTTTCACTCGAAGACTCGAACCCAGTACCGTTCACTTCAAATGCCATTACGTTATTTACTTAGCTACTGAGTCCTGATAGCCACTTGATTGTGCAATGGGGTAAAGTTTGAATTCACTTGATATTGTTTACTTATATCTTTCCATTGATGTTTAGGACTGCAGTTGATCAGTCTCATATTGACATACGTGTATCCTGTGTGGATTGTCTCGATATTGCCTTAATTCACAAGTGTTATAAGCAGAGATGGATGGTGGCTCTAGGATTCAGGCACATCCAGCTGACGAGCCTCAAATGGGACGAAGTGCTCGTCTTGGATTCCATGCTAGGTACCATCCGTCTCTGCTTGTAATGTTGTTACTTTTTGTTACATCGAAACGTATTTTGATCAACTTGTGAAATTTCTAAAAGTCTCCACAAAACCCATTCTGATAATAATAATAATCACCTGCTCACCAGTGACTGACTTCAGGAGACACTCCTGGAGTTCTAGTGAGAAGTCGTTACCAGTGGAGTTCAACCAGGTCTGTTGTGAGATAGTAAATCACTGAAGACAAGGGTGTACGGGGGCGCAACTTCGTGGATTGGTTGAAGTTAGACATTAACACCATTGGGTGCCGGCTCGATGATCTAGTGGTTAGGTGCTCGCGCGCGGAGCCAGTAGGTCCTGGGTTCGAACCCCGCCGGTTGCGAGGTCGTGGGTGCGCGCTGCTGGGGAGTCCCGTGCTAGGGCGAAACGGCCGTCCAGTGCTTCCAGGTTTTCCATGGTGTTCTAGCTTCAATTGACTCATGATTTCAACTTGTCAAAGTTAACAATTGAATAGGAATATATAACAGTCAATGATGAAGAGTAGAATTTTACGAATAACTGCGTTATACTACTGAATTATTAAGAAAATCTGTGTTCAATAGAACTTCAATAGAATAACAATAACGTTTTAACTATTGTAAATCAACTTAAATAATCAAGGAATACTGCAGTCACAAATAAAGGAACTTCTTAGTAATCCCATCTGTTATAGCCGCTCAATTATCATATCTCTAAACTCCTCCGTAAACCGACCGTACGTGAGCATCATGTACTACAGAACTTGGCGCCATGACCTTGACATCTCTCTAACGCTTCTGATTAGCTCATCCATCAATTATAGTCTCTCCATTATTTCTTGGTTATGACGACGTCAGTGATTCATCTGAGTACCAATAGACTGATGAAAAAAAATATTCGATTAGATTTTTGCACAACTATTATTCGAAGCATGTGAAAAGTCAAAAAGTTTTTTTAAATAATGTGAGCTACTTATAAGTAGTATACTTTCATCGCTATAAAATGTACCATTGTTTTCTATTTTTATTATCTTTGTTCATAGATTTAAAACGATGTACACCATCTTATTGTCATCATGGTGGATTATGTCGACAAATATCGGATAATGAAGTTCAATGTATATGCAGTGGAACTGGTCATGAAGGACCTAGATGCTCAAATCCAATAATTGAATGTCCATCAGGTTATTGTAAAAATAATGGACGATGTAAAATAGTTAATGGTCAACCAATATGTGATTGTTCTAATACAGGTTATACTGGAACAATGTGTGAAATTAGTCCATGTAGTAGTGGAACATATTGTCATAATAATGGACGGTGTTATATGATTGGTTCAGTTGCTGCATGTGATTGTAAAGGGACTGGTTTTACTGGACCAAGATGTCTTGAATCGATTTGTACTCCAGGTTATTGTGGCTATGGAGGAGTATGCACAGTAGATCCACTTACACAAAAACCAGTATGTAATTGTCGTGGAACCGGTTACACTGGAACACGTTGTGAAACTCGTATATGTTCTGTTAATTATTGTGAAAATTATGGTGAATGTAAAGTAGGTCATGATGATCGTCCAACATGTGATTGTTCCAGAACTAATTATGCTGGACCTACATGTAATATACCATTATGTCCACCAAATTATTGTACTGGACATGGTATTTGTGTTGTGCGTCAAAGAAATCCTACATGTGATTGCTATCCAGGATATAGAGGACCACGATGTGAAATTGAAGTATGTCCATCGGATTACTGTATGAATGGTGGTACATGTTATCCTGGTCCAGATCATAAACCACATTGTACATGTCCAGCGAATTTCGAAGGGGAACAATGTGAAATGAGAAAATTATGCCCACCAGATTATTGTTTACATGGTGGAAGATGTACCATGAATAGAGGTATACCAAAGTGTGATTGTTTAGGCACCGATTATAAAGGTACACAATGCGAAATACCTGAAACTTGTCCAATTGGTTATTGTCAAAATAATGGTGTTTGTTCAGTGAAAAGTGGTAGTTATGTATGTGACTGTACTGGGACAGGATATCGTGGACGAACATGTACAGAGCCTATAACATGTCCACCAAATTATTGTAATAATGGTGGTATTTGTTCAGTTCTACCTGGAAATGTTTATCGATGTGACTGTTCAATGACAGCAAGAACTGGACCGCAATGTGATTCCAGTAAGTGATTATATTGAAATAAATACTTTACTTATGTTTGTTAGCCTTCATGTTGCATTAGGCATCGATCAGAATCCTCAAAATTACTTTGTTCTAGGCTCTGCTTTCTAGCTGTTGCCAAGTGTTATTCATTCTGTAGATGTCTGCCTCCAATTCTCGATTGAATATGTTCTTGGGTCTACCTCTTTTCCTTTATTTTAAGGAGTTCTCGTCAGGGCTTGGCATGTAATGCAGTTTGATGATTTCCGCAATATACATATATTCTATTTACCTTCAGCGTGTTTTCTTAATTTCTTCTTCAACTAGAAGATGGTTTGTTCTCTACCACAATAGGTTCTTGTTGATGGCAAACATCCAACGGATCTGGGTTATTTTACGTAGATAATTGTTTATTAATGACTGTGTATCTTTATGATAATAGTTATAGTACTTACCATATTTATCTTGATTTGATGTACAAAATAGATAGGATACATAAGTTAAGACTTTGTTGTAACATATTTTGTGAAAATCTCTTGACAACTTAGTTACTTACATACGGTTATTACCCTTCCTGGAGGAGCATACGCCGCCCATCAGCATTCTCTATCTAGCTCTGTCTTGGACAATCTCAACCAGTTATTTCGAGTTGCTACTCATTCTTTTCATGTCTGCTTCCAATTATCCATGCAATGTGTTCTTTGGTAACTGAGCAATGGACCTAATCTATTGTCACTGATTCTGAGCCTTTTCATCCAACATCCTCAATCCACTGATCTTAGTTATCACACTGAGTCCAACGAGACATGACTCAGGTCAATAGTTAGTCATTTCATGGTTGTTTTCGTTTGATAACAGTTCACTAGACGCTTGAGATCGAATCTCACCTTGAAGTCGAGATATACAACTATAGTGGCGAGGGGTCATTAAATATGTTCATGTTCTGATATCTGACGAAGAGTGAACATCTGGTCGAAACACTCATATGTATATTTGAAATCAGTCTGGTTTTCTCGAATTTTTCGTTCTTGAATACTATCCAAACGTTGGCTAATTATAAAGAATATCATATTAGACATTGTATTGATAAAAATGATTCCATATTCTCATTAGTGATTAGCTGAATGATTTATCTCTTAAACTTTTAGGTAAAATTCTGTGACTTTTAGACTTACTTACTTTTTCTGGTAAGCGTTTTTTTAGCGAGTTAGTTTTCTACGGGATGGAGACGCTAACCCCATGCCCAACCCTCCTCGTTTACCCGGGCTTGGGACCGGCAGTAACTCTAGAAGAGCTACAGGCGGAGTTAGAGCCAATAAGATATGAACTTAGCCGTTGACTCATTTATCATTCTACAAATCAATCGAATAACGTGCTTACCGATTACGGGATTTCGAGGGAACAAGTGAAGTACTTAATAAGCTGGGATACTTTCCGTGTGCCTAAACGAAAACAAGTGGTCTTCTTAGTAGGCCACTCCCTAAGCCTTTGGCCTATAGGTTTGGTTCACAAGACAGTGGAGCAGCGTTACGAGATGAGGTCCTATAGAAGCCGGTGACTAACGATTGGTTCATTCACCATTTGTTCCTTCAGGATTCGGGAACCCATGTGTGCCATTGGTTTGGAACCAGGATTTTCTAACTCCCCTAAGTGGATCCTCCATTATCTACCAACCCAGTTAAAGCGCTGGACATTCTTTTTTTTCCGCTCAATTTTGTAAACAAACACCCCTGCTACGAAAAGACAGTGAGTAGGACTTCCTTGTCAGTAACTGTATACACATAGCCATATGACAGCATTTGGAGAGGAAGAGCTAACTCTCCCCACCCTCGATCGTACTAGGGCATTTAAGTTCTAACCTATTTCGATCACTCACTACATCATCAACTCATAATGATTTTCATAATTTTTTCTTTCTTTCCTAAATTACACATTATAGGTGCTCATGGTATTCATATTGGATATGAAAGAGATGGTTATCTTATTTATAATTTAATACCATCTATACGTACAATTGATGATAATGTAACATTTGGTTTTAAAACTTATATGAATTCTGGTACATTAGTTACATTTTTAACAACCGATGGAAAATATTGGGCTATTAAATTAGTAAGTTATATTCATGTATTATTTCAACTTTTCAATGATACCCTCCTTAATTAACAAACAGTTGAATCTACAAAATCAATCTAAGCTACATCATGATTGAAAAAGTGGAAGTACTGGATGGTCATTTCATCCTAGTATAGGACTTATCAGTGACAATGCGTGTCCACAATCACGAATGCAGAACTCGAACCTAGGTAGAGACAGTTATCCATCTCAGATAATGAGTGAAAGATTGCTCAAGATTATGGATTGGCTGAAGTTAGACATTTATACCTTTGGATCCCGATTCAGTGGCCTAGAGGTTAAAGATTCACGCGCAAGACCGATAGGTTCTGGGTTCGAGTCCCGCATTCGGGATCGTTGCTTTGCACTGCTGATGAGTTCCATACTAGGACAAAATGACCACCCAGTGCTTCCAGGTTTTCTATGGTGTTCTAGCTTCAATTGACTCATCAGCTCGACTATAAATTTTTTATCCAACGGTGTTAATGTTTAACTTCAACTAATCCACGAAATTGAGCGACACATCCACCGTTGTCATCAGTGAGTTACTATATCACAACTGACCCAGTTGAACTCCACTGGTCACTACTTCTCCCTAGAACTCCAGGATATACCTCTTGAAGCCAGTCACTAGTGAGCATATGTTGATTAGTATCAGGAGTTGGATGCCGGCTCAGTGGTCCAGTTGGTTAGGCGCCCTGCGCGAGATTGGTTGGTCCCGGGTTCGAATCTCGCAGGGGGCGGGATCGTGGATGTGCACTGCTAAGGAGTCCCATACTAGGACGAAACGGCCGTCCAGTGCTCCCAGGTTTTCCGTGATGGTCTAGTTTCAATTGACTCATGAACTCAATTATTAAATTATTATTAATAAACAATACAATTCGTTAAGTCTGTTTCTGACTTTTTTGATTGAGATCATGAACCAATTGATGTTAGACCTCCATTGAAAACCTGGAAGTACTGGGCGGCCATTTCGTTCTATTGTGGGACTTTTCAGCAGTGTGCGTCCATGATCCTGCTAGCGAGATTCCAACCCAGATCCCTCAGTCTCGGGCGCTAACGCTTAAATTCTAGAACACTGAGCTGGCTGGTATCCAACGGTTCATGATCTCAATCAAAAACTTAATAATCTCCACAACCGTATACTGATGTTTCTGATTTGTTTACCTATTTTTTTATAGCGTGATGGTCGTGTCATTGTTGATACAGGTGGGAAAATTACACATGATTTCGGTATGCGTTCAAATGATGGAAATTATCATATTATAAATATTGAACGTAAAGGACGAACAATGATTGTTACACAAGATGGTGAAGTACTAAGATTATCATTACAAGGTATGAATCAACAATATTGATACTCATTGACATTTAGAACTGCTATTGATTAGTCTGTTTTTGCAATATGTAAATCCTTTGTGGATTGTCTCGATATTGCCATTAAGTTACAAGGATTGTTAAAAGAGATGGACGGTGACTATCAGTGGGATCGAGGACATTAAATGGATAGCTTCGGTGGTGTTTGAAGTGGATGGTACTGAGTTCAATTTCCATAGTGAATATCAACTCTGGGATGAAGGTAAATCAAGCTGACGATTTGCAAATAGAACGAAGCTCACATCCTAGATTCCACTGCTAGTCATCGTCTATCTCTGCTTTAGAAAATCTTTATTGCTGGTCGAAATCAACCCAGATATCATCCTCTTTAGGCTGATAAAAACAATGTCAAAACATCTTTGAATGTAACACTGGGTGACACAGGCTTACAGACGAGTGTCAAATAGCATAAATTATAGGGTAAATGTATCCCACCAACTACCGCCAACCATTCAACATTGAAGAATATTTCCTGAGATGTCAGTCACTTGGAATAAAAGCTATATTACAATTTGGTCAACAAAAATCTAAGGGTGAGATTGAAAACTACTCATCAGCCGATCCTCTTTCACCTTCAGTGGCCACGTTTTGAAACTATCAGATATTGTGCATTTTCGTGTTCTTGATGGAACAGGCAAAGAGGACAACGTGTTGAATAAGACAGAGATATCCTCGAATGAGGGGCGCTCAATATTACAACTTGACTGGAGTTATCAATGTGAACCATTGGATGATAAATCAGTGAACTGAACACAAAGTACTCACTTCGAAGTCTCTCACTAAGATGACACAGCTTTTCAATACTCTTTAGTTCGTCATATTGATCTAAATTGGAACGAGTCTTATGAATAAAACTTCTTGATAAATTATAAACAGAGATGAATGTTGGTTATCTGTGGAATTCAGGATGCCTGTTTCGTCTTATTTGAGACTCGTCAGCTAGATATAGTTGATGTTCATTGTAGGAATCGAACCCAGTATCATTCGCTTTGAACGCTATTGAGTTATTCACTCAAACTACCGGGTTTAGATAGCCATTAGATTGTACAATAGGCAATCTTCATAGAATGCAAATATGTCAATTAGGGACACATTAATGTACTTTTTAACTTATCTATTATATTCTTTTCTTATTTGATGATCAACTATTCATTCCTTTCTTATTTTTATAGATTTAGTCAATCCATATGATAATAGTCTTACTTACAATGCTATTCATTTAGCTGTAGATGAGAAAAAATCTGATATATTCCGTGGAGTAATCGGAGGTAGGTTGTCGGTAGCAAACTGTTTTTCTTTTACCTGTTATCAATGTTCAATTGACAACAACATAGAACTTCGTACGTACGTACGTACATTAGTTCAAGTTGCCATACCACATCAGCACAAAGACACAATTGTCGATTCAAGTCCTATAGTGGTAGAGGTAGTAAAAGTATAAGCAGTAATGGGAAAGATGAGGGTTTGAAGATGTTATTCAAGGGATATAAAGGATCCAGAATATTAAAATTTGGGAGAACACAAAGAGTGAATGCATCTGCGCTATTGCAAACAATTTTGAACCATGTCACATTCAAGGTCTCTAACCATCGGTTGCTATCGTATGACGGATCCCAACTAGTTAGTCTACACCTACCAACTTGGCTCATTCCACTTGTCAGTGACTTCATCGATTATTATCATATTTGTTTTAAATCATGAAGTATATGATGATCCATTTTTGTTTCTTTTCTAAGGAGAATTCTTTTCTTAACCTTGTACTATTTGTTAAACCATACTATACTGTTGAATCGATCAGGATTCGGACGACACCAGTAAAACTATGGAGGTTTAGTTGTCATTTAAATCAATCAGTTAAATCGTATGCTGATTGTTATCGGGTTATATACATGCCTCCAACTCTCGTATATCATTATTGAATTAATCCCTTTAAAGAGAATAACAGAATAAAATTAGTCAAATACGAAAGGCAATTGGAAAAACGAAGTAATGGAAGCGAAGTGAAATAAGATGAAATGATATGCAGCGGAGATGGCAAATGAGTCAACTCGTCTTAATCAAGCATTACACAACATCTATATTCAGACAAAACTAAACTACAGTTACATCATTAATAGGGTGAGCAATTGACACCCATATGATCATATAAAAACAGTCAGGATTAATAAGCGAATAAGTGATAGGGCAAAAAAAGATATGACTTGAGAAGAATGAAGAAACTAGTCTGTCCAGAAGCTATATGGGCCTGGGATGGTTACCAACCACTACAGAAGTGTTGTGTTCGTTCAACAATACGACACCTTTAATATCTATCTCTTTAGCCAATACAGGTAATCTTTTTTCCCTGTTATCTCTAAGTCAAATTACCAGCAATCAGCTTCAGAAAGATAAGTTTATTGACTGTTTTGTCTTCATAACAAACAACTGACACTTAGTTGCCCCTACTTGTGTTCTTGTTCATCACAACACTAATGTTAGTAGGAAAGATCTAAACATTAGGAATATGGTTTGAAAAGATAGAATAGAAAAGTATGCACCGAAGAAACATTGGGGATGAAGATCTAGGAGATAAAAAGTGAATGTATATGTGCCATTATGAATGATTCTAAGTTATGTCACCTTAAATCTTCAACCAAGTAGTCTGCATCGATCAACATGACTCAGAATGATAAATCTTCAAACTGAACGCCTGAATTGGTTCCTTAAACTCTTCTGATAACCCCAGGTTAAATCTACACGGCGATTTGAACTTGAGAGAAAAGGTGAGAAATATAGAAAGAACGCTTTACTTCAAAGTCAGTTTGTGTAAAAAACAAATTGAAGGTAGTTATAGCATTTCACATGGCGTTGGACCAATGGAAAGTTCCAGAACCCTACTAAACATGATACCAGGATAGGTGATCATCCAATCAGAAATGCGACACGTGACTCTTCACTTTTTAGGTGTTTCTGAGAAACTGCCATGGATTGAAATCATGAGTCAGTTGAAGCTAGACCACCATGGAAAACCTGGAAGCACTGGACGGCCGTTTCGTCTTGGTATGGGACTCCTCAGCAGTGCACATCCACTATCCCGCCCCCCACTGCTGAGGAGTCCCATACTAGGACGAAACGGCCGTCCAGTGCTTCCAGGTTTTCCATGGTGGTCTAGCTTCAACTGACTCATGATTTCAATCTGTGGAAATTTCTAAAATCTCCACATACCCGTTTCTGAGAAACGTCTATTGAATGCTGATTGGATAAAATGTTTCCGAGGGTTTTTAGGGGCCCTCTAGGCTTTTTTTTGAGAAATACTCTGAGTCTCCCCAACACAGACTAACACTCAAGATTAGTTTTATGATAATAACAAATATTAGTAACCGTACATGTGATATGACTGCTGAATAGAAACATTTTCTGTATCTGCGATATAAAATTAGGGATCAAGATTCTGTTACTACGAGACTGGATACTTGATCAATACACAAACTGAGATCACATTATGCCAAATATATGGTTCACGACCAAATATTACAGAACTAGAGTATAAACCAGATGATGAATTATCCAACACATTTACAACAAAGCACTCTACATTCAATGAGTGTAGATTAAAAATCAATAATAGGAAAGGAACTCATATATTTAATATCAATATAGAGATTTGTGTAGATTGTAGTAGTTTCACAGTTGAATTCATTAGACCATCATTGAAAGCGTGGAAGCACTGGACGTCCGTTTCGTCCTAGTATGGGACTCGTCATTGACAGTGGGTATTCATGATCTCGTACGCCAAACTCAGTCTATAAGTTGAATGTCTGTTTGTTCATATTCAATGACTATATCAAATCTTCTTTTGAATAATTAGATGATCTTTTAAATTTCTTAACACTAAAGGATTACATTGGAATGGAAGATATCCAATTGATGATTTAAATGCACGTATAGTTACATCAACTGGTACAGTGACAATTGTACCAACACCAGGTTTTCAAATACGTCCACCAAGACCACAACCTGAATGTATATCTGATTATTGTTCAAATGGTGGTCGATGTTATGCAGAAAATTATCAACGAAAATGTGATTGTCGATATACAGCGTATAATGGAGCAAGATGTGAAAGACGTAAGTGTTGTTTTGTCATTAATTTTTTTCGTTTTTTACAAGGGTTGTAGAACTATGTGTGACTTTCGATAACTGCATAAATTGCGCCACCCTGTGTTGGTGTGCATGTGTGGGTGGGTAATAAGTCTTTAGTGAGAATCATGATTCTAATTTGGTCTATTATTTACTCAATAGCTTGGTGTTTCTGATTTGGCCTATTACACGGTCAATCAGCATTGTTGACTTTGAGCCAACACAATTAAGTTTCTATTGCTCCGTAATTCGTAAGCTTCTCTCTATACCCTTTCGTGAGTCCGAAAGTCAGCAACCAGGGTTTACTGTATGTTTATAATTCAAACAGACTTGGTGTAAAAATATGGATAGTGGCTAGCACTGGAATCCAGGATGCGCGTTTTGTTCTATTTGAGACTCATTAGTTGGATGTGCCTACATCTCAGATTTGGTGTTCACTTCGGGACTCGAACCCACTAACGTTCGGTTCAAACGTCATCGCGTTATTCACTTAGGATGCAGGTACATCCTGCGGACGAGTCCCAAATAGGATGAAACGCGCGTCCTGGATTCCATTGCTAGTCACTATCCATATTTGCTAATAACGCTTGTGACTTAAGGCTATATCGAAGCAATTGGCATAGAATGCACATATGCCAACATAATACTGATCGACTGCAGTCCTAAATAACAATAGGAAGATACACGTAGAACAACACCAAGTGAATTTAGACTTGGTTTACATACAGAAATACCAGACCGCACTACAACATAATCAAGACAAAAGTGTTTGTGAATAGAAGAGACTAAATAGTAGATGGGCAACAACTTACGAATAGTAAATCGTGTATAAGGAGTTTATAAGTCAACCAAAAGCTTGAGAAAAATGGAATACATAGACATGATGATCTAGTTACTGAATGATTATATGATCATTACAATAATATTCCTTTAATAGTCGTTCTGATATATCAACATTAGTGAG
Source organism: Schistosoma haematobium (assembly GCF_000699445.3). NCBI lineage: Eukaryota > Metazoa > Platyhelminthes > Trematoda > Strigeidida > Schistosomatidae > Schistosoma > Schistosoma haematobium. The sequence goes on from NC_067202.1 coordinate 1,574,677, forward strand.
CTCTTGTGCTTTATCATTCGATTCCATCAGTTTTTACGATCTTAACGCTTCACCAACAGGCTATCCTAAGAAATCAGCCTATAAATATGTAAGAAACTTTATTTTCATAAGTTACTGACGACTGTTAACACAATCCGGAACCTTTGGTCACAGAATATCAAACTTAGATGTATAAGACATTTAGTTTCCAACCTTATTTGAAACTGTGAAGAAGACTTGCAATTAAGGATAGAAGATTTCGTAGCTCAACGCCCTCTGACCTAAGTAACCTATTTGTAAAGCATTCATTGACCATTAGGACAACATCATCGTCAGTAAAAACTTCAGATATAAGTGAACTCCACATATGATCAATTGTGTTTTCTGTCAACATTAACTATGATTGGTTATTGTTTACCTTTCTTTTATCAAAACAAATATGCAGAAAATAATAGAGTAATGGTTAGTAACAACCAATCAAATTTCAAGTCGCTAGAACTAGTTGTTAGTTCATATATGGAACAGTTCTCACAGTTTATTTCTATATGAACTTTTTGTTCATGGTGTTGTTCCAAAGGACAATGAAGTTTTTGACAAACAAAAAGTAACCTAATTCAGAGGGTTTAAGTCTACCAACTCTGAATGAGACTGGACTATATAACCGAACTAATGACATTTCAAAGAAAATGGTTTGTTCTATATTGATGAGATAAAACATAATTAGACCCACAGTCATTTAATGAACAGTTTTGAAGTAGATATTTTCATAAATCGAAAGTGATCATGTTTAGATATTACCAGACTATCACAATTGATTAATCACTGGATGGTGATCAATGTCATGTGTGTCAAGTCCTTATTGGTGCAGATCGAATGCTATTGACCAAGTTGCGATGTGGCCATTAGTCTAGGTGACTCGACACTGCGTGCACTATGTTGAGATTAGATGGTGGAGCACCAGTTCCCTCAAGATTACAGGTAGACTACCTCCAACCACCATATAACCAAACTATGCACATCATATTTCTTTAGCGATTGTGCTTCGTAGCTGTAACAAATATCCTAACACCATGTATTGAATATAAGTGTTTTAACCAAATAAGTACTTGAAGTTTTATATCACAGGTTGATTAAACAATCAATGAAATCTAGAAAGTAGTAGACGTCTACCTTGTCCTTGTCACAATCCCACAGGGGGTCAAACCTGAAACCCTCAAGTCTTGCGTCGAAACGTTCACCTTTGGTTCGCTTAGTTGGCGTCCAATGGTTTACATTTCTAAGTCTAAGCAATTCTTGATATCAGAAAATTATCTTCCAATACTACTGATGTGTTTTGAAACTTCAAAGTGTCATAGTTAGTCATAGGGCACTAGGTAAGGATGGAGAATCAATCGATGTGATTGTGAATTTTGGAACATGTGTCACGTATGCCCAACTAGTGCCTACTTCGATGGATTATTTTGTTTAATGTAGGAATAGGCTGAAAGAAACCAAGACGTAGCATCAGATTAAAAAAATTCATTAACAATTAACTTGATCCATTTAGATAGATGTAGACTAAGTGTTTGGGGTCATAACCAATCGATAATGAACTAGGGTAGTTCAGAATCGTCCCCTTTTTCCCAAAATCTCCTTATATATATGTATTTTTCTACATGAAAACCTCCCTATTACTATTGTATACTGCTACTAGTTTGACTAATGTGGGACTTGTCTATGATGATTAGGAGTATTTGAATTATAGTACGAACTAAGAATCCCAGAAATAACGTAATCGGATCAAGAAGTACTAGATAACCACAAACGTATGTACTGTATTTGGAATTCGAAATCAAGCATTTAAAAAGTATAAAGGAATCATTAGTTCATTCAAACACGACATCCACCACAGCTTAAATTAGAGTCTTAGTGTCTGTAATCGATTGTACGTCTTCTTAAGTTCATCCTGTGCCTGTCCGACATTGTATTGGATAAAAACTCTGTATTATCTAGAATGCGCTTATTAGTATTGGAACTAACAACCTAAATCGGAACAGATTCACCTGGTTCCTGGAATTGTATTTGATCAACATGTCGATTGTGTGTACTTAAGTCATTGATATCTAAAATTCGCGCCATAGATTTCTCGACATTCTTCAGTACAATCCCCGTGGATGGTCGGAGACCATTTCCACGATGATATGCAACTTCTGCAGACTCCAAACATCTCATATTCAACAGGAGAATTCTTCCTTTTAATAGCTTTGATGGAGTCTCTTTCATCACAGAATGTCTGGTATTTCTATATTGCAGTAGAAAGGTATCTACTCCCCTCTCCAGTTCATTAAATGTTGAGGCGGCAATAGAATCAATAGTAGTTATGTCCTGACCAAATTTTCTGCCTGACCATTACAAAAAAGATGTCTGGGAGCAGTAAAAAGATGTTTGCACCCTATATCATTCAACCGAGTAGTGACTGCATCTGCAGCAAAATGAGAGCCATTATCGGTCACTAACATCATGGGAACCCCTTCTCGACTAAACACTTTTCTTAATGCTTGAATCGTGAAGTCAGAAATCGGTGAGGTTGTAAAAAAAAACCTCAGGCTACTTTGAAAAAGAATCAGTGACTACAAGTGCATAGTATTTGCCCTGAAACGGACCACGATAGTCTGCATGAACTCTCTACCAGACCTCAGACGATACTGGCCATGGAGACCACTTCTAAGGTTGGTTTTTCAACTTATGACACGTTTCACAGTTGTTTGCTGTACGACATATATCTGCATTTATCCCTGGCCATCAACATGTGAGCCCTGCCAAGGACTTCATTTTCTCAACACCTAAATGACCACTATGAAGATCTTCAAGGACAGATTTACGCAATGAAGGAGGAATAACAACACGATCATTTAAACACAAAATACCATCAGGAGTAGTGTATAGCTCATCCCGCTTTGAAAAATAGACAGGAAATTTACGTTTCAGATTAGCATTTCAGCCTTTCTGAATAATCCTCAAAAGCTTCAGAAGTTGAATGAATATCTAACTGTTCCATCGCAGGTTCCATCCCGACGCCAATATGATAATTAGGAGTATTTGAATTATAGTACGAACTAAGAATCCCAGAAATAACTTAATCGAATCAAGAAGTACTAGATAAGCACGAACGAATATACTGTATTTGGAATTCGAAACCAAGCATTCTATTGTAGTTTAGTAACATGAATTAGTATTAATGTGTCAGATTCTACATTGCACACCATTGGCTGACTATTCACTGGTTAGCGTTTTTTAGCGAGTTAGTTTTCTACAGGATGGGGTCGCTAACCCCATGCCCAACTCTCCTCCTTTATCCGGGCTTGGGACCGGCAGTGGCCCCCGGAGGGACTCCAGGGGGAGTTATTGACTGTCTATTCATTCAATCTTATTTCAATATTTTGATTCATGTAACATTTGACATTTTTCTTTATCTCTATCTGTTTTTAGAATCTCGTGGTTTTATGCCACAGATACCAGATAATGGAGCTTTTGTAATTTATCAAATTCAACCATTAAATCGAACAAATCGTGATCAATTAAGAGTTGCTTTTCAAACATGGTATAATGATGGTCCAATTGTACGTGTTGTACAAACAGATGGTTCATATTATGAAGTTTATTTAGTAAGTGGATATTATACTGAAATTATCAGAAAGAGCGGGGTTTTATGTAAATTTTAATAATTTAATAGTTGAATTCATGAGTCTACAGGTTAAGAGTTCGTGCACAAGATCAATAGATCGTGGGTTCGAATCCTACGAGTGGGATCGTGGATGCTTACTATCATTAAAGAATCTCATACTAGGACGAAATGGCCATCCAGTGCTTCCAGGGGGTCTAGATGTAGTTGACTCAGGAATTCAACTATTTATTTTAAGAAGATCATATCAATTTAACTTTGAAAGTAAATACCACACATAATTAACAAAGTTCTTATGATTTTACAAATGGTTTGTGTCAACCAATTTGATTGGTGTAATATGGTTTAGATTCTGAGCAGAAACAGATTATTATTATTACTACAGATCTGATTGAAGGATCTCCTGTTTACTGAACGTGTAAAAGACTATTACATAATCGTTTTTAACATCAACTTTATAATCAGTTAGTAACTTATTGATAACCATGAACTGGTGAGACTTAAATTCATGGACGACGTTTGAGCAATGCTTGAATGACTTTGGAATATCCACCTATTTATTAGAGTTAAATGAAGGTTATATATTAGTATGAGGAATTCAAATTATGATTTACAGTTGATGATTAGGGGTTAGCAATTAGATTTAAGGTTTTCATCACCAACTGATACCAGTTATAATGCCAATATAACATTTAGACAAATGAGTGAATGAATTTCGCGCCAAAATCTGCTATCTTTAATCTGATTGGTTCGTCTATAAATTAGAAGCTAAAAGTCTAGTTTTATCATGACATTAAATCTTTTTTTCGATTATAATTCCATTGTTGATAATGTTGACTGAAGTTTGATCATTCTGTGTTGGTATATCTATGCAAACCATATAGATTGTTTCAATATAACCATTTTATTTGAATGGATTAGATGGATAAAGAATAACAGTAGAATCGAAGATCTGTGTTTTGTCGTAGCATGGACTTGTCATCTGGATTTGTCTATATCCGAGTTCTGATGTTCACATAAGGATAAGAACCTTATACATTCTGCTTTAAACTCCAATGTATTATTTATTGAGAAAATTAATGTCAAAATGAAGATACATCCAGCTGATAAGTCATAAACAGTAGTAGACGTTAGTCCTAGGTTCTGTTGATAGCTAGTAACAAACAACCTATTCTGTAAAAAAAAAATGATCATGATATTTACAAAATAAGCCTAAACCGATATATTGATTATAAACAAAGATGGATGGTGGATAGTAGTGGAGTCCAGGACGCACTTTTCGTCCTATTCGGGACTTGTCAGACGAATATACCTACATCCCAGAGTAAACATGAACTCTAGGACTTAAACCTAGTACCGTTCACTTCAACCGCTATCATGTTATCCACTTAGCTACTGAATCCTGATAGTCACCTGGTTGTTTTACTTGAATCTTTCCATTGTTGTTTAGAACTGTAATCGATCAGTCTTTTGTTAACATTTATAACAGACCAAAAAAAGGAAAACCAATTCGCTTAAATCAATAAAGGTTTATATTGACTTTGTTATTGATTATCAATATCATATTAGTAGTATATTGTTACCAAGAGAACAAACAAAAAATATGATTAATATATTTTTTTCTTTTTATGAAAATAAAAATTCCATAGTTACTAATGTGATTTTATTCAATGACTAATGTATATAGAAGATCCCAATCTATTTATAACTTGAAAAAGGTCACTATGACTGAACTAAAAAAATTTATGTTTTGTTCCTTTTTTCTTTTTTGATCGATTGATTCCAAAACAGAGATATCTATAGTGGACTATTTAGGATGAACTTAACATAATTGAATAATAACAAATTACATAATACATTTAGAATATTTTAATGTTATAATATTCATTTATGAAATATCTTATAACCTATTGATTCATTATATGATATAGTTCATTAATTAGAATTTGGCACTGTGCCAAACTCAATCAATTAGTCAGCTACAACTTAAGACTGGGCACATATTTGTGCATCGGTTCAAGTTGCCATACCTCACCGCATTAACACAACAAGATGAATACCGGAACCGAAAAAAAGTAGTTAATTCAACTGTGGTAATATATAAAAGAATGATTGTGTATAAGGATATAGTACAGGAAGAAAGAATTAGTTCGTAGAACGAAAGATATGAAGCGATTTTAATCTCTTAGTTTAAGGGGAGACAGGGAGTGTATACACCGATGCCATTGTGATCGATTCTCAGCCAAGTCACATACAATCTCCAACCATTGGTTACGATAGTCACACGGACCCCAATCAAGTGGTCTGCATCTATCAACATGGCTCAGACTAGAAGTTTGTGATTTTGTGGACTGATGCCACATTTTGGTTTGACCACCCCTAAATTTCTTTCAACCATCTCCAACGTCGGTTAGCATTGCACGTCGTGGTAATCGATGTTCAGCCATACGTAACAGGTGACCCAACCATCTCAGTCGATGAAGATTCACAACCTTATCAACTGATTTACCATCATCATTCCCTAATACCCTACGTCCAAACTCACCATTACTTACCCAGTGATCCCAGAAGACGCCAGCAATCTTTCTAAAGCATGTGTAGTCAAATACTAGTAGCTTACGAGTATCTTCTACTCTTAATGGCCATGTTTCGCTACCGTAAATTAAAATTGTGCCAAACTAATGATACATTAACTAGTACTAGCAGCTTAAAGTGAATTCTAAGTTCTTACTAGTTCTTTTTTTTGCTTAACTGTATCTGTTTGAGTCCAGGACATAAATCTTTGCTCTTATTTTATGAATAATGTATATTTCAGACATTTATGATTTATATACAAGCAAACCAGATCACATCACATCATAAAATGACAATTAATGATTATACAAGATCAATTGAATAGTGTTTGTCAGTGTAAGAGACTGTAACTAATCACTTGATGAGCTTGTAAATCTTAATCGACTAGGATGGTTGGACCGTGTTACATATGCTTGAAAACCAATTACCATGACGCACAATGCTGACTAGTGTTGGAGATGGTTGAAAGAAATTTAGGGGTGGTCAAACCAAAATGTGGCATCAGTCCACAAAATCACAAACTTCTAGTTTGAGCCATGTTGATATATGCAGACCACTTGATTGGGGTCCGTGTGACTATCGTAACCAATGGTTGGATACTATGTGTGACATGGATCAAAATCGATCACAATGGTGTATGTGTATACACTCTGTCTTCCCTTAAACTTTGAGATTAAAATTATTATATACCTTTCTTCCTGTTTTGTATTCTTATTCACATATATTACTATCATTCAAGTAACTACTTCTATGACTTTGGTGTTCATCTTGTTGTACTAATGAGATATGACAACTTGAACCGATGTATATATGTACATGATCCTACGTTGTAGCTGGCTGACTGAACTTGATAATAGTAAATCGTAGAGTAATACTCCATAGGTCAAATGAATGTTTAAAATAAAAAGAATATGAATATACAAATAATATAGTTATTGAATAAACAAAGATAGATGGTAACTAACAGTGGTATCCAGGACTCACGTTTCGTCCTATTTAAGACTCATCAGCTAGATGTACCTTCATCCTGAATTCTACTACTAGCCACCATTCATCTTTGTTTATAAATCTTGTGACTTAATGTAGTATCGAGGTAATCTTTACAGGATACACACATACCAACAAGAGATAGATCATTTACAGTCCTAAACAACAATGCATAGATACAAGTGAAACAATACCAAGTGAATTTAGTTAACAATAGGATTATATGTAATAATAGTCTATAAATAGACTCTAATGGTAACTATTCACTTATTCTTCATTAAGATAATGACAATCTACTTATAAGTAGACAAATTTGTAAACTACACTGATTGTTTCTTTCTTTCATTCTTTTGTTTTTTCATGATTTCACATGGAAACACAAGTGAATGAATATTCTCATAAGACAAATATTTGTTAACATTCGAAATAATGCAGGCTGTATAATAGAAATTCAATTCAATTATGAATTCTAGACAATAGTCTATGTGAATTATAAAAGTTTTTCAATCAGTGAAATCATTAACAAACATTTCGTCCGATTATTTCAATCTCGTCAGTTGTATAGACATTTACAGTTCAGTGTTGATATTGACTGTGTAACCTTCAGGGATTTAATGATGTTCAAAGAGAATATAATCTGTATCATAGTTAGATATGTTATCATCAGTATAGGGGTTGTGGAGATTGTTAAGTTTTTGATTGAGATCATGAACCGGTTGATGTTAGACCACCATTGAAAACCTGGAAGCACTGAACGGCCGTTCCGTCCTATTGTGGGACTCCTCAGCAATGCGTATCCATGATCCCACACAAGGGATTCAAACCCAGGGCGTTCAGTCTCGCGCGCAAACGCCTAATGTACTGGACCACTGAGTCGGCATCCAATAGTGTTAATGTCTAACCTCAACCATCGCATGAAATTACGTGACTATCTTCCATTGTACTGAGGTAGACATCTGTTTCTACCCGACACGGATTAGCTCCACCGGTCACGGCTTCTCACTAGAACTCCGAGAATTTTCTCACGAAGCTAGTTACTAGTGAGTACATGGTAATTATCAGTATAGGGGCTAATCCAGGTTTCCAATGGTGGTCTAACATTAATCGGTTCATGATCTCAATCAAAAAGATATGTTGTCATTATGATAATAGTAATAATAATATCAACTATTAAATTCACTTGAATCTTCCTAGTGATTCCACTGCTAGCCACTATTCATCTTTGCTTAGAATGCTTGTAAATTAAGGCAATATCAAGGCAACCCGTAGAGGATGCACATATATCAACAAGAGACTGATCATTTGCAACCCTAAACAACAAATGGAAGATACAAGTAAACAACATCAAGTGAATTTAAACTTCACCCCATTACACAAGCAGGTGGCTAACAGGATTCAGTAGTTAAGTGGATAATGCGATACTGGGTTCGTGTCTCAGAGTGAACATCAACTCAGGGATGTAGGTACATCCGTCTGACAAGTCCCAAATAGGACGAAACGTGGGTCCTGGATTCCACTGCTAACCACTATCCATCTTTGTTTATCATATCAACTATTGTCTGATCATCAGTATTGATGGAATCCTGTTACTTTCCTCGTATCATGTGATAAGAATACTGACAATAAATACTGAAACTTATGACATTTAGAACGAGTTACTGAAATATCGTTTCTATGTATTCACAGATATTGTTTAACTGTCCCCTAAATTGCAGCAATAATGAAAAAGTACTACACTGAACAAAGTGGATAACATCATAATCAGCAGATAAGCGGATATAGAGAAGCAGTGAAGAGATATGATATATTTGCCATTGATATTAATGCACGTAGACAAATGTCTGGGAAATGGTCGAAGTTCTAAATGGAGAAAATTCAAAAAAAAAAGAAAATTAATTGTATTCACAGTTTAATCTCTAATGAAACACACGTCTGCAGAAATTTAACATGTCACTCAAAACAGGAAACTTTGATCGGTCACATAGTTAGAGGTTAATGGAACAAAATAGTTCGTAGAAATGTGAGAACAAATGAAGACGATAACAACAACAACAACAACAACTGAATTAACGCTTATGGAATAACTAAGAAGCTCACTTCTACGTGAAATACACGCTGATGATACTATTCAGAATGACGATGATGACTACGAAATTCAACTACTCAGATTAGAGAATAGGGCATCACTAAAATTATGTTGCTTAAGATTGAAAAGTTAAATCTAAAGTGTATAATACAGAATATTCGATCAAACAAATGTAGGTTGACATCATGAATGGATCAATGTTAGAACACTATTGAAAACCTGAAAGCACTGGACGGCCGTTTTGCCCTAGTATGGGACTCTTCAGTGGCAGTGAGGTCCCGCACGTAGGACTCGAGCCCACGTCCTTCGGTCTCGTTCGCGAAGACAATGGTGAACAGTCGTGCAATATCGTGGATTGGTTGAAGTTAGACATTAACATCGTTAGATACCGGGTCAGTGGTGCAGAAGTTAAGCGTTCGCGAGTAAAACCAAAAGTCCTGAGTTCGAGTCCCACGTGTGGGTCCGAAGATGCGCACTGTCACTGAGAAGTCCCACACTGGAATGAAGCAGACGTCCAGTGCTTCCAGGTTTTCAATGGTGATCTGTCATTGATTCGTACATGACATCGATCTAAACTCAACAATCTCCACAACCCTATACTGACAAATAGATTCAATCTATTAACTGTTTATTCATTGTGGATGTAAAGGAACATCATTTAATGATCGGACTCCATTTCTTCTCACTCTATCCCAAAGACTACAATGAAAAAAATATTAGCATTTCAGTAAGAAACTGTCAATCTAAACACAAGAATGTTTGTATTATTCCGGGATTATTGTAAACTATCACCAACGTACAACTTATTCAGTAGATCTTTAATTGAAAAAGATTCAGTGAACAATCATCATTTCTAATAATAAGTAGCTAATCTTCTAATGTTCCATAGATGGAAAAAAGCAATACCATCATAAACATTCAATAAAGAGGGTTTGTAGACATTATTAACCTTTATAGATTAAATCATAGATCGACCCTAAACTATCATTGAAAACCTAGAATACTGGACATTATCGAATGAGAGTCGATTACCCATTGAAGACATTCGATAATGTTTGCCCAGTATCGCAAATTGATTGAAGTTTGACATATAAACCATTGAATACTTGTTCGATAGTCTAAAGGTTAAATACTTACTATGAAACTTGAAGGTCATGGGCCCGAACCCCCCTAGCGAATCTAATGTTTCATACTTTTCAACTGTTATCTAACTATAGTCTCTATATGATATAACCTATAAAATAAGTTAAGTCTAATTGAAATCTATCTAGAAAACATACTTACTTACTTACTTACGCCTGTTACTCCCAATGGAGCTTAGGCCGCTGACTAGCATTCTCCAAACCACTCTGTCCTGATCCTTCTTTTCTAGTTCCATCCAATTCTTGTTCATCTTTCTCATGTCTATTTCCATTTCTCGGCGTAATGTGTTCTTTGGTCTTCCTCTTTTCCTTTGGCCTTGAGGATTCCATGTGAGGCCTTGTCTTGTGACGCAGTTGGGTGCTTTCCTCAATGTGTGTCCTATCCACTTCCAGCGCTTCTTCCTGATTTCCTCCTCCATTGGGATCTGGTTTGTTCTCTCCCACAGTACGTTGTTGCTAATAGTGTCCGGCCAACGGATCCGAAGTATTTTGCGTAGACAACTGTTAATAAACACCAGTATTTTCTGGATGATGGCTTTCGTAGTTCTCCAGGTTTCTGCCCCATACAGTAGAACTGTCTTGACATTTGTATTGAAAATCCTGACCTTGGTGTTGGTTGACAGTTGCTTTGAGCTCCAGATGTTGTTCAGTTGTAAATATGCTGTTCTTGCTTTGCCCTCTAGAAAACATGGCAATGTTCAAATCGATCTTTTGTAATTTTCAACTATAAATATCTTAGTATCTAGGCAATTTCATTTGAATGAAAACAAAATGATACAAACATTTCTATGTAACATCAGGGTAAATCAATCTTTCTGTCCAAACAATTTCGTTTTTCTTATTTGACATATCTATTACATAATCAGATTTAAAGATACCTTTTTTCTTTTATTATCGATAGGGATATTCATCTATAACTGTGTTTTTCAGGCTATAAATAGTACTTTATGTATTGAATGTACTTTTTATGTGTGTGTGTGTGTGTGTCTATGTGAGGATACACATTTGATTCTGATTGAATGAAGAAGAAGTAGTCCAGTATAAAAGAAATAGTTTGATAAAAATGTTGTTGTTCTACATGGAAATAGTATTCAATATTAGTATACTAAAGGGTTTTGTGGAGATAGTTGAGATCATGAGTCCATTGAAGCTAGACCAACATGGAAAACTTGGAAGTACTGGATGGTCGTTTTGTCCTATTGTGGGACTCCTCAGTGACAGTGTGCATTCACGATCCCGCCTCGTGAGATTCGAACCGAGGACCTATCAGTCTCGCACGCGAACGCTTGACCACTAGACTACTGAGCTGGGATCCAACGGTGTTAATGTCTAACTTCAACTAATCGACGAAGCTGAGTGACATATCCTCCATTGTCTTCAATGACTTACTATCTCACAACAGATCCGGTTAAACTTCACTAGTCACCGTTTCTCACTAGAACTCCAGGAAATACCTATTGGAGACAGTGATTAGTCAGCATATGTTGATTAGTATCAGAAGGGGTTTTATGGAGATAGTTGAGATCATGAGTCAATTGAAGTTTGACAATCATGGTAAACCTGGAACATTTAATATTAGTTGAGGGATAGTGTGAGATACCGTCTATGTGTGTATGTGTGTGTGAGTACTGACAAAAAGATGATGATAGTCAATTCTAGAGTAAATCTTAGTGATTAATTCATCGTGCTGGGAATATATATTCAACAACTAGATGATGTAACACTTTCGTTTTCCATTAGTCACTGACTTATGTTTCGATACTGTCCGGCTATGATGTGTAATTGCTGAATATGGGAATATGTTCAGTATGGTCATTAAACGTTTGGAATGTCAGCTTTTTATATTTTTCGGTCTATATCTTTCGTTTGACTTGTAAGTCGTTGTTATATGTCTTATTACTCCAGATTTATCATTAATTAACTATTTTTAGTATGTATTGATGTAGATTGTTGAGTTTAGTCCAATATCATGAACGGATCAATTTTAGACCATCATTGAAAACCTGGAAACATTCAACAGCCGTTCCATCCTAATATCGAACTCCTCAGTGGCAGTGAACAACGTTCTTGGGACCAAAGGTCCTTGGATCGATTTCCACATGTGGAGTCGTGGATGGCCGTTATTGAGGAGTACCTTACTAGGCTAAAATGGCCGTCCAGCACTTCCAGGTTTTCAATGATAGTCTAACATTGTTCTATCAATTTTATAGTACCTTACCTATTATTAATTTCGTAATTATATACATCATTCTTTCCCTCCTTCATTGATTATTCTCACAGCGTGATGGAAAACTATACGCCGATATCAACGGTGCTGAATTCACTCTTAGTAAACCATCACAAATATTTAATGATGGTCGTATGCATGTGATTACAATGGATCGAGATAAAGCACGATTCAATTTCACTATAGATGGACATCATACATCACATTATGTGCCTGGTAAGTAATTGGGAATTGATGTTTTATGTATATAAATTTTGAAGAATTCCTTGATAATTTGTCTCTGTTTATATGTATCTATATGGTTTTCTTGTTGCCAAGTTGTTTTTGACTAACTCTTCTTCCCAATCTATGTATATCTATCTCATACTTACACACATACATACATACATACATACATACATAAACCTACACAGTGACTTCATCTGATAGATACTAATTTGTTCAATCTGTTGGATGAGATAAATGTTGGTATGAACAATAATTTATAGCTATTTACGACAACACGATAAGAAGTCTGGTTGTGAAATAACCGAATTAAAGCGTGTTCATTATGTATACTGTTCTTTCTACCGGTTGTTACATAACATATAAGTATAAATTTGATTACAAGTTCTTTGCATAGTACTTTTATACAATGAATTAATTTACTGTGAGGTGATGGAGAAGATTTGTAGCTTAGGTGGATGATTTTGGTTGGAGGTTTGTTCTCTGACATGGATGGTTTGGTCGTGGAGCTTTCATCGTTCTTCTGAACGACATCGATTCCTCCACACTTCACTTCTACCTGACGTTCGTGTTGATGATGTCGTTCAGAAGAACGATGAAAGCTTCACGACCAAACCATCCATCTTACAGAATCAAAAACCATCAAAATTAATTTACCGTTTCCGGAAAATTAACAAAGTTACTAAGATTTTAGAAAGAATCTATAGCGGAAAATAATAGTTAGGAGAAGAACCAATCAAAATCGAGGACATGACCTTCAAGTTTTTGCGCACAACTCAAATATCATGTATAGCGAGAAGTGGAACTAACGTTGTATATAACGTAAAATGTCCGGTGAGACTATAATTTATGGATGACTCCGAGGAGACGCTAAAGTGACCTTCAGAATGTCCATCTACTTACTAGGGCTAAATGAAGGTTATAAATCAGTGTGAAGAATTAAGATTACAATTTACCATTGATAGTTAGTGGTTAGGATTTAGATTAATGGCTTTCATCATGAAATGACATCAGCTAAAATGCCAAAACTCTATCAAGCCAAATGGATGAATGAATTCCGCGGCAAAATCCAGGATCTGTTATCTTTAATCTGATTGGTCCATCCATAAATTATAGTCACGCCACTATTTCTTTCTACTATACAGTAAGATGATCCTCGCTTAAAAGGTTTGAATAATTTTTTCTGGTTAGCGTTTTTTAGCGAGTTAGTTTTCTACAGGATGGGTTCGCTAACCCCATGCCCAACCCTCCTCCTTTATCCAGGCTTGGGACCGGCAGTGGCCCCCGGAGGGACTCCAGGTGGAGTTACAGTAAGATGATAGTGATAAACATATCAAATACTTAATTCTTTCTCTATAGATTGTATATAATAGACAAATCGAAATCATACCCTTGATTCTGAAACAAATCTTAACCTGATGGTATTCTATTTTATGAAAGTACTAATCAGATATCATCTCTAACATGTTATTTTCTCTCAGTTCATTCATTCATATGGTTACAGAGCATTTTTTAAAATCTTATAAATGATGTCCTTTCGTGATTCAAACTTCAATCATAAATCCCTAATCCCTTACCCTGTGAACACCTAATTCTAACTAGTAACAATGTAATGACACTTAAATCCTTTTGACTATGTTCGAGAAGACGGACAATCGACATTCATTAGGATGAGTAACATGTAGAAGTTCATTGTTGACATTCCAATATTATTGAATGAGACCATAAGATATGGACCAACCAATCAGATTCAAGACGTCAAGTCTTAGATTTTGGCGTTAAATTCATTTATCTACATAATTAATTAGGATTGGGGCTTAACTCTACGTTGTCAAGTCATTTAAGTGTATTTTAGTCAGTAACTACGGTTGTGTTTTTGTGTTTCTGCATTTAGAAACGACAGAGAACGAAGCATACCCTTCGTCATGGATTGCGACAGTATAAATAATTATTTCCCTTTCATCTTAGTTGGTTGCCATGTGCTAAGTCAAAATGACGAACGAGAATGGAGTTTATCCTTACCCCTAATTAACATTTTGACATTATAGCTGTTATTAGTTCTTGATAAAACCTTAACTCTAATTTCTAACCCCCACCGTTCAATTCTAAGTCTTAATTCCTAATTCCCTACACTAATTTATCACCTTCTTCTGACTCTAGTAGGCCTCGTGAATATTCTCAAAGTCACTTAACCATCTGTCGAATATCATCCACAAATTATAGTCACACTATATTATTGTTTCCTCTACCATAAACTATTTATTTACCGAAGCTATTCTCTGATTAGTTGGAAATTAGTTAGAAATTAATTGAGGTTATTTTAATCTCGTCCCTATGCTGCACCTATATATATGTATATGCTGAGGAGTCCCGCAATAGGACGAAATGTTCTTTTAGTTCTTCCAGGTTTTCCATGGTGGTCAAGCTTCAATTGACTCATGATCTCAACTACTGAGATATGTATATGGGTTCTTAACGTTCGACTCATCTACAAAGTGACTAGTATAGTCAATACCGTACTAAATAGCATTACACGGTGGAAATTTCAACATAATAACAATAATATTATTAGTCAGTTTGTGTTAATTGTTTGAATCTTCCCATTGATGTTTAGGACGTCAGTTGATCAGTTTCTTGTTGGCATATGTACATCTAGTGAGGATTGCCTCGATGTTGCCTCAAGTCACAAGTATTACAAGCAAAGATGGATGGCAACTAGCAGTGGAATTCACGATGCGCGTTTCGTCCTAGTTGAGACTCGTTGTGTGTGTGTCTGCATCCCAGATTTAGTGTTCACTCCTGGACTCGAGCCCATTATCGTTTGCTTCAAATGCCATCACGTTATCCACTTAGCTACTGAGTCCTGATAACCACTAGCTTGTTTGTTTAAATCTTCTGATTGATATTTAGCTAAGTGGATAATGCAATGGCGTTTAAAGCGAACGATACTGGGTTCGAGTTCCGGGGTGAACACTAACCAGGATAGATGTACATCTAGCCGACGAGTCTCAACTAGGACGAAACCTGCGTCCTCAATTACACTGCTAGTCACCATCCGTCTTTGCTTATGATAATAATATTATTATTCTGTTTTAGTAAATATGTACAAATTTTAACGAATTAGAAGCAACAAGGATTGCTGAAATTGTTGAACTTGTAAGGGGGTTAAGCAGTAAGTATATGGCTAAACGACCATTTAAATCTTCATTTTTATAGTCACCCAGAGAACATGCTTTATGAATGATTAATTTATGATATAAAATAAGAGAATTTAGTCAGACTGTCATATGAGTGATACTTAAGTGACCGTGATGATGTTTATCTACTCTTATTACGGTTAAAAGAGGTTTATAAATTGATGTGATGAATTAAGATTTTCATCTTGAACTGACATCAGTTAAAATGACTAAACATTAGTTAGCCAAATGGATAGATGAACTATGAGTTAAAAACCAGAACCTGGTATCTTAAACCTGATTGATTCGTCCATAAAGTATAATCTCTCCGAGGATCGATAAAGAGAATATTAATCTTCTTTGATTACCTAACTTAGCTCTATCATCTTAAGCCTAACCTACCATTTTAGTGGCCCATTGTTCTGACTCCGATTTGAAAGAATAAATGAATATGCCATGAATAGAAATCTAACATTTAACTTTGGATATTACAACTAGGCTAATACTGTTTGTGCGACGACGGTAATAAGAAGCCAAATACGGGTTAGATGAGATGGTTGAAAAGATTTGTAGCTCTGGTGGATGATTTTGATGGAGTTTTGTTCTATGAGCTGGATGGTTTGGTCGCGAAGCTTTCATTGTTCTTCTGAACGACATCATCAGCACAAACTTCAGATAGAAGTCAGAAGAATGATAAAAGCTTCACGACCAAACCATCCAGCTCATAGAACAAAACTCCTTAAAAACGGGTTAGATGAATTTACTTTAGGGACTCGGTTATTCAAACAGACATTAAGTTATGAAAGGAGAAATTGGAACAAAGCAGTGCGCAGATGACAAGCCAGTCAACACTATCTGATAGAGGATAACTCAATATTTTTATTTGTTTATTTATTTGAACATATAAATATTGGTACAAACAGGGAACCGAATACAAATGCGCCATACAAGTCACTTGATTTGTGTGTGGGTTGTGGTACTACCCGGGTGCTCAGACTGATGCAGATGCTTTTCTTTGGGGGCCACACTCGGAGCCTGCGGCCCAAAGGTCTGATCCACAAAGCAGTAGAGCAACATAAGAAGATGCAGTCCCATGGTAGCCGGTGACTAACAATAGGTTGGTACACCATTTTTCCCTTAGGATACTGGAGCTCATGTACACGATTGGTTTGGAATGAGGGTTTCCCAACTCTCCTAGGTGGATCCTCAATAACGACGAACCCGGTTAAAGCACCGGAAATTTGCTTTTTGTCCTCTCAATTTCTTAAACAACACCCCATCCACGAGAAGGCAGTGAGTAGGACTTCCCTGTCAGTGGCTGTAAAAGTGTGGCCATGTGAGAGCATTTGGCGATAGGGAGCAAATGGCTGACACTCCCCACCCTTCGGTCGTATCAGAACATTTGGGGCCATATCTTAAACTTGAATTGTTCATCCTTATAATTTATTTTCACTGGAATTATTTCCAAAACAGTTCATCATTTCCATACAACTTGGCAGATTAATCTATTGGTTTTTAGTAAACAAACAATATATTTTTGATGAAAAACATAAAAACAACCCAAAATTAGTACCCTTTCTATTCATTTCATTTGGAAATATGAAAGTACAATTTACGTAATTCATTCTTCTAGGTTCTTTCGATTAGTTTATTGTCTAAAAAAATTGTATACCAGCTTTCATAGATAACATTACAGACTGATCTTAGTTAAATAACTAGGAAGCACTGGAAACCTGTTTTATTCTTGTTTAAGACTCCTCAGCTGAGTGCATCCACGATATTGCCAGGAATCTAACCCAGAACCTCTGGCTTCTAGTGAGAATGTTTAACCTCTAAGCTACTGAATCAAGATCCAATAGTCGATATGTTTAACTTCTATCAATTCATACAACCATCTTCCAATTTATTTGGTGGGTAACTGTTTCGCATTGGACATAGTTGAACTTCATGCAAGAAATTGGTAATCATCTCTCATAATTAGTCACTACTATAAGGGATTGATGAAGATTTCGTGAATTTCATAGGTAGGACGTATGATGGTGTTTGAAAGAAATTGACAAGAAACCCTGCCTAACCTGGGCTTTGTGCTGTTTGGTTCTCGTCAGCAAGGTTTACCTCTAATCGTAATGGGCCTGATGCTCACTGGAGAATTTAATCATATGTTATCCAGATTCACTATCACTGACATTACCCCTGAACTATCTGGGCTTCAACTGACCTCCTCTTGAATTGAGACGTATTCAAAACTGATTGATAGAATTCGATTAGCACTAAAAAAGGACTTTGTTTACTACTTAGTGATCTATTACTTGTAAAATTCCATCGTTAAAATGCTCACTATTGAAGAGTTCCATGATAGAATGAAATAACTGTTCAGTAGTTCTAGGTTTTCAGAGGTTGTCTAGTTAAGATCAGTCCGTAATGTTAACTACGATAACATTCTAATTATCATTGACGCTAATGCATCATTTAATTTATTCAATCAAGTACTTACACATACTTCATCATTCACTTTTGATACACTCACTTTACACCATTTTCAATAGTTTACTGTATTTATCACGTATGATTAATACATTCAAATGGATGATAATGATGATAGAGGTTTGTTCTGTGATCGTGATTGACTGGACAAATCATAAGTCATATGTGAGGAAATTGGAATAGTTCACTTCTACCTGAAGTTTGTTCTGATGATAGTGTTCGAAAGAACAATGAAAACCATTAAGTGAAAAGCACTAAAAGATGACTAGTGATGTTATGTGCCAAGATAAAGATTATGATGATTAGCAGTGTTGAAGAAAGCTTCTGATTTGTTCAACCACAAGGTTATCAGTGTGAAGAGAGAGAGAGAGGGAGAAAGCAACGGTCATTTCAATATAATGGAGACACACGATATACATCCATGGATAAGTAAACACGTTTATACACACGCTTGTGTGTTTGTATGACACATTATGCCTAAAAGCGATACGCTTGAGGTATATGTGTATTACACCCTAGCGTGGGCGTGTGCGTCCATTCAAGCTACACTTACACACAAACATATATGCACAATATAGTGTGTGTGTGTGCATGCTTCTTTCTATGTAGGTGTAAACTTTTCAACACAATTAAATCAGAGGAGGAAAACCGAAAGAAAAAATGTGTGATATTTTTTCAACAACAACAAAAAAAGTTTTTCTGACTGTTCACATTTGGAATTCATTTTTTCGCATACAGTAGTAGTTTATTGTAAGTAGTCAGTGTAAGTAGGAGAGACAAGAACGAAAACGAAGACGTAGAACAACGAGAACAAGACTATTCACTGATTGGTATATTGAAATTCAATTCTATTATACCACCCTATTTGTAAATGGTTTATTTTTCTTTTTAAAATTGTATGTGTTGTTGACATGGCAACAAACTACTATGTGCGTGTGTGTGTGTATGTGTATGTGTTATAAATTAACAAGAAAGAGTGTATGAGGGAGAGAGAGAGAGCTACCAAATTTTCATTTCAATTATTTTGGCGTATACATTGGAATAATCATAGTAGTATTATTCATTCATACAAAATTTCTATAGTGAATTACTATTGAATCAACTGTGATTGTTTTAGTGCAGTGATTCAGTAACTAAGTAAGTAAGTAAGTGAGTGAGTGAATGAGAGAGTAAGAGAGAAAGAGAGAAGGAGAGAAACAGCAAGAAAAACAACCTCCCCCCAAATCATTTCATATTGAACGGAACTATTAATCAACGATTACATCATACTTTATACATACCTATATATGTGTATCCAATATATCAATCATTACATTTGTAATCAATCAACTGTATGATACCACTATTATTATTATTATATACAAACGGATTTATAATTTGCCATATACCATTCTAGTAAGTCCTTTTTTTTAAAGTTTTTGATTACATAATGTTTAGTTTTTGTTTCCTCTACATCATTATACCGTCTCAAGTTCGATTAGCAGTAGTAAGTATAAGTAGTATATGATAGAATGATGATAATGATTGGAAAGAGGATTAGAGCGGTTAAACAAAACATGATATCACAAGAGGCTTTTTCTTTTGTGGTTATTATAGTAATTTTAATAGTTGAGATCATGAGTCAATTGTGATATTAGAGCATCACGGAAAATTTGGAAGTACACTGGGTGGTCGTTTCGTCTTATTGTAGGATTCTTCAGTGACAATGCGCATTCACGATTCCGTCTTATGAGATTTGAATCTAGGATCTATTAGTCTTCAGTGATTCCAGGTTTTCCATCATGGTCTAGCTTCAATTGAGTCATGATCTCAACTATTAAAAAAAGACATGATATCTATCTATGAAGATAGTGATTGTTCGTCTGAGTCATACAAACTACTTGGTTAGGTTGAATATGATATGTTATCTTCCATATAGATCTTAAACTTCAGTATTCCTTTATATACATTTATCTACTAAATATTTTCAAACCAAAGTCTCTTATATTGTATCTTTCTCATTGGTATTAGTATGATAATCTTACTGATTGTGTTGACTATACACTCTATCATGTTAATGTTATAATTACAACTTGATTTACGTTGATCATAATTGATTGACGTGATTTGTCAATTAACATGCTGAGGAGTCCAACAATAGGACGAAACGGTCATCTAGTACTTCCAGGTTTTCCATAGTGATCTAACTTCAATTAACTCATGATCTCAACTATTGAAATGAACATTCAATCCTATTAATATTGATTATTCTATCCTCATCATCATCAATCTTATCTTTCGAACTAATTTTGAATTGAGGCTTAGGATATTTCTTTTTTTTGTTATGGATGAGTGATCAATTCAAGTGAAATTAAGAAATGATATCGATTGTAACCATGGTGTTATGTAATCATATTTTGTCTCGGAGATAAAGTATGTCTTTGTAGTATCTAATCAGATAATTTATATATATATTGTGTTTACTTGAAGTTCTCATCTCGAAGGGATATTACTTTTTCTATACTTTAAGTACACAGATAGATGGATTCTTCAAGTTTATGAACGATACTGAAGTGTTTTCTATTTGTCATGTATTCATCGTGCCTAGTCTCAAGTTGTAATCGGTTATAGGGATCAGGGTGTATATTCCATTCATTAACTGATGAATAAAGTCAATATCTGATTAGAATTATTAAACTACTGTTTAGTAGTATAGTGTCGTTGGTCTACTACGTTTTGTGAAGATTATAGTATTATCACAGATGAATTCATGAATCGAATCAAGTTAGACTACTATTGAAAACCTGAAAGTACTGGACGACCATTTTTTCCTGGTATAGAACTCGTCAGTGGCAGTGAGCATCCATGATCCTATACATGGGATGAAATAGTGGTCTTTATAACTTTTTGAATGAATTGGAAAATTAGTTTTATCTCGATATTTTTATTGATTATTGGTTGAGTTGAGTGTCAAGCTTCCGAAAATTCTCTAGTCTTGTTTTTATTCCCTCTACTGAGAAATTCAATAGTTGAATATACGAGTCAATTTAGGCTAGACCATAATTGAAAACCTGTCAGCACTGTATATTCATTTCGTCCTGGTATAGGACTGATCAGCAGTGCTCATCCACGATTCCGCATGCAGGACTCAAACCTCTATAACACTGAGCCGGCACCAAACGGTGCCAACATCTAACTCCAATCGATCACATGATCTTGCATAACTTTTCACTCATTGTCAGAAACGGATAACTGTCTCGTACCGGAAATAGATTGAACTACATTAGCCATGGCTTCTAAATTGTTAAAATACTACAACCTTCACAAATCTCCATACCTATTTATTATAGTTTCAATTAGCCATTTTCATTAGACTTAATATGATGATTTAGAAGATGAAATATATGATCATTTTCATATTCCATTGTAAATCTAATATTAACAAGGGTGTACATATTAGAGAAATGTAAACATGAGCTGAACATAGAAGAAATATGCTATTGATTCTCTGTTGTTTATGACTTAGTAACTAATTAACTAAATTATTGTTTTTCAATAGTTGAGTTCATGAATCAATTGAAGCTAGATTACCATGGAAAATCTGGAAGAACTGGACGGTCGTTTTGTCCTAATAAAAGAATTTTTGTATACTCAGTAGTATGCAACGTAGAACCTAATACATGTATACATCATTTCAAATTACTAGATCCCTATTAATATAATAAGATTTAATTGTCATCACAAATCTCACAATGGTAGATGTAGTATCCGTATTAGTGGTATTAAGAAAGATTAAGGAATGATGATAAAATTTGAATCTCTAATCACTGGTAATAATAATCACATCAACCGATAAGTCCTGGGTTCGAATCTCACGAGGCAGGATCATGGATCCTCACTGCTGAGGAGTTCCACAATAGGACGAAACGGCAACTCAGTGCTTTCAGGTTTTCTATGGTGGTCTAACTTCAATTGACTTATGATCTCAACTATTTAAAATTACTGTAATATCCACAAAATGCCTTCTTATGCTAATGTTTATGCGTTCAAATAAATAAATAAACAAATAGTCTTTATATGACGTAATATCTTGTGACTCGATCTTGTGTATGATCGTTAAGGAACATTATTATCATGAAGTTACATGTATGTTTAGTCCTTCATACTTACAATATTCAACCAATTGATATTAGTTTATGACAATAATTACTCTCAAACTCTAAACTTCTTTGTCCATGAACTTACCAAGCTACCAACAATGATCTAGATCTATTTTATTCGAAATCATTGTCTAAATTATGAAAAAGTTATTAGATGGTGGTTGGAAGTAGTCGACAGGAAACCCTGGACCCGGGTTTCGTGCCACTTGGCACTCGTCAGCAAGGTGTACCTGTAATCTTGAGGGAACTGGTGCTCCCTGGCAAATTCGATCTCGTGTCACCCAGTTTCACAGTCAGAGACGTTACCACTGAGCTATCCGAGCCGCGACCGACTTCCTGTAGGCGATCAATGTCATGCGTGTCTAGTCCTTATTAGTGCAGATCGAATGCTATCGAGCAACTTATTGTTTACAACCAATCATGGATTATCTGAAGTTAGACATTAACACCATTGTATTCTGATTCTGTAGTCTAGAGGTTACGTGTTCATGAGCGAAACTCAAGGTTCTGGGTTTGAGTCTTACATGCAAGATCATGGATGGGCATTGTCACTGAGGAGTCCCATACTAAGACGAAACGTTCATCTAGTGTTTCCAAGTCGTCTCTTTTATCATCAGCAGTATTCTATCTTAAACTGTTATGATCTTTAATTTAAAAAACACAACAAAAAACAACACACTTTTAGTGGATAATTAAAGTACTTTTTCATTGTAATACATATTAGTAATATCTTTAAAAGATAAACAGTTTATGATAAAGTCACATTTATACACATTATACCATGTCTCTTTTATAGTTCACTCTAATTGATCTTAAACATCACGTTGATTTCTCTGTTTTTTCTTTCTCTCTTTCTCTCTTACACACACACACACACACACACTTGTTCACCTTGAATTGATGTACTATTCAGAAAGGTTTCTATTTTATTTAAATTAATGATTTTACAGTTATATTTTATCATGAATGAACTACATTTGTATTTGTTTTCTGTAAAAGAGATTTGAACTAATGCATATACATGTAAAGTTGATTCAGTATTAAAAAGCTGAGATTATCCTGATATTCAATGGTGAATGGTAACCCAATTTCGTGGATTGGTTGAAGTTAGACATTAACATTGTTGGATGTCAATTCAATGGTCTACAGGTGAAGTGTTCGCATGTGAGACCAATAGGTATTGGGTTGAAATCCTACAAGCGGGATCATGGATGAACACTGCTGAGGAGTTACATACTAGGACGAAACAGCTGTTCAGTGCTTCTAGGTTTTCAATGCTGGTCTAGCTTTGATTGACTCATCAATTCAACTATTGAAATGTAGTGTGTAGCCCAACATATTGAATGAAAAATATACTTTGTGCAAGTAAAGGCTTGAAATGAAGTCTGTAGTGTAAATCACATTTATAATATTCAGCACTGACCCACTGAATGAAGGGAAAAAATAACTGAACATTTTGGATGTAGCATACATATTAAGTATTTAAATCACTACAGATAACCACAGTCATGTTTTAAGTATATTATTCTTAGATATTGGAGTTATCATAGTGTGGTTTATGACTACTTATGCTGACAAATATAAGTAGTATGTAGCCTCAATCAGGAGTGAAATGTCTAAGAGTGGAAGATTAAAATGTAGAGAACAGGAAAGAAATCGGTGAGCAATTGAAATAACAACAGAATTCGAAGGGTAATATAGTAGGTAAAGGGCAATGCAAAGATATATAAATGTATATCCTGGAGTTTTAGTTAGAAGTAGTAACCAGTGGAGTTCACCCAGGTCTGTTGTGAGATAGTAACTCACTGAACACAATGGTGAATGTGTCGCTCAATTTCGTGGATTAGTTGAAGTTAGACATTAACACCGTTGGATGCCAGCTCAGTGGTCTAGTGTTTAAGTGCTCGCGTAGGGGGCGCGGTCGTGGATGCGCACTACTGAGGAGTCCCACAATAGGACGAGACGGCCGTCCAGTGCTTCTAGGTTTCCCATGTTGGTCTAGCTTCAACTGACTCATGAATTTAACCATTGAAATCATTTTATAATTACATATACTCAACATTAAATGGATTTTCTCTATTTGAGTCCTTATTCACTGCAATAACAATTCATAATCATTTTATCATCTTCAATTTTATTCACTTGATAGTTACCTATTACATTCATGATTAACTTCTTATTGATATTTCCTATCTTGTTTCACAAGAGATCTATATTTAATAGAGCGCTCGAGCGAGCGAGCGAGCAAGAGAGGGTGAGGGAGAGCGTGTGTGTGTGTGTGTGGTAGTTTGATTGATTAATGAGTGGACTAGATACCTAAAAAAAGAAAAAGATGATGCACATATACAGTACATTACATTGACTGACCTCTATGTGTACTTTACTTCTTTTTTTTTAATACAGAAGAATCTCTATTCAAGAGATAAGAATCTATTATATAATAATAATAATAATAATAATAATAATAATAATAATAATTAGAATTAGAATTACCCCCCCAATTAATGATAATAATCATATGATTTGTAATCATATAAACAATAATACATAGATATGTTAGCAACAACAAGAACAAAAAAAAGAGAAGTAGAGGTTAATTCATTGAAAGAAAAAGAAAAAAAAGAAAAAAGAAAGAAAAAGGTAAATACCATTTATTGAAATAAAGAAATAAAGAAAGAAAACTATTTTGACATATTTGTACTTATCTAGTAATTTGTTTTCTTATATAATCATGTGAATAAATAATATATCTTAATTAATAATGAACTAACTTCTAGTTACTAACAGAAAGGGGTGTTTTGTGTGTGTATGTGTGTGTGTGTGTGGATATTATAGTCATTTGAATAGTTGAGATCATGAGTCAATTGAAGTTAGACTATTATGAAAAATATGGAAACACTAGACGGCCGTTTTGTCCCTATGATGTGTTCCTCAGTAGTCTTCTTGATGGTCTAACGGTTAAACACTTGTGCACGAGACTGATAGGTCCTGGATTCGAATCTTATGAGGCGGGATCGTGGACACGCACTGTTACTGAAGTGTCTCACAATAGGACATAACAGCCGTTCTGTACTTCTAAGTTTTGCATGGTTGTCTAACATCAATTGACTCATGATCTCAACTATTAAAATAATTTCTAGGTGTTAAGTTAGTCAGTTGATAATTCTTTCAAGTGTATATTTCTTACCCTCATAAGGGGGTGGGTGAGCATAGACCTTTCGTTAGGACTCTCAAACCAACCAACTCTGTCTTGCGCTCACTTTTCTAGTTGCTTTCAGGTACTATTCGTTCTTTTGATATCTCCGCTTAATTTTTTGAATGATTTGTTCCTTGATCTTTGTTGTTTACTCTTCCTGTTAATATTCCAAGTCAATCTGATGATTTCCACAATGTATGTCATATGCGTATCCAAAGTATTTTCCAAATTTCTTCTTCAGATAGTTGGTTTGTTCTCTCGTACAGTAGGCTATTGCTGATGATATCTGGTCAACGGATATTGCTTATCTTGCAGATATACAGTTGTTTATATATATTTGAATTTTTTTGATGATGATGATGATGTATCCATGTATTTGTTGATATATGTAGATAATGTACAGCTTCGGTCAGTCAGTCAGTAGCAACGTAGAACTTCGTACGTACGTACATCAGTTCGAGTTGCCACACCACATTAGCACAGAGATGCAGTGGTCGATTCAAATCCCGTAGTGGTAGAGGTAATAAGAGTATAAGCAGTAATCGGAAAGATTAGTATTTGGAGATGTTACTTAAAGAGTATAATACAGTGAAATAAATTTGAGAGGAGAAAAAGAGACAAGGAGGAATAAGGAGATCAAAATTTGGGAGAACACAAAGAGTGGATACACCTGCGTCATTGCAAACGATTTTGACCCATGTCATTCAGAGTCTCTAACCATCGGTTGCTATCATCTCGCGGTCCCCAACCAGGTAGTCTACACCTACCAACATGACTCAGTTCACTTGTCAGTGACTTCATGGATTTGTGTCATGTTTTGGTGTGGCCTCCCCTAGCTTTCTTCCAACCTACTCCTATACCACTGAACGTCGCACGCCGAGGCAGTTGGTGGTTGGGCATACGTAACACGTGTCCTAGCCATCTCAACTGATGAAGTTTCACCACTTCATCCATTGATTTGCCATCCTTACCTAGTACCCGTTTCCTAACAACTGTGTTACTTACTCGATGGCCCCAGGATATACGAGCAATGTTTCGATGTGTACAGCTTCAATAAATAGTAATTTAATCCTGATTATGTAATCAAATTCAATTGATTCAACTTAATTATCCTTAATACTTTCTTTGTCTTTCTTTTAGTTCATCTTGACTATATAGATATAACAGTACACTAGTTTGACATTGTCTCTCTCTCTCTCCTACTCTCTCTATATATACATATCTATATTTATATCTTCTATATGTCGTTATGATATTAGTGTTATGTAATCAATTGAATAGTTACTTAGTTCATAATATCATAAATATACTTTGTTTCTTTTAATGAGAGTAGTTATACTGTTTAATTTACTTTTGTATTGATTGTTTGAATCATACCATTGATGTTTAGGTCTGTCATTATGTACATTCTGTGCAGATCACCTAGATATTACCTTAAGTTATATGTATTATAAGAAGAGATAAATAGTAGCTAGCAGTAGAATACAGGATGCACATTTCGTTCTATTTGGGACTTGTCAATCGAATGTACTTGCATAACGCGTTTGCCGTTTGAAGTGAATGGTGGATGAGTTCGAGTTCAGGGGGTGAATATCAACTCTGGGATGCAGGTAAATTCAACTGACTTGTCTCAAATAGGACAAAGTACATGTCCTGGATTCCATTACTAACCACCATTCATCTATGCCTATAAATATACTTTTTATATAAAGCACTATGTATTTAACAATAGAGGATGATAGATGTTTATCATTTACTCTTATTCGATCATGTAACTTAATTTAATTTTGTAACCATTTAGATACATGATCAGACACTCTAATTCTCAAGTCACGATGACTCCTCTTTATTTTATGAGTGACTACACACACATTAACTGATGAACATAACGGAACCTGATGCAAATGTTCACATATCTTATAGGTCTCCGATGAAGTATAGACCTTGTTTGTTTTTAATGACTATGACCTTTACTGTGCATTACGCTTTGTTAATAATTGATTTAAACTTTAGTTTCAACACACAGCTATTTCATTCCCCTATGAACGGTAGGATGATGTAGATAAGCTTTCTCTGTGCTATACATGTAATAGATCTCACTAAAACCGTGACCTTTACATCAGTTTAAAGAGTAACCATTTTCAATCAATATTTCATTCAGTAATCTCACTTCATCATCACTAGCATCATTTATACAATATACGATCAATCCTATTAAATAGGCTCTTTAACAAGTCCCACTTGTAATGAATTGGGCAATAATAACTATCATAACTAAAATACTGTCGAAGTCAACTTTCTAGCTGACCTTTTATTATTATTTTTTTCATGAATAAGTATTCTTAACAAGAACATGTGACTGACTTCAAGAGATACTCCTGGAGTTCTAGTGAGAAGCCGTTACCAGTGGAGTTCAACCACGTCTGTTGTTAGATATCAGTTCACTGAAGACAATTTTATACGGTGGCGCAACTTCGTGGATTGGTTGAATTTAGACATTAACACTGTTGGATGCCGGCTCAGTGGTCCAATTGGTTAAGCGCCCGGCGCGAGACTGATTGGTCCTGGGCTCGAGTCTCGCGAGGGGCGGGATCGTGGATGTGCACTGCCAAGGAGTCCCATACTAGGACGAAACGGCCGTCCAGTGCTCCCACGTTTTCCATGGTGGTCTAGCTTCAATTGACTCATGATTTCAACCTGTGAAATTTCTAAAATTTCCACAAACCCATTCTGATAAGAATATGTATCATCGGATGGTTTGAAGTGTATCCCGCTCATACATCACATACTCCGGTGACAATATAATTTACGAACGAACCAATCAGATTAAAGATAAGGGATCCTTGATTTTGGCGGGAAATTCATTTATCCATTTGGCTAAATATCCTTTTGGCATTATAGCTGATATCAGTTCATAATGAAAACCCTAAATTTAATTCTTTACCTTAATTATCAACTGTAAATCGTAATCTTAATTCCTCATACTTGATTTATAACCATCATTTGGCCCTAGTAAGTAGATAGACATCCTCAAGGTCACTTTAGCGTCGTTCAAAGGTCGTTCATAAATTATAGGTCTCACCAATAAAAAACTAGCATATTACACACTCGTTCATTTGACCTTGTTAAGCCTTGCACTTGATTGGATAGTTGTTGTCTTGATAGATAATGCTTGTCTGTGATTGGTTTATTATTTATAAATCTGATCGAATATTTCAAATGAATTTTTTCAGAGTGAGATTGTGGAGATTGTTAAATTTTTTTTTGATGAAGATAATGAATCGATGAATATTAGACCATCATTGAAGACTTGGAAGCACTGGACAATCATTTTAAACTAGCATGAGACTCTTCAACAATTCGCATCCATGATTTTACACATGGGAATTGAATCCCAAACCTTTGGTTTCATACACGAACACCTAATCTCTCAACCATTGAGTCAGTATCCAACGGTGTTAATCTGTAACTTTAATCAATCTACAAAATTTCACAATTATCTTCCATTGTTTGAGATTAGATACTTGTTTCTAGCTGACACAGATTGAACTTTACTGATTATGGCTTCTCATTAGAACTCCGAGAATTACCTCACGAAGCCATTGATAATGTGTCGTCAACATTCACTTCAAAATGTTCATTTTATGAGTTAAATGGTGTATGTAATTGAGTGTATAGAGCAAAAATTACAATGAATGTGTTTTCAGATGTAAAACAGAATAGATCGACAAATTGTACATGGTCAACTACATATTATTAGTGTTACTTAACTGAAGCGAGAGAAAGAGAGAGAGAGAGAGACAACAGTGTTGATTAGAGATGTTTACTGATTGGTTGAGCCTCCAAATGTCCTGATACGGTTGAAAGTGAGGAGAGTTATTTCTCCCTCTCGAAATACTCTCACATGACCATGCGTATACAACCACTGTCAGGGAAGTCATAATCACTGACGTCTCACGAAAAGGATGTTGATTACAAAATTGTGAGCACGAAAAGAGAATGCCCAGCAGGGTCTTTAACCGTGTTGGTGGATATAAAGGATCAACCTAGGGGACTTTAAATCAATGATCCACATGAACTCAAGTTTCCTGAAGGAACAATTGGTGTATCAACCTATTGTTGGTCACCGGTTACCATAGTACTCCTAACATTGCTCCATTACCTTGTGAACCAGACCTTCAGGTCGAAGGCTCCGGGTGTGGGTACCCAGCAAGTATTCCAGCCCACACACAAATCAAGTGACTTGTGTGATGCATATGTATTCGATGCTTCTTTGTACCAATATTTAAGTGTTCAAATAAATAAATTGTGCTATTTCTCTGTGTTTCAAGAAACTTTGTTCATTTTCTAAAGTCCAATCAATCCCTAAGTTTGATATATATGTATATTGATGCTTGTTTATATGTATATACATATGTAAATGTATAGGATAGTTTATGTATTGTTAATACTGGTATATTTGAAAGTAACATATGCTTATCTACTTTATTTATGTACACATTACATAGATCCCATGAATTATTGCTTCAAGTAGTAGGCAATTGTAAAATACATTGTTTATTGTTTAGTCATATCTATTAACAAAGTGTATCTATGTAGTCAACAAACTATCTATACGGTGAATATTCTCTTTGTTAACGATTCATATGAGTAATGAATATAATAAAACTGGGCAATGTGATCCATTGATCAATAATATCCCAGTACTAATTATTCCCAAATAAATACAATTATTTCAATAGTTAAGATCATGAGTCAATTGAAGGTAGATTATCATGGAAAACCTGAAAGCACTGAATGCCGTTTCATCCTAGGTTCTGGGTTCGAATCTCGTGAGATGGGATTGTGGATGTGTACTGCCACAGAGGACTCCCACAATAAGACGAAATGACTGTCTAGTACTTCTAGATTTTCCATAGTAATCTAGCTTCAATTGAATCATGATTTCAACTATTAAAATTTCTATAATATCTGCAAAAACCCCTTCTGATATTAAATACAATTATTGTTAGGTATCAAGGTTTGGACAGAAAAAAAGGGTATCTCAATTTATATTGTGGTAAGATACATCTTTTGGATAAGATTGGAAAAAGTATCGTGTAGTGACAGCCTTGAGTTGACCAATCAGGATTGAGACAACTCCCCATGTATATCACGCGAAATTTCAAGTGCATTAATTGTATGTTACCATTAACAAAATAGAATGCTTAAAATCAATAAAAATATCCCTTGTGCAACTAAGAAGTGAATTTAGGGTTACAATACGTACTTTCTCATAAGGTAGATCGTGTATTGAAGTATTTTATATGATTCAATACATAGTCAATACATAGCTGTGTGGAGAACGCGATGGCGTTTAAAGCGAATGGTACTGGGTTCGAGTCACAGAGTGAACATCAACTCTGAGATGCAGGTACATCCAGCTGACGAGTCCAAAATGGGACGAAACGCGCGTCAAACTGGATTCCACTACTAGTCACTATCCATCATCGCTTACATAGTCAATAATGTTTAAAGAAACCAGATATTCTTCTACTCTCATTCTTAATATAAATCCCAACTCCAAGTTTGTTTGTTTTTTACGTTTGTTAACGGAAAAGTAGCAAAACATTGATAACAGTTTATAATGAAAACTCTAACGCTAATTTATAAATCCAACTTAGAACTCCAGCATAATTCTTTAAACCTGATCTTAACCTTTTTTGCCTTATCTCTGGTATCCGTTGATGACGAAAACTGTACACGGTAATTACTGTAACTTGCAATACTACCCAGACTTCTAATATAACTAACTTAACCATTTTCAAATTCACTTGGTATTGTTTTATTTGTATCTTCTCATTGAAGTTTAGGACTGCAATTGATCAGCCTCTTGTTTGGCATATGAGCAGCCTATACGGACTGCCTCGATATTGCTTTAGGTCACAAGCTTTATGAGTAAATATGGATAGTGGCTAGCGGTGGAATCCAGGAAGCGTGTTTCATTCTATTTGGGACTCATCAGCCGAATGTGCCTGCATCTCAGAGCTGATGTTCACCCTGGGACTCGAACCTAGTACCATTCGCTTTAAACGCCATCGCGTTATCCACTTAGTTACTGAGTCCTGGATTCCACTGTTGCTATAACCAACTGCTCAATATACATAGACGACCTTAAGCAGTCAATACACATCAAAGAACAGGAAGACTGATAGTCTATATAGATAGTTATTATTCAATGAAGATTTCGATCAATCTAGTGTTGTAGAGGTTTTGTACTTTTTATTCAAATCATGAACTGATCAATATTAGGTAACCATTGTAAATCAACAAGCGTTAGACGGCGGTTTTTTGTTTCTTTCTACTATGCAAATCCTCAGTCACATCTATCAATTGTCTCAAACTTTATCGTTCTTTTACTGTTATTGTAATTACTCTCTGTTCATATCTTCTTCAATTCGATCTTTTCAACAGTCTGTTATCTATCGACATAAGCACCACACATCATGAGATTATTTTTGAACCTGTTAACAAAATTAACAAATATGGTAGTATGTTTTCTAAAACCAGTGGTTTCATCGTGAAACTTTCGTTTACCTTTCGGATAATATCATCAATATACTGTTCTAAGAGAAGTGAACCACTAAAGTTCCCGTACAATATGAATCACAGATTGTCAGTGTTGACCTTGAATTTGATTGTTTGCTGTTGTTGTTGTTGTTGTTGTTGTTGTTGTTGTTGTTGACATTTATCTTATCATTGTCCACCAACATATTTTGATTGTCTTTACTTTTGAATCGATTATTGACCTTCTTAGTTGTTTACAATCTTATGTCTAATTGTTTTCGATATGTTTATTAATTGCTTATTGAACTGAATACCATATGCCTAGGAATTCCTTTATGTTCTTTCAACATTGTCCCAGTATTCATGAGATTGCTCTAGAGGGATGATTAAACTTATCCTCTTAAACTCCTATCTCATAACTAGATTTCATTGTGTCTGTGTGAAAATTTCATTGATAGCTAATTAACTAACAACCATTATTACTATCAACAAATAACATCGAAAGAATAGTTCGAAAAAAAAACTCATCGACGAGACTCTAATTTATGGACGAGCCAATCAGAGGCGTTTTAGAGATTTCGAGGTTACGGCGCCAACTTCAGTGCTTAATGCTAACGTACGTTCGGTTCACGGGGAATTTTGTACGAAACGTGATAATTGATCGGCTATAACAAATGAAACGGCGAGACTATGATTTGTAGACGAATCAATCAGATATAAGATAATAGATCTCGGATTTCAACGCGAAAGCCTTTCATCCATTTGGCTAAATAAATCTCTGGTATTATAGCTGATGTCAGTTCGTGATGAAAAACCCATACATAATTCGTAATTAAGGCAAATTACGATAATTATTGCGAACTGGATAATAAAAGCACCAGTAACATTGGCTGCAGCCAGGTGCTAGAATATATACGGATGTTTGGAGAGCGTACAGAGTCCTACATAGGCTTGGTTATGTGCATCGTGTCGTTATCCACAAGTGGCATTTTGTGGACCCAAGAACCGGAGTGCACATAAACAATATTGAAGCTATGAGGTGGAGGCTGAAAGAGTATTTGAGAGTTTATCATGACTCCAGAGGTCGACTATTCCGTAGTCGTATGGATGATTTGCTCTACTGTATGCATTACGATTTTAGAACCTCTGAACCTCTTTCTAACCTTGACAAGTTTTTGAACCACGTATAAGAAGTGTATCCACTATATTTCCTTGGTTTTCTTGTAAAATATTTTTACTCTATACTGACTGTTTGCTGGTTGGCTAGTGCTTCTCAAGGTCACTTAAAGTTCTTTCAAAGTTCGTCCATAAATTAGAGTCTCACATAACTCATCATTTAAGGATCGTTGTTCAATGATGACCAAATTTGTTTCACTCAGTCCATAGTCTATGATCACTTATATTTCAATTGCTTATTAGATATTGTTTGCTGTTTGATAGTAGGAAAGACTTATATTCTAACAGTTGAATTTACGAGTTGATCTAAACTAGACCACCATTGAAAACCTGGAAGGACTGGATAGCCGTTTTGTCTTATTATGGGACTCTCCAATAGGGCACATCAACGATCTTGTATGTGAGACTCCAACCCAGGACATTCGGTCTCACGTGTGAACGCCCAACCACTAGAATACTGAGCTGGCATTCAATGGTGTTTATGCCTAACTCCAATCGGTCCATGATCTTGCGTAACCCTGCATCCATTGTCCAAGGTGAATAACTGTCTCTACCCGACACGGATTAGACTCCACTGATCACAACTCCAGGAAATTGATCTTAAAGCTAGTTAATAGTGAGCACATGATTATTACCAGAATGAGGATTTATGGAGGGTTAGGAGTAGCGGTCAGGGTAGGGTTTAGGATTAGGGGTTAGAGTTAGGGTTTAGAATGAGGGTGAGGATTGGGGTTTAGGGTTAAATTTAGGGATTAGGTTTAGCTTAGCCTAACTCATGAATTCAACTGTCAAAATACTACAATCTCTACAAATTTCTATACAAACTTATATTCATTTAATTCACTTTGAAATAAGTAAGACATCATGCTAGTTGATACATTTTGATTGACAATATAATTTGATTGAAGTAATTGAAGTAATCGGAATGATTGATTCTCATACTATTTGAAATGAGTATATGTTACCAATTCAAGATTTATCGGTCAATAGTGAAACAATGGAACCATATCTATATATCTTAGATACTTTAAAGAATGATGGACAGTTTATAGTAACCTGTTATTGTTGACAGTTTCCTGTCATAGACAAATAAACTGTTATGTAATCATTTGAAAGAAATTTCTTCCAGTCAATCAACAATCAATCAATTAATCTATCTATCTATCTATATACTTATAGATACCTATATTAGTCAATCAGTTTGAATGACATTTCAACAATGTAAGTATTGTACATGTGAATTCAAGTACATTAAACAATAATACACATTCTAATGAACGAAATAACTATTCAAACATATTTCATAATACTTCTTTACTTACTTACTTACTTACTTATACCTGTTACTCCTCGTGGAGGAGCATAGGCCACTCACTAGCACGCTCCATTCAACTCTAACCTGTGCAATCCTTTCCATCTCTTTCCAGTTATTATTTATCCTTTTCATGTTTACTTTCGATTCCTGATATTCTTTGGCCTTCCTCTTTTCCGCTTCCCTTCAGGATTTCAAGTCAGGGCTTGTCTCGTGATGAATTTTGATGATTTCTGTAATGTACGTCCTATTCACTTACGACAACTTTTCCTAATTTTCTCCTCAGTTGGAAGTTGGTTTATTCTCTCCCAGAGAAGGCTGTTGCTGATGGTATCTGACCAATGAATGTTGAGTATCTTGTGTAGACAACTATTTATAAATACTTGTATCTTCTTGATGATGGTTGTGTTAGTTCTCTGAGTTTCAGCTCCGTACAGGAGAACTGTCTTGACGTTTGTATTGAAGATTGTGACTTTGATATTGGTTGAAAGTTGTTTTGAGTTTCATATCTTCTTCAATTATAGGAATGAGGCGCTTACTTTGTCAATCCTCGCATTTACGTCTGCATCAGATCCTCTTTGTTCATTCATGATACTATCCAGATACGTGAAACTTTCCACCTCTTCCATAGTTTCTCCATCAAGTGTGATTAGGTTGATGTTCTCGGTGTTGTATTTGAGGATCTTGGTTTTTCCTTTGTGTATGTTGTGGCCTACTGATGCAGAAACTGCTGCTACACTAGTTGTCTTCATCTGCATTTGTCCGTGCGTATGCGATAGGTGGGCTAGGTCATCTGCGAAGTCCAAATCATCTAATTGACTCTAAGCTGTTTATTGTATTCCGTGCTTTCCTTCGGATATCGAGGTCTTCATATTCCTTTGGTACATTATAATTATTCATTGACCAGATAGCAACTATAATGTTGATTGTAAGCAAAGATGAATTGTGACTAACAATCGAATCCGGGATGAACATTTTGTTCTAATTGTGACTCGTCAATTAGATGTACCTACATTTTAGAGTTGATGTTCATTCATATTACTGTTTAACTTTTCTTAAAACGTTTTTGCAGTTAACTAATATTTTTTTAATTGTAAGAGTATTGTATTTTGTCGTTAGTAATTCTGAAGACTGGTATAGTTCATAAATTTGTATTGATGTAGATATATGGACTCTCCGTATCCACCAACCCGGTTAAAGCGCCGAACATTCGCTTTTCGTCCTCTCACTCTGGTAAACAACATCCTCACCTTGAGAAGGCAGTGAGTAGGACTTCCCTGATAGTGGTTGTATTCACGTGGCCATCTGAGAGCATTTAGAGATAGGGAGTTGACTCTCTCCTCTCTCGGCCATACCAGTGCATTTGGGGGTATAACGCCTAGGTAAGAGGTTGCTCTGTTGATGCAAACGACTGACTTTCAGCTAGTCAATCAATAGAGATTTTTTTTGGGATTTTCAAAAAAGAACGATAACATTCTGTCTCTGATTTAGTATGTAATAGTTTAAAACCCCCAACATAGTTCAATTCAAATCGGTTATAATCAGTGAGTTACAGTTTCATAACCGACTTGATTGATTCTACACATTCTGACCAAGTGATTAAACAGTATTATACTGACCAAGTTCAGTATACTAAGGGTTTTTATGTATATTCAACAGGATTTAGACCCAACCCATTGATACGAATGAATACACATCTTGGATTTCACTGCTAATTACTATCCAACTAACAATACCTTGTAGTAATTCATCCAAGAGACTTAAACATCAATGTTAATTGAATATTATAGTTGTGTAAATAGTTGTTATTATCGAATGAGTGAATAAGTCTAGACATATCAATTGCTTGTATAATAAACCAAACAGTTCACATATAGTCTCAAAATTAAATCCCTAGATTGAGTAATTATGAACGAGACACATTGTGGTTGACTGTACAATTACTCATGATCTCAGCTTACATGTCGTTATCTTCGTCAGAAAGATCATTCTATGTATATATTATATACCTATGATATCATTCGGTTTGCCAATTAAAGCGTCCTAGTCATTTCTCAGTTTTGTTGCTGTCATTGGTGATCGAACAAGTGTATAGGAAATGTGTATGTATGGATTCAATATTATTGTCATCAACAAGAACACAGGTGTCGACAACCGAATGTATTCGGTCACGAAATCACAGAACATCTCACTAAAATCTGAGAACCATACAGTAAATACTTAATTTGCAAAATATCAGTCCATTGTCTCATATTTCATTGTTCGTGCATTTTCATACCAGTTGTTTTCCGATCCTGTTCTTTTCTTCTCGATGTTCTACTGAAATACATTATATTCCTGACTATCGTTATATACTACTTATGTGGATATAAGTAGCTCACATCACACTAGTCCCCCTTTAAAGCAGTCATTCTTGCGGTGGTTCTGCTCACCGTGCCACTTTCATTTTTTCTGAAGTGTGTGAAACGCTCTCCGTCAAAATGTCAAGTCTTCAGCGCGCTTACCTCCATAGCACTGTCGACCTGCCGGGGCACTAACATCCAATATCACCTGGGACGTTTAACGCCTGTGCTCCAGCGACCTGCTGAGCCATCTTCATCCGTTGTCCACCCAGCAGCCGCACATCCCGTTGCTACTCTCCGTCGGCACCACCCACCACAACCAAATCCACCTCGCCAAAACACTCCACTCGATGTCACCTCTCCGCACCATACCGCCGCAACTGACACTTCAACTCCAGGCCCACAACGTCGTCCACAAGACAGCATTCTCCCCACCTCCTGGTTGGGAGCGATACCAAATGGATTCAATATTATAGCTTGTAATAGGATTTAAGTAAAGTCAAGTTCAAGTCTCATTTGAAGTATTAACACTAAGATCTAGTCATATTTAAGTATCTAATTTCAAATAAGACGTTATATCAGTATCAAGGTGAGCATGTGATAATAATAATACATAATTAAACCTAGAATTTTTCAACTATAAACCTTAGAACAATCATCTATGTTACATTTGTTGCTGTTGTTATCGTTTCTGCATTTATTATTCTTTATTAGGTATTGTCTCTGTGGACGGTTCATTAATATCACAGGAGATAATTCTTGGAGCTGATCGGACTTATCAAAATACTTTCAAAGGTGTAATTGGTGGTAAGTTAATTAGAAGATGAATTTTTTCTCTCCTTGATTTACCATTCTATATCAAGTATAATGTAAATAGTTAACATTAACATCTTGATACAATGCTATGTTAAGTCATAAAAGCAGGTGGTTTTCTTAAGAGGCCACTTCCCGACCCTTTGATCAGAGGTCTAATCCACAAGGTAGTGAAGAAAAGTTGGGAAATGCGGATCCATTGTAGTTGGTGATCAAGAATGGGTCTATACACTATTCAATGTTTAAGGGTCCCAAAGTTCATGTGAAGTGTTGATTTAGAATCAGGGTTTTCCAACTCCCCTGGGTGAATTCTCCGTACCCACAAATCCAGTTTAATCTCCGAATATTCGGTTTTCGTTTTCTGAATTTCGTAAAAATCGCTTCTGCCTCAGTGATTAGGAGTTCTATGGTAGTGGATATTTATGTGTGGACATATAAGAGGATTTGGATAGGGAAGGTGAACTTTTTCCATCCTCGGCCGTACAAAAGTACTTGAGGGCTGAAACAAATTGAATCAATAGTATTTCTTAGCACTTTCAACCTAGAATTAATATAATCTAAGATATTAGAAAGCGATTCTGTGTAGATAAAGTCATCGTGATGTATCATAACTGATGACATAATGTTCTATGTGCCTAACCCTTATTCTACTTATTCTATTATTTTATCTAGTTAGTAGTTTCTTAAAAGTCATTCATGATCACAAATTCATTACACTTCTGCCTTGTATAATTAACAGTTCACCTATCATGATCACATTGTAGAACAGATCTAATTATTGAGGAAAGTTGATCCCATATTCGTTTAGATAGACATATGATTATTGAGATAATGTACCGATCAATGTTAGACTAGATGACCGTTTCAACTTAGCATGGAATCCCCAAACAGTGAGTATCCACGATCCCATACGTGTGATTCGAACTCAGGGCCTTCAGTCTCGTGTTTGAACCCTTAACCTTTAGATCGCTGAGCCGGTAAACAATAATTAAATAAGAAAATATTTTAAAAGTGATTAGGTTTTCTTACCTTGGAGATAAAAAAAGTAAAATTTGTACATAAAACTACCGATCAATAAATAACCATTTCACTGTATTTGTAATGAACGAGAACTTGGTAGGGGGGAAACCAATTTATTGCTTGGAGCAAAATTACAGAATACATTCCTTCAGTTGTCCTTTACATAATCCTGTTATTATTTCTCTCTATTTCTTTTCCTGTTCTCTTCAAATTAATCTTCTGCTGTCAAGGTATTTCACTTTCGACTGCTACTACATACTACTTATATCTGTCAACATAAGCATATTTTGGTAAAATAATAAACTACACAATATTCACTAACACAGTGATACATTAGACTGAAATACAGAAGATTTAGTTTCTTTAAAAAAGAAATCTAGAACATTTTATGTATATGTTAGTTTATGATGATTTATTACTGATAGTAATTTATAGACGAACCAATCAGATGAAAGACAGCAGATTTTGGCGCGAAATTCATTCATTCATTTAGCATTTTAGCACTTGGTCGATAGCATTCAATCTGCACTGAGAAGGACTTAACACACATGACATTGATCACCACCCGGATAGCCCAGTAGTAAAGTCTCTGACTGTGAAGCTGGGTGATACGGAATCGAATCCGTCAGGGAGCACCAGTCCCCTCAAGATTACAGGTACACCTTGCTGACGAGTGCCAAGTAGCACGAAACCCGGGACCAGGGTTTCCTGTTGACTACCTCCAACCACCATCTTATCTCAACATAGTTCACGGAATGTCGAGTCACCTAGACTAGTGGCCATATTGCAACTTGGTCGATAGGATTTGATCTGCACTAAGAAGGACTTGACACACATGAAATTGATCACCATCCAGTGATTAATCAATTGTGATAGCGTTTTGGCACTTTAGATGATGTTAGTTCGTAATGAAAACCCTAAATCTAATTCCTGACCCTAACTATCAATTGTAAATCATAATCCTTATTCCTCAGATTGATTTACAACATGTACTTAATCCTAGTAAGGAAAAGGACATTCTGAAGGTCACTTGAGCGTCACCCAAAGGTAGTCCATAAATTGCAGTCTCACCTAAAATTTCTTTGAAGTTCAATGACTGAAGTTATCAGTAATGATTGTTAACAAAACATTCGATAGTTTGATAACAAAACGATCATTGGAATCTTTCTTAAAGTCATATTATTTTGATTCAGTTCACAAAAATTGAATTGAGAAATGAGGATTGATTTGTGAATTTACAAAATGTATCAAACAGTTCCTGATTTTCATTGGATATTCAACTCAATTCAAATCAATCTCTTTTCTATAACGTGCTATCATTATTATTACCATTACTATTACTATTATTATTATTATCATTACGATTACTGGTGTTATAATTACCATTTATCGATGAGTGTCGATATTCGGGTTAGATACGTTTGACATTATCATTATCCTATGAATAAGGTAGTAGATATATGTAAACTTTATCGATTTAATTAAGTACACACGCTCTCTCTTTACCTCACTGCCTCCCTCACTCACTCTCTCCTCTCCCTCTCTCTATGTGTACCTTTCATTCTTATATTGAAATAGTGAAAAATGGAACTATGATAAACAAAAAGAATGTACAAAATGTATAATACTTATTTCAATGAATCAATTACATTGAATTTCTATTCAGTAAATTTTTAAGAAGAGTTAAGAAAAACAAACAAGCTGCTAGTACTAGTTAGTGTATCATTAATTTGGCAGAGTTTTAATTTACGGCTGTGAAACATGGCCATTAAGAGTAGAAGATACTCATAAGCTACTAGTATTTGACCACAGATGCCTTAAAAATATCGCTCGCATCTGCTGGAATCACCAGGTAAGTAATATTGAGGTTAGACGTAGGGTATTAGGAAGTGATGATGGTAGATCAGTTGATGAGGTAGTGAGTCTTCATCGACTAAGATGGTTGCGCCACGTGTTATATATGCTTGAACACCGGTTACCACGACGTGCAATGCTAACCGGTGTTGGAGATGGTTGGAAGAAAGTTAGGGGTGACCAAACCAAAACGTGGCATCAGTGCTTGAAGTCACTAACTTCTAGTCTGAACCATGTTGGTAGGTGCACACTACTTGGTTGGGGTCCGCGTGACTATCGTAACCAATGGTTAGAGACTCTTGGTGACATGGTTCAGTATCGATCAGAATGGCGTCGGTGTATACACTGTCTGTCTTCCCTTAAACTAAGAGATTAAAATCGCTTCATATCTTTCTTTCTATGAAGTAATTCTTTCTTCCTATACTATATCCTTATTGCAATCTTTCTTTTATATATTACCACCTCTAAATTAACTACTTTTATGAATCCGGTGTTCATCTTGTTGTGTTAATAAGATATGGCAAATTGGACCGATGCATATATATGCCTGGTCCTACGTTGTAACTGAATAACTGGCTGAGAGTGTATCTAACAGATTGAGAATAAATTCAGAATAGGGTTAGGGCTTAGAGTCGTGTAACAGCCGCCAGTAGGTCAAATAGAAGTTTATGATAAAAGGAATATGAGTATATATAATCTACTTACAATAAGAATATGTATAATAATAGTTTATAAATAGTTCCCGGAAGTTACCCATAATTGAATCTTCTTCGGATACGATATCTCCTCTTACTTGAAAACCAAAAAGATTTATTCTTATTCGAATAGATTTTTGTCAGATGACCTGCGACCGTCTTGGAGATGTTGTACAATTTCTCATATTACTTGAGTTCTTTCCATTTTTATTATCATCCAATGCAGTTAATATGTTTAATGGTATATCGGGCTGTAGATTACTTCCAGTCTCCCATTCTTGTCTAATCTGCTGTAGTTGGTTTGCATATTCCACCCATATCTTTTCTCCCACTTTTACTTCATAAATACTTTTTCCTTTTCTGAGGATTATAATTCCGATCTTCCAAGTGGACTTCACTCCATGGAAATCTCTTGAAACTACCATCTGCCCCACACTGAATCCTCTAGACAATTCACTATATACTTTATTGAATTGTTGTTCCATTCGTTTGTTCTTTCAGAGGCTGATTTTAGGTCTTGGTTTGATATCTCCCATTGACATTCTAATTTTTCTTCCAAATATCTCTTTTACTGGGCTTTTTTGATTAATGATTGAAATCATGGGTCAGTTGAAGCTAGACCATCACGGAAAACCTGGTAGCACTAGATGGCCACTTCATGCTTGTATGGGACTCCTCAATGGCCTTGCGCATCCATGATCCTGCCTCGCAAGATTCCAACCCAGAGTGTATCTTTATCTCTCGCGAATGCTTAACCTCTAGACCACTGAGCCGATATCTAACGATGTTAATGTCTAACTTCAACCGATCCACAATACATTCATGCATAGATATTTCCGATAAATCTCCCCTATAGGAACATATGTACGTAGACAAATATACATATGTGGATATATCATTCTTCCAGTCTTTCTCTCTCTAAAAATTGTTTTCATAGCGTCATAAACTAGTTCTGTCCTTTTAATTACTTCTCGTTCTATCAATTTGATATGATGAATCATTTCAATCGTGTGTGTGTGTGTATGTGTTTGCAAGGGGGTGAGGTAGAGGATGGTGATTGCATTATTACTATGTATCTTACGTAACAATTACTGTTACCACTATAACTATCTAAAATCATCATAACAAAGTGTTCCCCTCCTGTCAAGAAACATGTTGGCATAAAAAAAACATAACGGTAGAAAACGATAAAAAGATGTAAAAAAAAAATAACAAGCTATACATGGTTATCAAAATGATAAAAGATATGAACTGTAAAGAAAACTATCATCATCATCATCCATTATTATCAATGGAAAGTGTTGCTCTCTCTTGAAGAGAAAGAGAGATAAGGAGAGAGCAAGAGAGAAGGTATAACGCTATAAATCTGTCTAAATTTGCCAAACTGATGATCATATTAACTGGTAACATTTATCATTCATTCATTTATTCGTTTGATAATGGTATTGGTAGTGATAGGCTCTTTATTTGTTTTTCATTAATTTAATCATAAACAATATTCAATTACATGTGTACACAAAACAACCCCCCGCCCTCCCCCCACATAGTTTCTCATTTCTTGATTGTATGAGGTAAATTTATGATATGATTACGTAAACGTATGTAAATGTATAGGGAAGCTTGCAGGTTACAGTATACAATACACTATGACTGTGTATATTGTTATAGAAACTATTGTATTCTATATATATATATATATATATATATATATATATATATATATATATATATATATATATAAACAGTTCTGTTAGAAACCCAACAACCTATTCACACTTGTTCTATAATAATTGATTTCTATATTTGATAGTGTACTAGTTTGAAGAAGTTACTTCAAATTGGATTGATACAAATCAACATTTACTGGGATTAATTAGATGTGAATAAA
Source organism: Schistosoma haematobium (assembly GCF_000699445.3). NCBI lineage: Eukaryota > Metazoa > Platyhelminthes > Trematoda > Strigeidida > Schistosomatidae > Schistosoma > Schistosoma haematobium. The sequence goes on from NC_067202.1 coordinate 1,618,199, forward strand.
TGATCATGATGATTGGTCAATATTTCAATGATTATGATTGGCTAGTTTTATTGTAACTAATAGGGTAAATTGTAGACGATACTTTCTTTTAATTTTATGGATTCAAAATCGAACTCAAAGCTGTTGCTATGTGGTATTGCTTTTAATTAATTTGAGCGGTTGGTGGTGATCGAACTCATTCATCATTCTGATGTTCTATGTGGATTATTCGGAGTTCACACTTCGAGGCTTGAAAAAGCGATACGGGCTGCTTGATGTGTAAAGTTTTGTAATATGAATTGTAAGAGAGTCGGCTTGTGTAATTGTGTATTTAGGTATATACGAAGAGTACGCTTAAGGCTCACAAAAGAAACGTAATCTGAGAAGGTATCTACCCTATGCGTAGTCATATCAGCGACCTAAATCATTAGGTCGAACGCACAATAAAAAAGATATAGTAGCCAATACCATAGAGAGATAACCATCAAACATTCCTAAAAGCGTGCTTCTGCTTGTGTGCGTGTTATAAAGTGCATGGACGAAAGTTTTTGCACTAGTGGTATACATGCAATGCGTAAGAGACAGTCAGTTGTAGCATATACGTTCGAACGGAGCGCTAAGAATGAATATGCCTATATGTATACTATGAGATGCATGGTTGAAAACTTATGTGTTACTGGTATGCATGTAACGTATGGTTTTCACGCGCCATGCCTCAGGGGGTTTCGGCTTCGTCAGAAAATCACATCCACATGGTGGGTTTGTGAACTTTTTAAGCGGAAACCATTTCCAGAAAAGCCGATCGGCTTCATCAGGTAAAGTTTGATCAACTTTAATACAGATGGAACACCACAGCTTACTTTTATGGGTAGGGTAGTTAGAGTTGGCTTATTGAAAATGCTGCGATATATCAATTCATTCCCCAATGATGGAAAACCATTCGGGATCTGACTCATGAACAGTCTAAAAAACTCATTGGGATTTCTCAGTTTCACTGTTCGTGGTCATTGTGCTATTGGTTCAAGAGATGGTCATATACGAACACGTCATTAGCTGACTTTATAATTAAGTAAGTTGATTACACCGGAAATATTAAGAATCTCCGCTAATATGTAACAAAACTCACTCTCATTTCAATGTATTCTCATTGAATCAAAATTATATTTGCGTATATACATAAATGTGTATAGACCAATATATGTCACGTCCCTCTACCCATTATTATTCTTATTTTCCATTTAAAATACAGCTTTCTACTGGAACGGACAATATTTAATTAACCAAGTTGGTTCACTTGTCTCCAATACTAAAGTCATGGTGGCCCCAGGTAGAAATGTTGCTAAAAATATGGATGAAATAGTTGTGGTGCTTATGCCCGAATTATTAAAACCAATTAAACCAAGCATACCTGATAATAAACCATTACCGGAAGTTCTACCAGATGGTATAATAGCAGGTGGTGTTGTTATGCCTGGTTTAGGTAGTAGAAATGAAGATCATGGAGGTATAATTCATATATCTGGTAAGTGATGTTTTTATTTCTTGTTTGATAAATGAAAACTATATTTATTGATTATTAACGTCAAAAATTGATTTCACGATAAATCATCACAGTTGTTTTGTCTTAATACGAGACACCTCAGTAGTACATATCAACAACCCCTCAACGAATTAAAGTAAACGAGTTACATGTAGACCATCAAATCATCATCCATTGAATTCACCTACAATATCATCGATTGTCTTCTTCTTCTACTTCTTCTTGGCGTTCATAACAGTTGAATTCCAATGAAAAAAAATACCACTTAGAACATTTAATACATTAATAAGACAATTTATTAATTGAATTCATGGAAAACCTGGAAGCTCTGAATGGTCGTTTCATCCTAGTATGGGACCCCTAAAAAGCAGTGCGCATTCACGATCCCGTTCAGCGAAATATCGGCTCAGCGGTCTAAAGATTAAGCGTTTGTGCTTGATAACGATAGATCCTGGGTTCGAATCTCGCGAGTTGGGATTGTGGATGCACATCGCCACTGAAGAGTCCCACAGTTGGACAAAACGACCGTCCATGATGATCTAACTTCAATTGATTCATGGATTCAAGGAATAAAATGACTAAAATCTTCACAAAACCCCTCTCATATTATTAAGAAATGATTAGATTAGATGAAAACAATTAAGAATTTGATTAACTCATTACACATTTTCTGCATGAAATTACACTACTTGTATGTAATCATGTGAAATACCGAAGTCAGTATGTGGTAGTTATCATTTCAATGAAATAATTAATTGAATTATCAAATATTTCTTATTCATTAGAACACCATGGTGTGAGATGTTCATATAAATAGTTGACAACTAACGCCTTAGTAACTATACACATATCTATGTTTAATGAGTAATTGAATACAGAAGCTTATTAAATATCTAAGGGTGTTAGTTTGTAAACACCTACTACTTGTATTTTTATACCGGTTTTTATATTGATTGATTAATTGAGCAATGATAAATATCATATCTATTTAGTTGATCTTGGTATTTGATAGAAATCTGGTATTGATTTAGAGAGTTTGATTGACTATTGTCAACTTGGATCATTTATGGATTAGGTGAGATATTTGTCTGCCAACTAAAGGAATACATGTAGGGTACTAGCATACTATCATTGGTGCATTTTAGGAGTAAGCAATACTTGAGGTAGTAAGTCTTCATCAATTAAGGTAGTTTGGACATATGTTACGCATGCTGAACCAGCGTCTACGTTGATGGGCAATGTTTTCTGGTGTATGGATAGGCTGTAAGGGAGCTAGGGGGCAGCCAAACCAAAGCATGAGATCATCAGTCCATAAACTCACTGATTATTGAACTGAGCCATGTTATTAGGTGAAGACTATCTGGTTGTTTCTGAGTGGTGATTGTAAACAATGGTTAGAGACTTTGAATGACATGGCTCAAAATCGTTTGGAATTGCGCAGGTGCATCTGTTTTTCGTCTTCCCCCTCAAATTCTGACCTTCTGAATTCCTCATAACTTTTCTATTTTTATTTCACTAATTTATATTTCCTTCTCGAAGTGTGCCTTTGATGTCTAATCGTTTCTATCACCACTGGTACTATTGCTACTTGTATCATTCTGGAATTTGACGTGACGATTTCATCTCTCTGTGCTAATGAGATAGGGCAACATAAACTGATGCACATACGTAAAAGGTTCTATATTGCGACTGACTGAATGACTGACTTAGTGTTGATGGAGTTCTATCGAACAAGTTTGTAATGATTTGATACTATGTACACTATGTTTTATTATTAAACGATTCGAGGTATTCGGTATGAAACTCTATGGTGACTTAAATTTCGTGTTAGTTGACACTCGTCAGTGAGGCGTATCGATCCACAATTAGTCAATGTAAACGAATCAAATCATTCTAATGTCATATAATGATAACACAGCTTCAAGAACCCCAAAGAAAGCAAACTTATCAAAATGATGATGGTTGGAAACTGAACCAAATGTTGCATTGTAATCGAGTACAAATTAGATACCTATCTTTACAATACTGGCTCAATTCAATACCAACTGACTTAAAAGTTACATATCATTATATCAATTAGGTTGTAGCGTGGGGTTGAGTTGTTGTTGACTGTGATCACCACTACAAGAAGGTTCCGTACCAGATATCAGAAGGCAGTTGATGGCTGTAGTCGAGATGTATTTGTTGGCGATCTCGTGGTATCGAAAGGATACCGAGATCGTGCCAGGTTACAAGTGTGGTTACTGAGCGTAACCGAATTCGTGCAAGGTCACAATCAACGGAAGAATGTATGACTTTAGTACAGTTAAACAAACAAGTACAGTAAAACAACCAGTGGTACAATTGGTTATAATAATAATTGTTTCCATTAAACCAATCGCGTTCTCTTGATAAAAGTAGGTCACTACAAGGTTATCGTCAATAGTCGCTAGGACACCTTGGGTCTATGGTTTGTGTCAACTATCACTTATCAACAAACAGTACTTACAATCTGGAAATAACTGATATACCCTGGTGGACTCTAACTCTTATCATCCTCTATCATAATATGAGTAGTTGCCAGTAAGCTATTCAAGCCAAAAACTAACCTAAAAATGGTTAAGATATTCACAATATTTAATCACCGTGTGATAACCAGTGATATATTCATCTAGTCTTTGAGGTTGATAGGATTCTATTGATCAAGTTCCAATATGAAAACCAATCTATAAGACTTAACATCTCGTTCACTGTTTTTGTTTTTTCAAGTAGCTGGAGGTAGTGGCGGTGTATCATAACGATCAGTGTTTTAGTAGATAATGTTAGTTTTGATTATTTTAAAAGGTTTGTATTGTATTCCATTATGCGATATACAGTTCCTACGGTGTATCAAACTCATTACACAAATCAGAAGCATGTAAAGAGTTGTCTTTTTAATACAGGTTATGAAACTTGGGTTAAGACATTGACTAGGTGTCAGACTGATTTCCTTCGATTGTGCTTCTCACACATAATTTCTGACCTACCTTTTAACTCTGAGAAGGTTTGTGTATGTAGACCTGTTGCGCCTTTGTAACAAATCAATTTATCTGTTTATAGAGTTAGAAAAACACTTGATTGAACAAGCCAACGGCTATTTGGATTCAATAGCTAAGTAGATAACATAATCGTGTTTGAGACGAACGGTATTGGGTTCGAGTTCCAAGTAGGACGAAACATGCTCTCTGGATTCAACTGCTAGCCACTATCCATTTCTGTTGAAAAGGCTTATGACTGATGTCATATGTCAAAAGAGACTGGTCGATAGCAATCCCAAATACAAAAAGGGAGATGGAAAGTGACTTGAATGATAAAAACGTATGAAAGGAACTATTAATTGAAGTAGATCAAAGTGTTCAACTTCAGATAATATTTTTGAAAACATGGCAATTTTAGTCTAGTAAACGACCCAGCACTTCGTATATTTTAGATAATAAAAATGTTATATGAGTTTTGAGACATTTACAGTTGACTCTATGAACTGAACGCGGTTAGACAAGCAGTGTAAACTATGAGGTACTGGACACTGGTTTCTTCCTTTTGTAGGACTGTTCAACAGTGAGCATAAATGACTCCAAACGGAAATCTAACCCAAAACATTCAATAATCATGGTAAGAGGTTAACTTTGACACCACTAATTCGTCATAATCGTCTACTTTAGAATAATCGTCGACAAAATTCACTTACTTGTATACCACAGTGGACCTATTCTTGACCATATTTAAGTGTTGTTGTCGATAGGATTCAACAAATTGTAGGTTTCCCTGTATGCTAAACACAAAAAAAACATCTTGAACTGATAACATTCATTTTTGTTCAACTCTGCCTATGATCAACTTTAAATCATGTTGTATAATCTTGAGAACAGGGTGGATCTGATGCAGATGTGAAGGCGCGGATCGGCAAAGCAAGAGCAGCATATTTACAACTGAGGAACATCTGGAACTCAAAACAACTCTCAACAAACACCAAAGTCAAGATTTTCAATACAAATGTCAACGCAGTTCTACTGTATGGGGTGGAAACTTGAAGAACTACAAAAGCCATCATCCAGAAGATACAGGTGTTTATTAACAGTTGTCTACGCAAAATACTTTGAATCCGTTGGTCAAACACGATCATCAGCAACAACCTATTGTGGGGGGAGAACAAACCAGATTCCAGTAGAGGAAGAAATCAGGAAGAAGCATTAGAAGTGGATAGGACACACAATGAGGGTAGCACCCAACTGCGTCACAAGACAAGCCCTCACATGGAATCCTGAAGGCCAAAGGAAAAGAGGAAGACCAAAGAACACATTACGCCGAGAAATGGAAATAGACATGAGAAAACTGAACAAGAATTGGATGGAACTAGAAAAGAAGGCCCAGGACAGAGTGGGTTGGAGAATGCTGTTCGGTAGCCTATGCTCTATTGGTAGTAACAGGCGTAAGTAAGTAAGTAAGTAATCTTGAGAGCAGTTATTATCGTCAACGGCGCATACATAACTGACACAATTCAATAACTCACATTTTCATTTCATTATTGTAATCTATTCAGTTCATGTAAAGATGATCGTTTACAAGAGATAATTTCCAACTCATCAAATATTTTATAATATCATGCTTATTTCTTACATCTTGCATAATCCTTTACATTCTATCCTTTTATCTTCTTTCTAATCACAACAACTAACAAATATCAGATGGTAATATCTATGGTGCTGGTGCAACTGGAATCAATGCCGGTACTGGATTGATTCTTTCTCAAGCTGGTGGATTATTTGGTTTAGGCGGTGCTATGATTGATGGTCTATTAGCTGGATTACTATTAGCTTTGTTATTATTAATTTCTGCTTTAATATGGGCATGTTGGAGATGTAAACCTGGATGTTGTGGTTGGTGTACTGGTAAATCGAGCGGATTAGCTGGACGTAGTGCATGGAGTCGATTAGCTGCGATATGTTGTGCTGCTCCTGAAAGCGCTATTATTGGTAAGAGTCTTTTTAAATGAAATTTTTTAAAATCATTTCAAATTACTATGAATGTCTACAATTTATGAATCATTGTAAAGTGACCAATGTCATGTATATCAAGTCATTCTTAATACTGATGTAAGGTGATGGTTGGAGGTAGTCGATATCAAACCCTGCATGACCTATGTTTCAAGCTATTTGAAATTTCCCAGCAAGGTGTACTTGTAATCTTGAAGGAACTAATGCTCGTTGGAGAATTCGACATAATGTCAGGTAACTTCATAGATAAGGATGTTACCATTGAACCATGCACGTGACGACTGTACACTTTGATGTCGATTATTAAATACCTCTAAACCTAGATCCAAGGTTTCCTCACGATCACCTTCAAATACCATTATATAAACTGTAATTTGTAATGGTTTATATTCTTTCTTTTTTATGTTAAGTCCCGTTGTTTTGAACATCGACACCAGTATTTAAGTACATTCAACTAACGAGTTCAAAGTAGGACGAAATCACTAACTTTGCTTATGAAGAGTGTTGTCGTTTTTCCTCATGTTAAGTTGTTGCAAATCATTGAACTATAGTAATTTTTTATCGAGACAACATTTTATTCTTAAGTAAGATATCATCGTTAAACCTCAATAATTGTAACTCACTGAAGACAATGGTGGATGTATCGCTCAACTTCGTGGATTAGTTGAAGTTAGACATTAACACCATTGGATGCCGGGTAACTCAGTGGTCTAAAGGTTAAGCGCTCGCGCAAGAGACTGATAGGTCCTGGGTTCGAACTTCGCGGGGCAGGATCGTGAATGAGCACTACTGAAGAGTCCCATAATAGGACGAAACGGCCGTCCAGTGTTTCCAGGTTTTCAATGTTGGTCTAACATCAATCGGTTCATGATCTCAACTATTGAAATTACTATAATATCCACAAAAACCCCTTCTGATACGAATAAATATCAAACGAAATTAAGGAAAAAACAGATAAGTTGGGTTGGATATACGGACTTAACCAACCATTTAGTTAAGTTATGCCAGTGAAAATTAATGAATGTTTAGTTAAGATGTCTCGATATGCATACTTAGACATTTCCTATGAACAACATAGATAAAAAGCTTATAATATGTATCGAAAAGAAGATGCACTGATCGAGTTTAAAAGTGTTGAGAAGATTTGTTACTTTCTACCAACACGGAGAATACCAACCCAGTCACATTTAATGAAGAAGCTCTGAAAGATGTGGAATCTTTCACGTACCTGGACAGTATCATCGGTGAACAAAGGAGGATTCGATGCAGACGTAAAGGCGAAGATTGGAAAGGCATGGACAGAATGCCGACAGTTTATGAACATATGGGACTCAGAACAACTGTTATCTAACATCAAAGTCACAGTCATCAATATAAACGTCAAGACAGTTCTAGTGTATAGAGCTGAAACTTGGAGAACTACCAAAACCACTATCAAAAATGTACAAATATTTATAAATAGTTGTCTACGCAAGATATTCAATGTCCGTTGGTTGGATACAATGAGAAATAACTCACTGTGGAAGAAAGCAAACCAACTTCCAACTGAAGAGAAAATTAGAACAAGACGCTAGAGGTGTATGGAACATACATTGCTAAAATCATCAGACTGACGATGAGTTGATTGTACTACTGAAGAAACTCATATTAGGGCGAAGCAACAATACAATGCACATGTGGTGATTCGAAAAGTGATATTCTTTTCAATAATTCATTACTTCCAATGTAAATATCCACTGAAAACATTCTATTGAAACTTGGTAGTAGGTTAAAGTTCTGACAGTTATATGATGTAATTTGACTCAGTTTGTACTATGTTGATTGGCCCATATCTAACCAATCAGTATTAGTGAGCTAATGGAAATAGAGATAAAATTTAGTGTATTTTACTATCGAATCATTGTTCCTTCAGTTCGTTGGCATATGAATGTAGTTCACCTCCATATTTTACCTTAGTTTGAGAGAAGTCGAGTAAGGTATCGTGGTTAGGGAATACATTAGCTAGTAGGAAGAACAAAATGGATCTAGGATAATATTTCCATGCTAAGACGCCTTGCTTTTATCTGTAGCAAGAAAATCTGTGTTTAAATACCAGTATAAACAGTAACTTGTTTGAACAAAAAAACGCTAGTCAACATTATTACGTGTGGACTGTTTACAGTATCGGGAGGATATGGAGACTGTTGAATTCCATTGCAATCACAAAATAATCGAAGTTACATCACCAATGAATACCTAATTGTGTGTGTCCTGTCCACTTCCACTGATTCTTCCTGATTTCTTCCTCCACTGAAATCTGGTTTGTTCTCTCCCATATTAGGTTGTTACTGATAGTGTCTGGCCAACTGATCTGAAGTATTTTGAATAGACAACTGTTAATAAACACTTGCATCTTCTGAATGATACTTCTCATAGTTCTCCAAGTTTCCACCCCATACAGTAGAACTGTCTTGACATTGTCACTGAAAATTCTGACTATGGTGTTGGTGGATAGAGAGTTGTTTTGAGTTCCAGATGTTCTTCAATTCTAGATATGCTGCTCTTGCTTTGTCAATCTCCGCCTTCACATCTTCATCACATCCACTGTGTTCATCAATGATGCTGCGCAGATATGTCAAGGTTTTACATCTTCCCAAGCTTTTCCGTCAAGTGTGATTCGATTAGTGCATGTTGTGTTGTATCGGAGAATCTTACTTTTCCTTTTATGAATGTTGAAACCTACTGCTGCTGAGGCTGCTGCTGCACTGGTCGTTTTTTCCTGCATTTGTTGTTGCGTGTGAGATAGAAGAGCCAGATCATATGTGAAGTCTAGATCATCCAGCTGCATCCTAAATGTCCATTGTATCCCATGCTTCCCCACAAATGTTTACGTCTTTATGATCTAGTCACTCACCAGGAGAAAGAGAAAGGGTGAGAGTAAGTAACCTTGCCCGACACCGATCTTTACTTTGATCGAGTCTGTCAGCTGTCATCTATGCACGATTTTGAAGTTTACGATTATTCAACCACCTTATTATTATTATTATCATTCAAGAAAAATAATATTTATTTCTTTATTTCCATTTCCTTTATATTCTACTAGTTAAAGAAAAGAAACATTTACTGGTAAGCAACTAAAACCTGTGTTTTGTTGTTGTGATTGTTACTGTCAATACCATCGTTGTGTTGATTTATTATCATTTGATTGGTTAGTCATTTGTTATGTTCTATGGTTCGATTTAGTTATTATGTAGATTTCCTATGATACACCAAACCCAATATGTAAGACAAAAAGACCAAGATGATTTGGAATGTTTCAATGTTGAACTGTATATGAAGCTTAGGTATTGTTATAATTTGTTGCCTGAGTGCCCTGTTGATGTATAACATAATGATCCCGCCAATTGTAGAACAGTGAACTATCGATTGAACCAATGACGCATAAAACCCGTATGAGTAGCCTAGAGTCCTTATCGGTCCTGCTTCCTGCCTACCACAGCCTTTTCAGTCCAGAACACTAATCTCAGCCTCTTCAATAAGAATTATTTATTCCAAACATACTGGGTTTATACACCAACCAGGCAGACGACACCGTACCAATAAAAGACGAAACAACATTTGTACAAGAATTAGCCAAATGTGGCTATGAATGAGGGAGGTAGTAATTAGTAGACAGGGCATAATTCAAGAATGGTAAATCGTATAATAATAATTCATAGGTCAAAATAAAGCTTATAATAAGAGGAATATGAATATGGACAGTTTAGTTACATAACAACTATACGATAAAAATATACTCATAGTATTGATCTATAAATGGATCTCAAAAGTTACCATTCATTATTCTTGTCGAGATATAACAGGTATATATAAGTATTTTTGTTCTTTTGAATCATTCAGCGGCATATTGTTTGAGTTCTTGTTTGGTTATACAATTGAACTGTTTAATAAAAACTATCGAAGGATTAATAGTGTTGAGAAGTGTTATATCTTTTCCCCCTTATCAATGATCACATAACAAAATTATCGATCAAAATATCGATTTCTATGTTATTGTCTCTGTTGCAAACCAATGATACTTCAACTAGCACTAGTAGACTTGGATCAGCTCTAAGCTCTTATTCATTTTCTGTATAGCAATTTCTCGCTTAGCTCTGTTCGTTTAGGTTCAGAACACAAATCTCATCCTTCACTGTATGAATCATGTACTATAAACATACTCAGTTTATATACAAACAGACCTGATTGTATCATATTATAAAATGAAAATTAATAATCATAGAAGATCAAACCAAAGTAGCTGTGAATGTGAGAGGCTGGGAATGGTTAATCGTATAATAGTAGTCAATAGATCAAATGAAAGCTTATGATAAAAGGAATATGATGAATATACTATATAATCTAGTTACTTAATAGTTATCCAATAAGAATTTTTCTGGTTAGCGTTTTTTCGGTGGTTTAGTTTTCTACGGGATGGGGTCACTAACCCCATGCCCAACCCTCTTCCTTTACCCGGGTTTGGGACCGGCAGTAACTCTAGAAGAGCTACAGGCGGAGTTATCCAATAAGAATATATGAAATAATAGTCCATGCTGGTTGGCGGCCTATGCTCCATTAGGAGTAACCAGCGTAAGTAAGTAGGTAATAATAGTCCATGAATAATCCGTAACAGTTACCATTCATTTATAATTCTTTTAAAGCTTTACTAAACAATAGTGACTAGGACATCAAGACAATATCCTTAGAGAATATGATTCACTATTTCACTTCCTATGCAGATATTTTATCCTGTTTGATAGAATTTATTTTGTTATATTTATCTATCCTACTTTCTCTCGCTACTTTCCAGAGTGATAATGGCAACATAGGCATAGTAGATGGAGCAGCGGTAAGTTTTATTGATTGTTTCCGCTGTTATTTTGTTCATTGATATAACTAGAATAGATATACAGCTTTTCAATATATCGTTTAATATGAATCGTCCCACAATAGGACGAAACGACAGTCTCGTACTTCCAGGCTTTCCATAGTGGTCTAGCTACAATTGATTTATGATCTCAACTATTGAAATTATTACAATCTCCACGAAACCTCTTGTGATACAAATGCTGATATTAAATCCTTATAGTGAAGTGTTTTTCTATCAGTTAGTCAGTTAATTCTTAAAAGTGTTATGATCGTTTTGCACATGGCGTGTAGACAACTGTTGACATGAGTATGATTAGCAAAAAATATTGAAAGTTTGAATTGAGATCGGTTGAAAATTTCTAAAAGTCTCTGTTATTGAACTAAGTCCCCAATCACTTAAATAATCAATATAGTAGTTGTGGAGATTAAGTTTTTGACTGATATCATGAACCGATTGATCTTAGACCATCATTGAAAACCTGGAAGCACTGAACGACCGTTTTGTCCTATTGTGGAACTACTCAGCAGTGAGCATCCAATGGAACTAATCCGCGTTGGGTAGAGACAGGTATCTACTTCAGTACAATAGAAGATGGTCGCGCAACTTCGTGGATTGGTTGAGGTTAGACATTAAAACTATTGGATGCCGGCTTGGTGGTCCAGTTGGTTAAGCGTTCGCGCGCGATACTGAAGGCTCTGTGTTCGAATCCCTGGAGTGGGATCATGGATGCGCACTGCTGAGAACTCCTGTAATAGAACGAAACGGCTGTTCAGTTCTTCCAGGTTTCCAAAAGTGGTCTAACACCAATTAGTTCATGATCTCAAACAAAAACATTTAAATTATCGACACTGATCTAATCCACCAACATTTATTGTTCAACCGGTTATATGGTTGGAAGTTAATATAACATAATGAATGTGAAGTTAATAAAAGATTTTGATATGTAGAATTATTCTAATGATTCCAAACTCAAGTTGATGTTTATAATGTCGTGCTGAATGATAATGAACGCAACATTACTGAATGTAGTCAGTTTAGTTTGAATGTAGGGATATTTAATCGGATCACACGATTATAAGATCCACGAACTGCCAGTTCAGTTTCTGACAATTTGACTAATGACCTTATATTTGACCAATAATAGAAGGACTATGAGTAATAACCGTGAACTCTTAATTCCTATTGATCCAATGATCTCTTAATCTTAATATCCAACTCAATTTTTATGTTACTATCAAGACCCGAAAACTCATAGAATTGTGTACAGTGATTATATAACAAGAATGCAGCACAAATCAGAACCTAAAACTTGCACGTGACTAATTCATAAGAGATTTTAAAACGGAACAATAAGTAAGTGATCAATCAGTATAGGGAATTTGTAGAGATTTTCAAATTCTCACTGTTTGAATCACGAACAGTTCTTAACTAGGCCACCATTAAGAATTTGAAAGTGCTGGATAGGTGTTTCATCTTAGTATAGGATTTCTCAGCTGTGCGCATTCACGATGCTCCACCCGGAAATCAAATCTTTCGTCTGACGCGTGAACGTCTAACCTCTAGACCACTGAGCCGACATTCAACGGTGTTAATGTCTGACTTCAGTCAAATCAAGGTACTGCATAGTTCTCATCCATTATCAGTTGTTAATTGATGAGATTTCCGGAGCGCTAAACATATATCGACATTTAATAAGTGAAGATGAGAGTTTAAGATTAAAACAATACGAATATAACATTTAACAATCATTTTAATAATTACATAATAAAAGCGGATATAAGCCTCAGCAGCAGTAGGTCTCAGCATTCATAAAAGGAAAAGTAAGCACAGCATGCACTAATCGAATCACACTTGACGGAGAAGCTTGGGAAGATATAAAAACCTTTACATATCTGCGCAGCATCATTGATGAACACAGTGGATGTGATGAAGATGTGAAGGTGCAGATTGACAAAGCGAGAGTAGCATATCTAAAATCGAAGAACATCTGGAACTCAAAACAACTCTCTATCAACCAACATCAAGGTCAGAATTTTCAGTGACAATGTCAAGACAGTTCTACTGTATGGGGTGGAAACTTGGAGAACTATGAGAAGTATCATTCAGAAGATGCAAGTGTTTATTAACAGTTGTCTATTCAAAATACTTCAGATCAGTTGGCCAGACACTATCAGTAACAACCTTCTGTGAGACAGAACAGATCAGATTCCATTGGATGATAAAATCAGGAAGAATCACTGGAAGTGGATAGGAAAAAGACTGAGGAAAGCACCGAACTGCGTGACAAGGCGAACCCTCACACGGAATCGTCAAGGCGAAAGTAGGAGGAGAAGAGGAAGATCAAACAACACATTACATCGAGAAATGGAGACAGACATGAGAATAATGGTCAAACATTGGATCGAACTAGAAAGGGGTGCCGAGGACAGATTGGTTTGGAGAATGGTGGTTGGGGGCCTATACTCGATTAGGAGTAACAGGCGTAAATAAGTAAGTAGGTAAGTAAAAGCGGATATAACAATCCCCTTAAGCAATAGTTCTGAAACATCAATTTCTCCCAGTTATTTTCTTTGATCCAACATACTCATCAGATCGTGTTTCTATGAATTTTCTTCACACAAATGTTTTAATCTTTTTCATCTTTATTAACATAGACTGGTGGTATGACTGCAACAAGTCTACAATCATTACAAACTCAATCACGTATAGTTAAAGCGCCTCTATCGGTAACCAGCTATCCTATAGGACATAATCATAGATTAGATCTGACAGATCAGTAAGTTTGAATTTGTGTGATGTACATGAAAGTTTAACTTATAATTCAATTATTTCAAGTTTGAACTATGGTTTGATCTTAGTTAGACAATCGTTGAAAAACCAGAAAACAATAGATAATCGTTTCAGCCCAGTATATAACTTACCAGCAAGATGCATAAATTACTTCATGGAGGACCAAATCCAGTAAAACTGTCAGGTCCGTCGGAAATAGCTTAACCTTTTCAGTATAAGGGTTGTAGACATTGTTGAATTTTCTTTAGCTAGACAATCACAGAAGATCCAGAAGTACTGGACAGCTATTTTGTCGCATAATACGACTCCTTAAGAGTGCATATTCATGACTCTTCCACCTAATAGCTTTGAGAGGAAATTTCTAGAGATTTAGTGAGAAGCCTTGAAGTGTCATTCAGCCTCATCATGTATGAGAAAGTTATCCATCAAAGACAATAGAGGATAATAATTCACAAATCAATTCACTTTTTGAAAAGAGACTACTGACATGTTACTGAAATGTCTCGCTATCGCTCTACCTACCTACCTACAATAAACAAATTCTAAATGAAAATATTCGTTGGTTTAACTATAATTTATGGATAACTTTTGAGCAACGCTAAAGGGACCTTGAGAAAACTTACTTACTAGGGTCTAAAGAGGATTATAAGTTAATGTGAGGAAATAGGACTAAGAGCTAGAGTTAGCTAGAGTTGGAACTGACATCAGCTATAATGCTATATGGATGTATGAACTTCATGCCAAAATTCATGCGCTGTTATCTTCGGTCTGATTAGTCCGTCTACATACTGTAGTTGATACTTTTATGTTCAACATGTTTCTTTTTTTTAAATGAAAATTTCAGAATTGGAGCATCAGGTATTTCCACTATACGTATTGATCAACCAGTAATGGATGATTTAAGCGCACGTCAAAATGTCTACAATATGGAAGGTATGAAAGTTGACTGTGTTGTCATTACTAAGAATAGTAAATATGTTGTAACTGGATCTGGAATGGGACCACCACAAGTATGGGATACTCAGGTAATTTAATTAAGTAGTAATGTTTTCAATGTATTTTGGTAATGTACATTTATACACATCTAAGTTCTTTGTCGACTACTTTCAACCAACTAATGTCAGTTATAGTAATATTCAATATGAGATCTGGTACATGTATGTTTATTGATCCAAGTAATCATGATTCACATCAGCACATATCAACAGAAGAGATTTTATGAAAAGTAAATACAAGGAATTCAATTTTAACTCTAGTGGAAATCGAACTAGGAAGCATTTATCCTCAAAAGAATGCATTAAGAAAAATATACAGAATGATTACAACCATGTCGCTGACTGATTTCCTATCAGACTACGTAATAAATAAATCTTTATTTAGTGTTGAACACTCTGCACTGTGATGTCAACTCATTGAACCTAGTAGTCCTTACATCAAGGATCAGACAAACATGATTGGTGTCATTCAGGTAGTGAATAAGAATCAGGTAACACTAGATAATTGTCTCATCTTTGTGTGTGAATCCTCAGCTGTATACACCTATAAATCCTTTAGGGATTGGATACAGGACCTTCAGATTTATCAATGAGCGCTTAATCTTAAAACCACTGAACCATCATCCGATCGTCTACGTATTTCAACTTTAAACAATTCGTCATTTTCACAAACCTTTTTCATACAGATCAAACATGATATTAGTTACTAATTAGTGATTGATGAATCAAAATATTGATCTGTATTTTGTCTATTGTATAATTTCATTCAAATAATTGAAGCCAGTAGGTCGTGGGTTCGAATCCCGCGGGTTCGGGTTCGTGGATGCGCACTGCTGAGAAGTCCCATACTAGGACGAAACGGTCGTCCAATGCTTCCAGGTTTTCCATGGTGGTCTAGCTTCAATTGACTCATGATTTCAACCTGTGAAATTTCCTAAAATCTCCACAAAACTCATTCTGAAAATAATTGATTATTAAAAGTTATGTAATCACTGCATCTCTGAATATCTATGATTAACATCATTAGGAATTGGCACTTATTCACTCTTAATAATTCCTTGCTCTCTCTTTTTCTCTCTTTCTCCCTGTGCAATATTCCTACAGTCTGGTGATTTATGCAAAATTATGGATGGTCAAGAATTCGGTTGTACAGATCTACATTTAGCTTGTGATGATTCTGTTCTAGTCGCTCAAGTATTAGATGATATCACTGGATTGGATACATTAAATGAACCAAGTGAAATTCGTGTAAAACGTCTACAGGTAAATGTCAAAAATGATATTGTTTTATTCCTATGAAGACAGGAGAACTCTTGAGTGTTTATGTGTGTGTGTGTGTGTGTGTCAGTCTGTCACAATGTTGACCCTGATACGTATGTACATCAGTTCGAGTTGCTATGCAATTAGCACATATATATATATGAAATTGTCAGATCAAGTCTCAAAAATAGGACTTGTATCAGTGGTAATAGAAACGATTAGACATCGAATATTCGATTCAAAAAAGTTAATGAAGAATTCTGAAGCTTAGAATTTGGGCATAGACCAACGACGGATTCATTGGAACCATTTGTAAACGATTTCGAACCATGTTATTCAAAGTTTTTAACTATTGTCTACGATAATCATGTGGATCTCTATATGTATATAATTTTTATATTCAATGTATGTTATTTTATGATGTAACTGTACTTTAATGATCATCTTGAATCAATTTAAAGTGAGCACTTATCTATAAACAACTCCGAATGTAGATTACCTGAATCAACAATTTAGTCTACAAGTGTAGCTTAGAGTCGAGTCGCGATTGACTATGAACACCACTACAAGAAAGCGCGTACCAGAGAAACCAGAAGGAGAAGATGGAGCGTAACCAGATTTATTCCGTTGGTGATCTCGTGGTATCGAACTAATACCGAGATCGTGCCAAAGGGAATACAAGCGGAATTAGTGGGCGAGAGTACAAGCGTACAAGGTCACAGTCCATGGGAAAGGAATGGAGTGTAATGGAGTAGTAATATGGCTGTCTCTCGCACAGTTAAACAAACGAGCACAGTAAAACAATCACTGGTACAGTTGCTTATAATAATGATTGTTTCCATTAAACCCATCGCGTTCTCTTGATAAAATTAGGTCACTACACAAGACTACAGTTCTTCTCAAAAGACTTAAGATGATTCTCTGTATCAATGATGTTATATTGTTCAAAAGAGTTCATATACACTCTTGATTTTATCTTGAATAAGATATACTTTGTTATTAATGCAGGTTAATCGATTTCTCGAGGAGACTTGGCAACCAAAATTCATGTTAAAGTTTTTTACCTTGTGTGTGCTTATTTGTCTGTAGTCTAATGTCCTAAGCTTTGACGAATGATACACTTCAAATACCATGATGAATCTTTTTAATGAAGTTTTATTCTCTGAGCTGGATGGGTTGGTCGTGGAGTTTTCATTGATCCTCTGAACAACATCATCAGCACAAACTTCATTGTCCTTCTGAACGATGAAAGCTCCATGAACTAAACCATCCAGCTCAGAGAACGAAACTCCACCAAAATCATCCACCTGAGCTGCAAATCTTCTCCACCACCATGATTAACCTTAAATTGAGACTGATAGCGAATAGGATATTGTCGAGAAGAGATCAACTAATTAAGTTTTCTTGTTATTACATCATAGTTGTTTCTTTAAAGGATAACCCTAAGAACCATATTTCCGTGATAATATATGTTGTTACCTGATTGGTTGTTATCGCATTAAGTTTGCTAAATTTAATCTAAACTACATGGTTATCGTATGTTAATAAAATGAATAGCGGCTAAACGTTCGCACATGAAATCGAAGATCCTGGATTCGAATCTTGCGTGAGGAATTATGGATGTGCACTACCACTGAGGAGTCCTATACTAGGACGAAACAGCCATCCAGTGCTTCCACGGTTTTCATTAGTAGTAGTAATCTTATATTGATCAATTTATGATCTCAATCAAAATGAACCGAGTTGTCCCATTATTTTCTAAAAGTTTCATCTTCCCTATCATTATTACCCTGTAGATTTTCATTGTACCACCACCTTATCATTTTCTACATTTTCTTTGTTCATCTCGTTATTTTTCTTTACTGTTTTCAGTTATGGGATTTTGCTACAGGTCGACAACTTGAAATGCCAATTGAAATTATGTGTACAGCTACTTGTATTACACGATCCAGTGAATATGTTATCATTGCACAAGTTACACAAGAAGGACCAGCTATATTAGTATGGAATTTAACTGGTAATCAATCAGATCATATTATTCCATATCATCCAGTGAATCCATTATTAAAAGATTCTATTTCCTATTTGAATATTTCATTGGATGATCGTTTAGTTGTTGCTGGATTAAATAATCCAACTGATGAATTAGCTTACTTTATGGTGTTTGATTTAACTGCTAGTTATGTGGTAAGTTTTGATTGGATTGTTATCTTATTGAGTAATTAAAATAGACTAAGACTGAAGATTTTACAGCTGATAACATTCATATAAATCTGTCAATTCATCTTATAATTGGATCCAATGTCAATAAGGTAAAAATTAGTCTACTATCTACTAGCTCCAATCACTTAGCATCAAATTGGTAGTCCATGAGATGTTAACACAGTTAGATGCACGCTCAATTGTCTGGAGGTTAAGAGTTCGCAAGCCAGACTGAAGGTTATGAGTCCGGTTTTCACGTGCAGGGTTGTGGACGCGCACTACTGAAGAGTTCCATACTAGGTTGAAATGGCCATCAAGTGCTGCCAGGTTCCTGTACTATATCCTTATATGCAATCTTTCTTTTAGATATTACCACCTCTGAATGAACTACTTTTATGAATCCGGTGTCCATCTTGTTGTGTTAACGAGGTATGGCAACTCGGACCGATGCATATATGTGCCTGGTCCTATGTTGTAGCTCACTGACTGACTGACTAACGTAGATAGGTTCACTTAGACTAGTAGTCACACTGTAAGTTCATTGATTGAATCCGATCAATATTAAAAGACTAGACAAACATGATCATGTTCACTACTCAATGATCAGTCATTTGTAAATTATCCTAACAGAAGTCAATCGTATCCCGATTATCTCAATGATAACGTTTCATACTGTGAAACATCGTGATCCAGGTTCAAATCCACCATGACGCATCAATTCGTTGAAGATTGCTGGTACACCTTACTGACGAGTACTGATTAACATGAAGTTCTAGATCAAGACTAATTTCGCAAATGAAAAGTTTACAAAGTGCCTAAAACGCTTATGATACACGTAGCCCTCAGATTATAAACAAATAACACTATGACATTTATCTTTCATTAATTTCGTTTACAACGGTTAAATGGGACTATGCAACAGTCATTTATAGAAGCTTTCTCGTAACCTTTTGAAGAATCGTAAAAATAACTGACCTGAATTCACATGGATCAGTATTTGCTTATTGTTACTTGGAGGAAATAACAGATTGTTTAATTGGATTATAATGGTCGGACAGTAATGACAAGAAAGCAGAAATATAATCTTTCTCTCTCTCTTCCTCGTTCTTCTATATTCCCAGTAGAATCCATGACCTTCTATTTACCGGTTGACATCGATCAATGGGCAACCACTAAGAGCTTAACACTGATTGATTCCCGAGCTCTTTCTTACCCAATTGCCTAATCAGAAGATGAAGATTTGGAACAAAATTATTCTCTTGAAATAGACAATAATATTCTCGAAATATCTGATCACAAAGTAACATAATTATGTAATTACAATGTATACATAACTTAGTCAAAAGTGAGACAAAACCTGAGTAATAGGCGAATAGTTAATTAGTGATAAATGTAGAATAGTAAGACATGACAACGATATGTCGGTCAAATGAAAGCTTAGAAATAGGAGTATAATATTATACAACAGCTTTAAGGTCTACCATTTATGACAGTCTCATAAGTTGCACTTACTTACTTACTTATTTACGCCTGATAACCCCAATAGAGCATAGGTCACCGACCAAAATTCTCTAACCCAATCCGTAATGGGCCTTCATTTCTAGTTCTATACAATTGTTGTTCATTCTTCTCATATCTGTCTCCATTTCTCAATGTAATGTGTTCTTTGATCTTCCACTTCTCCTTTGACCTTGAGGATTCCAAGTGATGAGGGTAGCCTTGTGACGCAATTAAGTACTTCCCTCAATCTTTGTCCTATACACTTCCACTGATTCTTTCTGATTTCTTCCTCTACCGGAATCTGGTTTGTTCTCTCCCATATTAGGTTGTTGTTGATAGTGTCCGGCCAACGGATCCGATGTATTTTGCATAGATAACTGTTAATCAACACTTGTATCTTCTGGATGATGGCTTTCGTAGTTCTCTAGGTTTCCACCACATACAGTAGAACTGTATTGACATTTGTATTGAAAATTCTGACCTTGGTGTTGCTTACAAGTTGCACTTCTGAAATATCCGTCCCATTATATCATCCTTGATAGTGTGTTTTTATTTCCAATGTCACAGTGAATAAATTGATTATGATGATGCATCGAATTTTCATAACATTTTTATAACAGAAAAAAGAAATTCACTTGGTATTGTTTACTTGAATCTTCCCATTGAAGTTTAGGACAGTAATTGGTCAGTCTCTTATTGGCATATGTGCATATTTTGCCGATTGTTTCGATATTGCCTTAATTCACAAGCATTCTATCAAATATGAGTAGTAGCTAGCAGTGGAATCCAGGACACGCATTTCATCCTATTTTGGGACTCATCAGCTGGACATACTTACATCTGAGTTGTTGTTCACTTTGTGACTCGAACCCAGTACCTTTCGCTTCAAATGCCATCATTTTATCCACTTAGCTACTCGGTGATGATAACCACATGCTTGTGCAATAGGGTGAATTTTAACCGACTTGGTATTGTTGTTTACTTGAATCTTCCCATTGATGTTTAGGACTGTAAGTGATCAGTCTCTTACTGGCATATGTTCTTCCTGTACAAATTCTCTCGCTATTGCCCTAATTCACAAGCATGATAAACAAAGATGGATGAAAAAAAGATAATTCTTATGTTTCTTCTATAACCCGGGTTAAACATCTTAACATCACTGTTTCTATCAAATATATCAATCATTCAATAGGTATATTATAGTTTAAGAAAACAATTAAACCTACACACCCATAAAGCATATCACAATATCTCAAATATCATCATCTTGTAACTACTTGAATCCAGTTACATGTAACTATGTAATCACATGTAAAATCAATAATTAACACATTTTATTACTGAAATAATAACGGATGTATCATGATGATAATGATGATGATGATGATGATGATGATGGTGGTGGTGGTGGTGGTGGTGATGAAGATAATGTTACCCACCACTAGGCATAATCAAAGAAAACACATCAAACTGGTGAGGGGGTTAGTAACATTAAGTTGATAAGGAGTAACATAGTAGAATAATAATAAACATTACCGACAATATTGATTATCATTCATGTAAATGTCAAAAAAATAGTTTCATTCTACATATTTTCATTATCGAAGAAAAAAGAAGTAGTTGAGAAAATGGTGTAAAACGCAATGATTCATTTATATGAAATGGATAAAATAAATACCATTTTAGAAAATGATAAACAAAAGTCAAAAGTAAAGATGAAGATAGTGACTAATATTGGAATCCAGGAGGCGTGTTTCGTCCTATTTTTTCACTGGACTCGTCAGCTGGATGTACCTGTATCTTGGATACTTTTATTCATTAAATTATATTGTATTGAATTGATGTGAATGAGTTTGGTTATTGGTAAAGTGTTAAACATTAACCTAATAACAATTTGATGGAGAAACTATGGGAGATGTGAGATCTTTCATGTACATTGACAACAACATCATCGATAAACAAGGAGGATCAGATGCAGACGCAAAGGCGAGGATTGGCAAAGCAAGTATAGCATTCCTAAAATTGAGGAACATATAGAATTCAAAACAACTTTCAATCGATATCAAAGTTACAATCTTTAATACAAACGTCAAGACAACTCCACTGAATAGAGCTGAAGCGTGGAGAACTACTACAACCATCACTGAAATTGTACAAGTATTTATAAACAGTTGTCTACGCAAGATACTCAAAATCCGTTGGCTGGATAGCATCAGCAACAACCTACTACGGGAGAGGACAAATCAGATTCCAACTGAAGAGGAAATTAAGAAAAGATGTTGTAAGTCGATCATGAGAATCTAGAAACAATCATACAGAAGCAGAACTCTTGTTTATATGTATGTATGTGCACCTCATATATACATCTGTTGATATTTTTATCAACTCTCAGTTATTTGTTATGACCCGCAGGAAGATAGAACACAATTGTATCTGAACTGAAACTGTATACGTCAACACTATTGAAACTTATTTAGAGGTTGCATAATCAATTCTTCTTCCTTTTTACTGCGATATTGAATATTTTGATTGTTTGATAAATAAAAAATTTTGACAAGACTATCCTGAACCGATGACCTACAGGGATTCTGGTAATGACATTGTGAAAGGCCAGTGAGTCAACCATCAATCAGAATCCAGCTTTTTGCGAAAACTTACCAAAATACAAAAGAACATCAAGATCAGAGAGGTTTGAGAGCATGGATACGATCAATCAATCTGAAAACCAGACTCTATATCTCTGTAGTACAGACCAAAACATGGCAAAAATTCATTAAGTCACTGACCAGTGGACTGAGATATGTTGATAGGTGTTAACTAACTGGTTGGGATCCGTGAGACGATAGCAACCGATGATTAGAGGCCTTGAATGACATGGCTCAAAATCATTTGCAATTGCGCAGGTGCATCAACTACTTGTGTTCTCTCAAATTCTAATCTTCTAAATTCTTCATGTCCCTTTTTTCACTGGATTATACTTCTTGAGTAACATCTTCAAACCCTAATGTTTCCGATTACTGCTTATACTTTCACTACCTCTACCACTTCGGGATTTGAACCGACAATTAAATCTCTGTTCTAATATGGTATGGCGACTTGAACTGATGTACGTACGTACGAAGTTCTACGTTTTTACTCACTGACTGACTGACTGATAGTATTTATTTGCAAAATCACGAGTTATATCTGCTAGACCTTCAGTGGTCGTACTTTATGTTGTGATAATCCATTCAATCATATAACTCAGCAAAGAGTGTACCATGTCTTATGGATTTCTTTGAACATTATGTTCTGCAGTGTAAAATAATATCATCCTTCGATTCTCCAGTCTCTATATATCTCATTTTCCGACTATAATCACATGAAAAACAAACTATATCTTAGACAAATGATCTTCTATAGATTTTGTACTGTTGAATCATATTCCAAATCAAGTGAAATGCCAAATATCATTTTCATTATCTATGCAACGAATAGGTTACGTATAATTATGTTTGAATAACCGTACTGAAACTTAAGAACATTAACTTCATTTTAATTGATTCACTGAAAGTCATCAGTTTAGCATAGTCTTATCGAATTCTATTGAGACCACATTGTAAGAATCCAGAATAAAAAAAATGGGCTGAGACTATAATTTATGGACGACCTTTGAGTGACACTGAAGTGACTTAGAGAGTGGAAGTTATGAAATATTGTGGGAGATTAGAATTATGATGATTAAAGTAAGGAATTAAATTTGAGAGGTTTTTTTTTTATCACGTATTGATATCAGCTATAATGCCAAAACTCAATTTAGCCAAATAGATGAGTGAATTCACAAGTGATTGATCACTGGGTGGTGGGTGATCAATGTCATGTGTGTCAAGTCCTAATTAGTGCAGATCGAATGTCTATCGATCATGATGTAATGTGGCCACCAGTCTAGGTGACTCGACACTGCGTGCACTAATGTGAGATTACATGATGGTTGGAGGTAGTCGACAGGAAACCCTGGACCCGGGTTTCGTGCTACTTGGTACTCGTCAACAAGGTGTACCTGTAATCCTGAGGGAACTGGTGCTCCCTGACAGATTGAATTTCATGCCAAACTCCGAGACCTATTATGTTATTGAATCCAGAAAAAACAAAAACAGGAATCCATAAAACAAACCCCAGTATATTTCATTATCAATCATACAATTACATTGATATTATTACAAAAAATTACTTTTATTACTTACTATTTATAATATTATCAAAATGGAAAACAACTTACCTTATGTGTATGTGTGTGTGCGTATGTGCCTATCATCATATATGTACTTGGATGTGTAAGTGTATGTGTGTGTGTATGTATGTATGTATCTACTATTTCCATTTGATTTATTTTTGTCTCCGACAGAACTAACTTCATATTGACTGATTGATTGGATATACACTGATTAAGGCTACTACTACTACTACTACTACTACTACTACTACTGTTACATAATTTGTTAAGTCATGTGATGATGTACACAATATTACGGGGACTTTGATTGGTTGCTGTGACAGTTTTGTGCGCACAACTCTGATTGGTTAGTGTTTTTTTTGTAGTAAGATTATTTTCTATGGGATGGGGAGGCTGACTCCCACACCCAACACCTACCACCTTTACCAGAAATTAGGATCGGACAGTAGCCCTAGAAGAGCTACAGGCGGGTGTTTATACACTTACTTACATATATGTATGTATGTTTATATATATAGAATCAATCTGAGAATTAACCTAATTTCTGGACATCATAGATAAATTCTTTTGCCAAATTGACTGATGTTCGATCAATTATGTATCCATGGTGTGGTGAACAAATGGGATCTTGCTCATCTAAGCCTATTAAAAGTAGACAGATGTACACAATTTTTAGAAGGGAAATGACTCTTCTATTTGTTTGTAACAAAAGAAGAAACATCAATTTATTATTATTATTATTATTAAAGCGATCAAATGTCTGATTCTTTAATTTATGTCTTATAATCAGATTTCTTCTAGTGTACTATAAATTGCCTATCATTCATGATTTATGATATTTATGATGGCATTAATAGAATTTAAGAGTGAAACAGTTGAATCGAATCTAGATCTTTAGGACATAGATTTGCTGAATCATTTCAACTATTGACAAGTACAAACTTAGATCAGTATTCTAAGATGTAGAGATGAAGATAATCATTTATCAATGTGGAGTGATGAAGATTAAATTTTGAAAACCTGGAAGCACTGGACAGCCATTTCATCTTATTGTGAGACTCCTCAGCAATAATGATATTCACCCTGAAACTTGAACACCATATGACAAGTCTCAAATAAGACGAAACGATACGCGTCCTGTATTTTACTGCTAACAATCATTCGTCTTTACTTATATTGTTAATTCAGTTTTAATTTCCCTGTTTTGTTTACTACATTGTCAAAGGGTATACATCAACCGAAATTTATCACATTTAATGCTAAAGCTGAAGCTACTGAAATCATTGGAAATGATGAAGCTGTGACAGGTTAGTTTCTCTCTAATAGTTATGGAATGATTTTTATCGAATGATCTTATTATTTCATAGCTTAATCACATCGTGTAGATAATAAGATTTGAAAGCTGTAAGAGTGTATCTCCTTGACCTTTTTGGAAATGTCAAAGAATAATTACAGGAATCGTAGACTTAGTCGTATAATAATAGTCGTCTGCAAACGATTGATCACTCAGTAGTAACCAGTCGGTTTTAGGCGTCTCAATCCAACAGGTGGTTAGTCTGAGTTTGAAAATTTAAATGATAGCATTTAAGAATATAAACAAGGTGATACTCATTCGATTCTCACAGGGGACATTGGTCCCTTTGAAATTTCCGGTAAGTTTTTCTGACGACTGCAAACTAACACGAAACCTAGGTCAGGAAGGGTTTCTCACAAACTGCTTCTATTCATTCAACATCAGTTATATGATAAAGTCAGAGTACAATCGAGTAATTTGATACATGATGAACTACTTATTTGTTTGTTTAAACATGTGAATATTGGTACCAAAAACAACGAATGCATATGCGGAACACAAGCCAATTTATTTGTGTGTGGGCTATGATACTTCCCGGGTTCCCAGACCGAAGCAAGTTGTTTTCTTAAAGGGTTGCACCCGCAGCTTTCGACCTAAAGGACTAATCCACAAGACAGTGAAGCAACATAAGGGGATACAGTCCCATGCTAGCCGGTGACTAACAATAGGTTGATACACCATTTGTTCCTTTAGGATATTGGAGCCCATGTGGTCCATTGGTTTGGAATGAGGGTTTTTCGACTCCCGTAGGTGGATCCTCCTTATCCACCAATTCGGTTAAAGCACCAGATATTTGTTTTTTTTGTCTTCTCAATTTCGTAGAGAACACACCCTTCTCGAGGAGGCAGTGAGTAGGACTTCCTTGACAGTAGTTGTATTCAAGTGGCTATATGAGAACATTTCTAGATGAAGAGCTAACTCCCCACATTCTCGAATGTACCAGGGGATTCAGGGACCATAATGCACTCTAGTTATGTCACATTGAAAATAAACGTAATGCATAGTTACATCATTCTGTTATCATCATCCTTTTTGTTCATTAATATTGACATTCGTAAACATTCCTTATAACGGTCATCTTAATCTTCAAATGGCACAATAATCTTTGTGAATATTCTTAAATGAATTCTTTCCCTTTTTCTTAGATGAATGACATAATTATTCATTTTATCACCAAGACAAGGATGTGCTTAAAAGCAACCGTAATGGCTTCTCGGTCAGTTTTCAGCTCATTTAGAAACAGAGAAAAACAATCATATTTGAATGTGTAACCAGATGTTACATAATTAATACGTTTTCTACAGACTACACTACTTGTAAAGTCTTCAATATGGATGTAGGTTATCCATCTACTTCATCTCATAAAAGAACTCAAAAAGATTTTTAAGAGCTCTCACCGTGTCCCTAGTTTTAAGCCTCGGTACTTACTTACTTACTTACGCCTGTTACTCCTAATGGAGCATAGGCCACCGACCAGCATTCTCCAACCCACTCTGTCCTGGGCCTTCTTTTCTAGTACCATCCAATTCTTGTTCATTCCTCTCATGTCTATCTCCATTTCTTGACGTAATGTGTTCTTTGATCTTCCTCTACTTCTCCTTTGACCTTGAGGATTCCATGTAAGGGCTTGTCTTGTGACGCAGTTCAGTGCTTTCCTCAATGTGTGTCCTATCCACTTCCAGCACTTCTCCCTGATTTCCTCCTCCGCTGCGATCTGGCTTGTTCTTTCCCACAGTTTGTTGTTGCTAATAGTGTCCGGCCAACGGATCTGAAGTATTTTGCGTAGACAATTGTTAATAAACACCTGTATCTTCTGGATGATGGCTTTCGTAGTTCTTCAAGTTTCCACCCCATACAGTAGAACTGTCTTGGCATTTGTATTGAAAATTCTTACCTTGATGTTGGTTGACAGTTGTTTTGAGTTCCAGGTGTTCTTCAGTTGTAAATATTTAAGCTTCGGTATTTAAGATTTAAGTTTTCATCACAAACTGACATCACCTATAATGAAAAATTGATTACTCTGTAGCTATATGTATCTATCATTAGTGCACTAAAATGCAAAGGGTAGTACCAGATTATAAGTAGATATGGATGGTGGAATCTATGATATATGTTTTGTCCTATTGGTAACTCGTCAGTCGAATACATCTGCATACTAAATTCGATTTTCACTCTTGGAATAGAACCCTAGTACTATGCATTTCAAACACCATCGCGTTATTCAGGTAGCAACTTAGTCTAGATAGCATACTGACTTGTGGAATGGAGAGAATTTTACTTCATACATATATATTTGATTGCTTGGATCTTCACATGGATGTTTAAGATTACAATAGATTGGTCTATATCAGCTTTTTTTTGTTGTTCAGTTCTAATATACTTTTATGATTGTTTTAATACAATTTTTTTAAGGTACACGTCGAGGTGAATTATTTGTATGGAATTTATTAACTGGACGAGTTATGCGTCAAATACAAATTAGTGCAACATTAGAAGGTGGTAATTTAACTATGTTACCACCACATAGTGAAACAATACATTGTGTTAAATTATCTACAGATGGACATTATTTAGTAACTGGATCACAAGATCAAACAGCTAGAATATGGACAATGCCAGATGAACGTTTATTGCATACATTAGAAGGACATGCTGATGATGTAAGCTATTAAAAAGAATCTATTCATGATTAGTTGACATTTTGTTTTGGAATTATGATTGGCAATGTAATCAAGAATGAAAGTTCTTTCCCTATGGCGTTTGAAGCGAACGGTATTGGGTTCGAGTCCCAAAGTGAACATCAACGCGGAGATGCAGATACATCCATCTGATGAGTTCGAAATGGGACGAAACGCGCGTTCTGAATTCCACTTCTAGCCACTATCCATTTTTGTTTATAAAAGCTTGTGAATTGAGGCAATATCGAGGCAATATGCACAGGATACACATATACCAATAAGAGACTGATCGTTTGTAGTCTTAAACCTGAATGGGAAGATACAAGCAAAACAATACCAAGTGAATCGATCAGAAAACAATTTTAGATAGTAAAAGTAACTGTAAGAGTGAATGGCTAGATTATAACTTACAAACAAACCAATTAGATTGAAGATAACAGATCTTGAAGTTTGGCACAAAATTTATTCACTCATTTGACTTCATATCATTTTGACATTATAGCTAATATCGGTTCGTGATGAAAACATTCAATCTAATTCCTAACCCCTGATATTTAACTGTAATTCACAATGCTTATTCCTCACCCTAGTACGTAGGTGAACATCTCATGATCACTTAAGCTTTGTTTAAAGATCATCCATTAATTATGGGTTTCATTCTTAGGCCTTACATAAAGTAGTCTGTGAATGAATCTCTTTTTTTCTCGTGAGTACGTTAACATCATCATCCTTTCATGGAAGTTGATACTTATATGTTCCATAACTAAACCGGTAACTTCAACCATGACATGACCTTGACAACACATCTTCATATCTGATTGGTTTGTTAATATACATTGAACTTATTCTATTATTCAGTGAAGTAGTAAGTTAGTTTAGTTCGCAAATTTCTTATTGATAACTATGATATTCGAGAATATTCTAAATGTGTCACTTGAATTTTCAAACACAAGCATTGATGATTCATGGTAATCTTGGTTTGTTGTATCATTTAGAATTAATTTCTAATTAAAGTTTGAAAGGATTCGGTTAATTGAACTGTTTGTGTAAACTCAATTGTTTACTGGTTAATATTCGTTTTCATTTAGGACCGACACATTCAAAGATATTCCATTTCAAGTATAGGGGTTATGGAGGTTATTAAGTTTTTGATTAAGATCATGAATTGATTGATGTTAAACTAACATTGAAATTCTGGAAGTACTGAGCGACTGTTTCGTCCTATTGTAAGAACCTTAAGTGGTAGTGTACATTCACGACCCCGCTCGCAGGATTTGAACCCAGAGCCTTTGGTTTTGCAGGGTTTGTTGGAATGATCTAGCAAATTTCTCGCGAAAAAGAAGCAAGGATCAGGAAACACTAAGAAGCGTTTCGTTCAATCACCGTTCACTTGAAGTTTTAGCCAAAAATATCAAGGAAGTGAAATGTCACATGCAGAGGTTCTAATTAGCTGATCGCTACACTGCTACTATGTTTAGTAGCATTCCAGAATCTTCTAGCAACCCAAGGACATTTAAACTATTATAAAAACTCTGTATTTTCTGTATTGAAATGAACCTTGGAGTAAAGTACTTCCCGCATACTTTGCGTCTTCTCTCTCGTGTTCAGGTTGATGTGTAGTTCTAGCTTGGGGGTTACAGAATAGCTTAGGAGACGAATATAACGTTCAATTTGCAAGACGTATCAGAGTTCTATTACAACACATTGATTGGTGATGTAATCTGTATTAAACTTAAGATAATAACTAATAGATATGAAGTAATACATGTAAGATTTTTAGCTTACTATTCATAATTTTTTTTTGAAATTTCAGGTTCTTAGTGTAGCCATTTCATTAGATTCAGAAGTTGTTGTCACTGGTAGTTGGGATGGTTCAATACGTGTATGGCGTGTACGTGATGGTAATCAAATGTGTTGGTTCACATCAAATATTGAAATATTACAAGTCAAAATAAGTAATGATAAACGTGCATTAGTTGCATTAGGTGAAAGAAGTGGACATCGTAAATTAATTATGTTACAAGTATTACGTAATCGTACAAGAACAACAACTAATTTACGTACAGCTGGTTCACGTATCAATTCATCATTATCACCTCCAACACCAGGTTATTCACCATCATCTCCTGTTATTATGGCATAGAAACAATAAGAATAAGAAAAAAGAAACAAAGAGAAGAAAATAGTTGTCTACTGATTATTATTATCATCATCATAGTTATCCAATATTAATCTGAATGGAATCGTTTCATCCATATTCTTCTTCTTCTTCTTTTTCTTCTTTATTTTTTTCATTGTCAACATGAATGCTTACACTATTACATCATCATCATCATCATCATTATCATGATCGATCTCAAGTCATTTAGGAGTTATGAAATTATTATTATTATAACTATTATTATTATTACTATGAGTACTATTAGTAGTATTTATAATGTTCAATAATACCGAGGTTGATAAACAAACAAGACAATGTCACTCTATTTTCCTTACATCATATCTATCTATCTATCTATCAATCTATCTATATATGTATTCAACTCCAAGAGCACAGTTTATAAAGACACTAAGAATAGTTATAATGAAATTACACATACATTTCTTTGTTATTGTTATTGTTGTTGTTGTTGTTTTAAAACAATCGGTTTCAATATCCAATCACCAATTGAACCATTTATTTATTCAATCAATCAATAGATCGATCAATCAATCAATCAATAATCACTGTTATTTCGATCAAATACGGAAACCAAATTGATCGAAATGATTTTTTTTGTCGTTGTTGCTAAGACAGGATTTTCTACCCAACAAAGTCTATTCTTCTAAAAAAAATAATAAAATAATCGATAAATGTCTACCAATATACATATGAATACATAAAATGCATTTAATAAAACATTATTTTATTCAGTGCTAATTTCCTTCTAAACAGCACTCTACTCCACTCCACCCTATCCCTCACATATACATACACACACACGCGCACGCACGCAGTTTAGTTGTTCTATTTTTGTTCTCTTTTAAGTTTTGTCTTTATTTTCTTCGTCTTCTTCAGTTTGATATATTCTATATAATGAGAATAAATAATGGAAATTTTTATTTAGGGATAAAAGAAAACAGGTTGTATTCAATGTTCACTTTAATTATTTTCTTAACTTTTGTTGCTAAGTAGTAAAAGTAACAACAGATTAATTATTCTTTCATATACAGATATCTTCATTTGTATATGAGAATAATATCTAGTTGTTCATTGATAGTTTATAATTATGTATGTTCTTCTAATATCAAAGATTCTTTCTTTTTTGGATGATGATGATGATGATTGGAAATATGATTGATGGTTTATTGCTTTGTTTGTTTATAACCATTGTGTTTTCATACTAAATTGAATGATATAATCTTATGTTTGAAATAGAAAGGTCATAGAAATGCCATAATCTCTGTGATGTGTGTAATTCTTATCCTTTACAATTGGCTTAGTAACAACTATTCTCTTATATATAGGTTTATATACATTCGAACACATACATACATACATACATACACACATATATATAATGCGGTCTATTTTTAGAAGTTTACCCAAAAGTTTCTTGTTCCAACTACAGAAAAAAAGAGGCAAAAACAAAAAGAAAAAGAAATAAACAGAATTAGTAACTATGCTGAGGATACTGTTTTGTGATTGGCTAATTATTTCAGGTATTCTATTCTCTATATTATACATTAAGTGAACAATCTATTTTTGGCTGAAGTTTTCTTTTCTTTCACTTAACACATGAATATTTACATATGACATAATAAGTAGAAAACAAAGAAGAAGAAGAAGAACAGAATCATGAAACATTCTCTTTATTTTATTTGTTAATATGATTCTTTTATTTATTATGTTTTTCTCTTTTTTTCTTTTCTTTGTTTATGGAACTATTCTATGAAAAGAGTTTTATTCCACTATGACATAATTCATATGCTTATTGTGTTGAATTGATTCGATGGATTCATTTTGCCTAGAAATTGCTTATCTATTTATAGTACTGTATACAATACATGTCATATATGGATAGGATTGTTTATCTTCTGATTCATTTAATCTACTGAACTATCTAATTCATTGACTGTTGAAGGAATGTTTTTTTTTTCTTAGTCACCAATCAGAATGTTGCTTTTATAGAAGATGTTGATGAGATTGAATCAAAAATATAATAAACAATGAATATACATCCATAGCTAGTTATATTATATAATAACAATTATGATTATTATTATTATTGTTACTATGTGCCTTCTCAGCCAGTGGTTTGTTTTTCTATCTTTTTTTCGTTTTCTTTTCATAATGTATCATGTATATTTTTTTTCTTTAAACCAATCAATCAATCAATAAATCGATTTGTTGAACTCTGATAAAAAGTTTTAAAAAAAAAAGAACAAAAGAAAAGAAACTTTACAGATCAACAATTCATACAGTTTATATTTATTTACCCCCCGCCCACTTGCCGCCCTCCCCCAAAAAAACGAAACTGTAATCTATAAAAGAAGAAACAAAAAAGAAAGAGAAAAAGGATAAAGAGAAAACACTTTTCTGATTATCATAAACACATTTATACAAGTTGATTGTTTATCTATTTACATATGCATGTATTGTATTCTCTTCTATATATGATGAAAGAAATTCTCAATAACGATTAACATGTTGAACAGAGTTAAACAGTTTGCCTTCTTCAGATAGTGGACTGTTTTTCTTTTTCTTCTTCTTCTTCTTCTTCTTCTGATGATGATGAAGATGAAGATGATATAGTCCTATAATGATTATTAACTATTATTGATCCTTTAATGTTATTATTATTATTATTATTATTATTATTACTATGTTATCATGTATCTTGTAAAAGACCACTTTGCTTACATTATCATTGTTCTTTCTAAAGTAATGGGTTACTTACTTATTTACACTTTCACAAGTTGAAATCATGAGCCAATTGAAGCTAGACCACCATGGAAAACCTGGAAGCAGTGGACGGCCGTTTCGTCCTAACATGGGACTCCTCAGCAGTGCGTATCCAAGATCCCGCACCCAGCAGGGTTCGAACCCAGGATCTACTGGCTTCGCGCGTGAGCACTTAACCACCAGA
This sequence comes from Schistosoma haematobium, assembly GCF_000699445.3. Taxonomy (NCBI): domain Eukaryota; kingdom Metazoa; phylum Platyhelminthes; class Trematoda; order Strigeidida; family Schistosomatidae; genus Schistosoma; species Schistosoma haematobium. The sequence continues at coordinate 1,651,739 of NC_067202.1, forward strand.
CCACTGGACCGGTATCCAGCGGTGGTCTAGCTTCAATTGACTCATCATTTCAACTTGTGAAATTTCTAAAAATCTCCACAAAACCCATTCTGATTATTTACACTTGTTACACCTCGTGGAAGAGTATAGGTCAACTACCAGCATTATTTATCCGATTCTGTCCTTGGCAATCCTTTCCAGTTGTTATTAATCCTTTTCATGTCTGTTCCCAATTCTAGACATAGTGTGTTCTTCAGTCTTTCTCTTTTTCGTTTCTCTCCAAGATTTCAAGTTAGCGTTTGCTTTGTGATGCAGTCTGATGATTTCCTCAATATGTATCCCAACCAACTCCAACGTCTTTTCTTGATTTCCTTTTCAACTGGGAGCCGGTTTGTTCTCTCCAACAGTAGACTGTTGCTGATAGTATCCAGTTAACGGACATTCAGTATCTGTCCTCGATAATCCTTTTCAGTTCTTTCCGGTTCCCATCCATCCTTTTCATGTCTGTTTCCAATTCCAGGTGCATTGTGTTCATTAGTCTTCCACTTTACCTTTTCCCTTCAAGATCTCAAGCAAGCGTTTGCTTCGTGGTGCAATTGTTTTTCACTTGAGAGTTGATTTGTTCTCTTCCACAGTAGGTTGTTGCAGATGGTTTCAAAGTTGTGAATATTTAGGTAATATGCATCAAGAAATAAATATCAGCTACAGAAGATGTACTAGACTGACTAATTTATAATTTGATACTGACTGCGCCCAATGTTGTTTAACTGTGGTGATCGGACAAGAAAGTCCTACTCACTTCCTTCTCGTAAAGGAGGTGCTATTTACGAAATCGAGAGGACCAAATGCGAATGTCCAGAGCTTTAATTAAGTTGGATCATGCCTTTAGGTGGAAGGCCCCGAGTGTTGACCCCTAACAAAGCCACCTGGTTCGGTCTGGGCACCCGGGCAGTATCACAGCCCAGACACAGATCAAGTGATTTGTTTGACGCATATGTATTGGGTTCGCCTTTATACCGATATAAAAATCAGAATACACGAGACAGCTATTTCATCATAATATCAAACTTCTCAGAATCCTCAATGAGATTGAAATTAAAACTAACGCTAACAATATCAGAACTATAAGAAACAACTTTTGTAAACATACATTTAATTGGAAAATTTCACTTCATATTACCGCTTAATATTTGAATAGAGAATATAAATAAACTACGAAAGATTTATATGCAAAGATGGACAGTAACTAGCAGTGGAATCCAGTTTGATGCACATTTCGTCCTATTCGCGACTCATTAGCTGAGTGGACCTGCATCTCAGAGTTGATATTCACTGTGGGACTTGAACCCAGCACCGTTCGCTATCACGACTCAGTAGCTAAGTGGATAACGTGATGGCGTTCGAAGCGAATGGTACTGGGTTCGAGTCCCAGAGTGAACATTAACTGTGAGATGCAGGCACATCCAGCTGGTGAGTCCCAGATAGGACGAAACACGCGTCCTGGATTCCACTGCTAGTCACTATTCATCTTTGTTTGTAAAAGCTTTTGAATTAAGGCAATATCGAGGCAATATGCACAGTATGCACGAATGCCAATAAGAGACTGATCAATTGCAGTCTTAAAACCTCAATGGGAAAATACAAGCCAGACAATATCAAGTGAATAATAAAGCTTTACTGACTCTAAATGATAATGATTACTGAATCGTTAGTAACTTTTTATTCCTGTTTCCAATAACCCAAAATGTAATAGAACACAAAATAGTACGTAGTGATTTTCAAAAGTGTTATTTACAATTGAATGATCATTGGGTGGTGATCAATGTCATGTATGTCAGGTCCTTCTTAGTACAAACCGAATCTTATCGACAGATTTGCAATGTTTTCACGAGTCAAGATGACTTGACAAGAAGTTAAACATGGCCCAGATAACTCAGTAGTAACGTCTCTAACTGCAAAACTGTCTGGGACGGCATCGAGTCCGTCAGGAAGCATCAATTGCCTGAAGATTACAGGTACACCTTGATGACGAGTGCCAAGTAGCATAAAACCTAGGTCGAGGGTAAGTCAGTCAATAAATTAAAATTTTGTTATGTGTCAAATATATCAATGTTACGAAAATAAGCAAGGAAACAAACACAATCTAATCAATCTGTTGTCTGTATTGATTCCATTACTAACATGATCCATTTTTGTATTGATATTCATATCCGAGAAAAGTATTTTTAAAAAGAAAAAAACACAGTCGGCAACAAAACAAAGAGGAGTGTGGGGGTGAGTGAATGAGATAGCAACTAATAGAATTGAATTCATTATTCTCATTAATGGATATAAATAAACAAAATATGTAGAGAGAGGGGGAGAGAGTGAACCTTCTTTTTTTCTCTAAAAAAAAAGAATTTTAAATAATGTTAATCATTGCAATCAATGAGAGCAAATGATGATTATCATTATTCATAATGTGTGTGTGTGTATATTGTTTATTGATGAACTAGATCAAACATGTCAGATCTTAAATCTTTCTTCATTTTGTGCTATTTACCTTTATTTTTTTATTTTGACACAAACACTACCTGTTTGACGAGTGTATTTAGATATATTTACTATATTGTATATTGATTAACATTTAAATTAGAATTCAATTAATCAATCAATCAATTAACCCATCAATCAATCGATCAATCAATCAATCAATTAATCAATTATTTGTAAGAAATAAATAAACATTATAACATTTATTGATTGCTATTTATTTAAATATCAAATTTAAAAATAGATTTATTATGTTGATTTTGTTTACTCTTTTGTTGTTGTTGTTGTTGTTTCTTTTATCGATTTTAATCGATCAATATAAAATCAATATCTCACATTTTAATCAATAATTTATTATTCATTAATGAATTCATTCAATGAAGTTATCAGAAGTGAATGAATCAAAACAGGATAGATAGATAGATAGATAGATACAATGAAAAGAGTAATTGTTAGGACCCGATAAACATTACTTACTTACTTATGCCTGTTACTCCTAATGGAGCATAGTCCGTAGACCAGCATTCTCCCATCCACTCTGTCCTAGGCCTTCCTGTCTAGTTCGATTCAATTCTTGTTCATTCTTCTCATGTTTGCCTACATTTCTCGAAGTAATGTGCTGTTTGGTCTTCCTCTTCACCTCCTTTGGCCTTGGTTATTTCATGTGAGGGTTTGCCTTGTGACGCTGTTGGGTGCTACCCTCATTGTGTGTCCTATCCACTTCTAATGCTTCTTCCTGATTTCTTCCTCTACTGGAATCTGGTTTGTTCTCCCCCCACAATAGGTTGTTGCTGATGATCGTGTTTGACCAACGGATTCAAAGTATTTTGCGTAGACAAGTGTTGTTGAACACATATCTTCTGGATGATGGCTTTCGTAGTTCTTCAAGTTTCCGCCCCATACACTAGAACTTTCTTGACATTTGTATTGAAAATCCTGACTTTGGTGTTTGTTGAGAGTTGTTTTGAGTTCCAGACGTTCTTCACTAGTAGATATGCTGTTCTTGCTTTACCGGTCCGCGCTTTCACATCTGCATGAGACCCACCATGTTCAAAACCGAGTAACACAATGAATGGTAACTTTAGAGATCCATTAATCGATCAATAATGTGAGTATAATTTTATCGTTAAATAACTAAACTATTCATATTCATGTTCCTTTTATTGTGAGCTTTATTTTGACCTATGAACTATTATTCTACGATTCACCACTCTTGAATTATACCCTGTCTATCAATTACTACCTCTTACATTCACAATCACATTTGGCCAAATCTTGTAGAAATGTTGTTTCCCATTTTGTTGGTACGATGTGGTCTGTCTGCTTGGTATATATAACTGGCTGGACTAGACGGAAAGAAGGATCAATCAGGACTCTAGACTGCTCGCATGCGTTTTACGCGTCCTTGGTCCGATCAATAATTCGCTGCTTCTGATTGCCGGCTTTGGGCTTTAACAGTATTAATCATTTGATTGATGTTATGAATGTCAAATAATTAATCAATAAGAAGATTGTTTGAAATTAGGGTACACTGAATAATTAGTTCAACACTAACCAGATTGATGGATATGGCAGATGTACTTAGGGGAGTTAGAAAACCATGATTCTAAACTAATGGTACACATGAGCTATCAGGATTTTGAGGGAACAAATGGTGTATGAATCAATCATTGGTCACCGACTACCATGGGATTGCATCTCTTTACGTTGCCCCACTGTCTTGTGAATTAGACCTGTTGGTCAAAGACTTGAGGTGTGGCCCTATAAGAAAACTAACTGCTTCAATTTGAGCACCCAGGTAGTATCTTGGCGTTTACACAAATCAACTGATTTATATGGCGCATATCTATTTGGTGCATCCTTGTACCAATGTTTATATGTTGAAATAAATAATGATAAATATATGGTAACTATGCGGTGTGGTATTGACTAATACATCCGTATGAATAATGGACATTAGTAAAATTGGGTAACATAAAACATTGATCTATATTTCAGTATTAATCATTTCGTTTTGACAAAATCCTTGAATATAAACACAATCATCGTTAGGTATAAAAGTCTAATCAGAAATATGTAATATCACTATGTGTTGTGGTGGGTTACATCTTCTGGATGAAGTTCCTATGTTGATTTATTCAAATATGATTAGTATCTATCTTGACATATGATGATAATGTAGAGTTACTTTAATATTAATACTAAACAAGCATAGAGGGGTTAATCAACCTTCAAATCATTCATCAACGGATGTCACTCTATATCGACAAATCTTCATTAAGTATCTAGCTAGTCAACAAAATAACATGTTACTGGTAGACTGAATGACCCCATATACCATCCCAAGGTTAAATGATAAATGAGAAATTCTAGGAGAATTCATGCGTCACTCGAAGCTAGATCACCATAGAAAACCTGGACGTACTGAACGGCCGATGATTATAAACATCATATATTCACTAGTGATGGTCTCCAAGAGGTATTTCCTGGAGTTCTAGTGAGAAGCCATGATCAGTGGAGTCCAACCGAATCTGTTGTGAGATAGTAACTCGATTAAAACAATGGTGGAGATTGGCGCAACTTCATGGATTGGTTAAAGTTAGACATTGACACCGCTAGATAACGGTTCAGTGGTCTAGAGGTTAGGTAACCGCTCTCTTTCGAGAGGGATCGTGCACACACACGGTTGAGGAGTTCCATACCAGGACGAAACAGCCGTCCAGTGCTTCCAGGTTTTTCATTTTGGTCTAGCTTCAATGGACTCATGAATTCAACTACTAAATTACTAAAATCTCCACAAAGTCCCTCTCTGATTATAATTATAAGAGGGTTAAGTCAATTATACACCTACTTAATGTCATAGTCTATCTATCCTTGTATAGATTAGTAGAACAGGGATATTTTTCAGTTTTCTGTACTTTACAATTTAGTTTGACAACTAAACTCTCCTATTCATTTCATTCTTATGAATCACATAGCGAAGTTAGTGTATATTTTGACTATGAATCAAGCACAGAGTACAATAGTGATTCAAGATGAACAAGAAAGTAATTGAAATGAACAATTTAACAAGTGTAGGATACAACAGACATTGAGACTTTGTTATTTCAATCAGTCAAATAATCCATCTGATGTGTTTAGCATGATTTTAGTTAACAAACTTGAACGCCCGGCATAAATGGATGACCTTAGAGGATCAGTCACTTTAATTTAATGATCAGTTTTGGATATTGTGATCAGTTAGTTTAGTTAATATTGGTTAGAACGTTCGTATCATATCTGGCAAGTCAGTTGAAAAGAATGATTGTAAAAGAAGCAACTTCATATTTGACAGTGTAGTCATACTATTGACTCTACAGTAAGATGTTTACTACATACAACCAGCATGTGCCACCACTCTGTTTTCACACAACGAAAGGAACGGTTAAAAAAGACCTTCTCTAAAAATGTGACACCTCACCTTACCCCGAAAATTTCCGTCTCCGTTGGTAAGATCTTTGCAAATAAGTAGCTAACACATTGAAAACTCATCACAAAAGGTTGGTGTACAATCAGCACAAAGAAGGTGTCGTTTGGTGTATGTAGTCACAATCCTATGCTCCCAAAGATCACAACTAATCCAGTTCTCTCTCTTTTTTATTATTTCAAGAAGAAATTTCTTCTACAATACGGACAATCGAGAAGTCTCAAATGTCCTTAAATCTATAACAACAATCAATATTAATTTGTTCACGCTAAAATCCATTATCATAGTCGAAATTCATTTAATTAGCTAGCGTCTCCTAGTGTCTCCTAAACTAAGGATTTGGTTCTCTCCGAGCAAATTATCAGTTCAGTCAATTCAGTTATTATACCTTCAAGTGAGTTCTCTGTGTGATCTGTCTATGGTCTTTATCCAGTCGTGACTAATAAAGTATACACTGATTAGCTCTCGTGATTACTAGTTCACATATTATATTTTAAACTTACTACTGCAATGGACGCTACTCACAAAATTGTTTTTAAGTAGTATGTAACGGAAAGTGAAGTCAAATTTGCTACAATTATCAGACGTAGTAAAGAGGTTCAGTGGATTGGAAGCACGGCGTTTGCAAAACATTTGGAGAACAGATGACAAAACATTTCAGGTGGGGGAATACATTGAAAAATGCAAACGAAAGATTGAAGTTTATGTATGATGTATTATATGAGTACTTTGTAACTTCTCACAACAAATACATTCTTCCTGTCTAATTTCATGCTTAACACTACTATTTCAAAGCATTTTATTATATGATAAAAGATGAACTGTGACTAGTAGTGGAATCTGGGACTCGTGTTTCGTCCTATTCGGGACCCGTCAGCTGAATGTACCCGCATCCAGGAGTTGATGTTCACTACAGGACTCTGACGCAGTACCGTTCGCGTTATCCATTTAGCTACTGAGTCCTGATAGTCAATTGCTTGTGCAATCGCCCGGACTTCAAATTCACTTACATTCTGTATTGAATAATGTCCACCATTACATATCTGGACAGCATCACTGTTTAACATGGTGGATCCGATGCAGATGTGAAGGTGAGGATCGGCAAAACAAGAGCAGCATATCTACAATCGAAGAATATCTGAAACTCAAAATAACTGTCTGTCAACTAACAACAAACTCAGAATTTTCAATACAAAAGTCAACACAGTTCTACTGTATGGGGCGGAAACTTGAATAAGAATAATAATAATCCAGAAGATACAAGTGTTTATAAACAGTTGTCTACGCAAAATACTTCTAATCCGTTGGCCAGACACTATTAGCAACAACCTACCGTGAGAGAGAACAAACTAAATTCTAGCAGATAAAGAAATCATGAAGAAACATTAGAAGTGGATAGAACACACATTGAAGGTAGCACCCAATTGCTTCACAAGGCAAGCCCTCACACGGAATCGTCAAGGCCAAAGGAGGAGAATAGGAAGACTAAACAGCACATTACTTCGAGAAATGGAGACTGACATGAGAATAAGGAACAAGAATTGTATCGAACTAGAAAGGAAGACCTAGGACAGAGTGGATGGGAGAATGCTGGTAGATGGCCTATGCTCCATTGGAAGTGACAAGGCGCAAGTAAATAAGTAATCTATAACACCATTTGAATTCAACTTATAATTTCATCCTAGAAAATTAGATGAAAGGGTAATCACAATAATCTATACAATTGATTCAATATGATTAAATACTCATTCAGGTAGAATGGTTACAGTTAAATTATTATTCATGTTTATAAGTTCAAATGCAAATTTAACCAAATTGATCGACTAACTTCATAAATGTTTAAACACAAAGCACAAAATTCATATGTCACCAATTAGTTTTCAATTGACCTAAAATTCTAATTCATACACTTTAATATAAATGAATCATTGATTGAGATTATGAACCGATTGATGTTAGACCACTATTGGAAACCTGAAAGCACTGGACGGCCGTTTCGTTCTATTGTGGGACTCCTCAGTATTAGTGCACATCGACGATCCTGCCTAGGACCTATCTATCTCCTGCGCTAGCGCTTAACCTCTAGACCACTGGGCTGGCCGGCATTCAACAGTGTTAATGTCTAACCTCAACCAATCCACGAAATTGCGCAATCATCTTCCATTGTACTGAAGTAGACACTTGTCTCTACCCGACACGGATTAGCTCCATTGTTTACGGCTTCTCACTAGAACTCCGAGAATTCCCTCACGAAGCTAGTCGCTAGTGAGCTCATAGTAATAATTCTGATCTAGTAGGTTAATCGTTCGCGCGTGAGACTGAAGGCCCTGTGTTCGAATCCCGCGAGAGGGATCGTGCATGCGAACTGCACAGGAGTAGTCCCACAATCGGATGAAACGATCGTCCAGTGCTTCCAGGTTTTCAGTGGTGGTCTAACATCAATTGGTTCATGATCTCAATCAAAAATGATGACAAGTTGAAGGTCAATAATAACCAATCAATATCAAGGTTTACAAGATAAGCTGTGAAGTACATGTGTGGAGAAATTTGAACATTTCACTTCTATCTCAAGTTTATACTGATGATATTATTCAGACGAACGATGAAATCTCCATGACGAAACCATTCAACTCAAAGAACAAAATTTCATTAAAATGACCTATTTATTAAATTAGTTATACATTTCAAATGTTTATTCTATATTATATTCAATTATAATGATAATAATGTCATTATTGTCTAGATAAAAGATAACTAACTTCATTGAAATAAAGAAGAAGAAGAAGAAGAAGAAGAAGTGATTTACCTACAACTTCATTGTCCAATAATTCATTCAATCGAAAATGGTGATTATTACAATGAAATTGAATGTTAATCATTTACTTGTATTGTGTATCTGTGTTGTGTATTTATAAATGGAATGTATTTCAACAGTTTTCTTTTCTTTTACTTTTCGTTAATGAACTCATTCAATTTAATGTCATATATTATGTAATAATTTAGTTGCTATGATAGTTACATCTTAGAATTCTTATGTGTGTGTGTGTGTATGTGTGTTGTAATTCTCTTTGTATTCGATAATACATTTGTATTGATTTATTGATTTGAACATATAAATATTGGTATAAAAGGGTATCAAATACATATACGTCACACAAGTCACTTGATTTGTATGACGGCTGAGATATTGTTAGAGTGCCCAGAACGAAACAGGAGCTTTACTTTAGTGGGGCACTCTTCGAGCCTTTGACCTACATGTCTAATTCACAAGACGGTGGAGAAACTTTGGGAGATGCAGTCCCATAATAGGCGGTGACAAACGATTGATTCATATGCCATTCGTTTGCTCAGGATCCTGGAGCCTATATGCACCATTGGTTTGGAATGAGGGTTTTTCAACTTCCACAGGTGGATCCTTCATATCCACCAACCCGGTTACAGCACCGGATATTCGCTTTTCGTCCTCTCAATTTCTTAAAAACACAAGTGGTGCGAGGAGGCAGTGAGGCAGAGGCTATATACGCGTGGCCATGTGAGAGCATTTCGAGAGGGAGAACGGACTCTCCCCACTCTCGGCCGTACCAGGGCATTCCGGGTTAGAAAAGGTCGACCCTAAAAATGCTCATCTCACCTTATTCCATAGATTTCCGTCTGCGCCGGTAAGGTAGGACGAATATCATAAGGCAGCTGTAGATTGCAGTCGAGATGTATTTGCTGGCGATCTTGTAGTATCGAAATAATACCGAGATCGTGGCAAAATTAACAGACGAGACTACTGAGCGTACGAGAGTTCGTGCATAGTCACAAGCAACGGAAGAGTGTGTTTTTTGGTTCACTTAAACAAACAGGTACAGTAAAACAATTGCTGACACAGTTGCTTATAATAATAATTTTCTCCATTATACCAATCATGTTCTCTTCATAAGAGTAGGTCATTACAATTTAATCAACTGATTGATTGATTGACGTATCAGTACACTTAGTATTCAAAGTTGTATCTCAAGTCAATTAGGATTTTGAAAAGAGTAAGAACAAAGATTCTAGCAGAATAGCATGAATTCATTTTTTATTTCGTTTGGTTCTCGTCAGCTGCTTACAACCTGTGATATTTAAAAATCATCATAATTACATAATAGATTTAAATTGCTAACTGAATATTGTAAATATATAGCTAATGTGAAAGAATATTCTACAACATTCATTGTGACAACAGTTCAAAAGTGAGTTAGAAACAATTGATTACATAATGAATAAACATTGATAGGAATACAGTGATTAGAGTTCAGTTGAAAGATTATTCATTTGAAAGATAGTTGAAAAAATAAAATAGAGTCAATGATGTAATAAATGCAAAAAAAAAGAAAAAAATTTTTTTATAAGGTGCAGTGAAGGAATATTTGTCACTAGGGCAAGGAAAGATTAACCACCGTCTCCTTTTGAATACATAGGTCAGGTTTTTGACGCCTGATGGCAATGGCTTCAGCAAACTTCAGAAGACTGGAGTTTGGCTGCTTACTAATCACCCTAAAGGATTGTAAGATATCTACCTGATGTCCTGTATCAAGGAGATGTTTAGTGATTGCACTGTTCAGAGTCTTTCTTTCCCTTGTTCTAAGACTTTTTGGAACATGTTCAAAGAATCTAAGATATGCTCTCTTTTCAGTTCGGCCGATGTAGCTGCTTTGGCAGGTACACGTAAATTTATAAATACAGTTGGTGGTAACATGAAAGGGTTGCTTGTCGATCTTTGATTGGGTTATTGAACATTGTTTCTAACCCACTTTTGAACTGTTGTCACAATGAATGTTGTAGAATATTCTTTCACATTAGCTATATATTTACAATATTCAGTTAGCAATTTAAATCCATTATGTAACTATGATGATTTTTAAATATCACAGGTTGTAAGCAGCTGACGAGAACCAAACGAAATAAAAAATGAATTCATGCTATTCTGCTAGAATCTTTGTTCTTACTCTTTTCAAAATGATAAAGGGAACTATGTGTATGAAATTTCTCAATTAGGATTCATTAAATTATATGAAGTTCATGTGCATTTTTAATTTAATAATAATTGTAGTTTAATAGAAAGCATAAATGTATTAGCCCTCATATGCTCTGGTACGGTCGAGGGTGGGGAGAGTCAGCTTTCCATCTCCAAATGCTCTCACATGGCCATGCATATACAGCCACTCCTTGCGAAGTCCTGCTCGCTGCCTTCTCACACCACGGGTGTTCTTTACGAAATTGAGAGGACAAAAAGCGAATCTCCGGCTCTTTAACCGGGTTGATGGACATGGAGTGTCCACCTAGGGAAGTTGGAAAACACTGATTCCAAACCAATGGTGCACATGGGCTCCAGTATTCTGAAGGAACAAACGTTGTATGAACCAATAATTGGTCATCTACTACCATGGGATTCCATCTCCTTACGATGCTCCACTACCTTGTGGATCAGACCTTCAAGTCGAAGGCTCCGGTTGTGACCCCTTAAGAAAACCACCTGTCTCGATTAGCGCACCTGGGCAGTATCACAGCCCTTTCACATATGGATAAAACCAATTCAGATTTACAATAATAGGTCTTGGAGTTTGGCGCGAAATTCATTCATCCATTTGACTAAATAGAGTTTTGGCATTATAGCTGATGTCGGTTCATGATGAAAACCCTAAATCTAATTTCTAAGCTTAATCATCAACTGTAAATCATAATTCTAATTCCTCACATATTGGTTTATAACACTTATTTAATCCTAGTTGTCAGGTAGACACTCTCAAGGTTAGTCTGGCGTCGCTCAAAGGTCGTCCATAGATTATGATCTTACCTGTTATCTTTATACAACTTGACTTTATTTATGAAACAATATACCATTTACCTATTGATCAGGACTTGAATGGTTACTAGTAATCAAATCTATAAAATACCTTATTCAGGCATTAGATTGGGTTCCTCTAAATCTGAGTATTATGTTTTCTATGGACTGATCTTATACTGAATTTTCAGATATTGTGTACTTCATGGACTGGTACATCTATTGGACTCATTCAGATTCATACCTATGCTGACTAAATGTCCGATTACTTAGTAAAGGACGTATACATCAGAGCTGCTATTTCTATGTTAAATGAATAACCAAGGTATTATCTTACAGTATCTATGTGATTAAAGCTTATGCGTATACGCTTTTGTAGATAACTTCCATGTCGGTACGGTAATTAGTTGAAGGTGGTTGTCAGAAAATACTGTTTGATTTAGGTTTCTTGATAGTTTCTATCGTCACCGATGCGTACTTTTATTCTTGAGGGTACTGGTGCTCCTCCTGGGATTCAGACCTGCAAAACCTAGCTTCTCAGTTTGAGATATCACAACTGAACTACACAGGCCGCAGTTGAGATTCTGTATGGTTGAGGCATTCATGATTGATTGATTAGTGTGTAGTGTAATGTCATGTTCGTTTAGTTCCTAGAATGGATCGAATTATCTCGATGAAGTTGTGATTCGACCACTGGTCTAAGTGACTCGAAATCGTTTATTCTATATTGAAGTGCTAGGTTATGACTTTCTGAATATCACTAATCCATAGTTTATATAGAACGATTACTCTTACAGTTATCGAATGAATGTCACTATTTACTTGTTTGATCGCATGATTTTTGACCTACTAATTAAAGTTTGCCATAATATGAATTTCCTTAATCAACCGCTAATATGTATATGGTTTGTTTCTTATTCTGTGCAGATCCCAACTCCAGACACTTCCGAGATAATGAATTTGATGTGAAAGTCTCTGAAGTGTTCAAAATAATTACCAAATAGAGAGATAACTCGATTTCAATGCATTTGGTGCATGTCGTTCCCGTCAAGAAATTTCAATCTCGCTTACGTATACAAGAAGGAAGGGTGGTGAATCTCTCTTTATCATGGTTAATGCTTTTGACCAATCATACAGTTTTACTTTTCATTGACCCATTGTGGCTTTTTACATTATCATTTATAGTTCTGGTTGAAACGTCTTGTGAGACTTGAACAGTTAGACACCATTTCCTTTACCGCCAATCAGATATTGTTTACTCCTGAACTCCGAAACAGAAAAGGGCTAAAGTTTTGGATTCAACCCCTGATGGTGAGGTTGTGGATGCAGATAGCTGAATGGTTACCTGCTAGGACGAAAAATCATCTTTTCAGTGCTTCTACGTTGTTAGTGGTAGTCTAGCCAAGATCAGTTCATGATTTCAATGAAGTTTAGTTACATTCATTGAAGTATATGCGTGAACATGGTATTGACACATAGTCTTCTGAATAGTGAAAGAATGTTTCCGATGTATTTCTCGCTTCCCACACACTGAAGCCTTCCTCATTATGAGTTTACCTCACTGGAGTAGTTATTGAATAAAGATCAACATGGATGAAATAGACTCACTTCTGTCAATCTAAGACATTAACAAGTGCAAGCAAGTCTATTGCCTATCAACTCTCTTTATGTTTAATTATAATTAATGTTACATTATAATTACTGGAATCAGATGATATTCAGGGGTTTTAATTAAAAATTAATGGATGCACACTGTCACTGAAAAGTCCCGAAATGGCCGTCTAGTGCTTACGGGTTTTCTATAGTAGTCTAGCTTCAATTGATTCATGATCTCAACTATTAAAATTATATCCATATAGGTAAATTTATACCGTATCAACTATACTGCTTTTAAGGCTTCTGCTACACTGGTCGTCTTCTCCTGCATTTGTTTTTGTGTGTACGATAGAAAAGTCAGCTCATCTGCGAAGTCTAGATTATCCTGCTGCACCCTAGCTGTCCACTGTATCTTGTGCTTCTCCCCGGATCTTAACATTTTCATAATCCAGTTGATCACTAAGAGAAAAAGAAAGGCTGACAGTAAGCACCTTTACCTAACACTGGTCTTTACTTCGAATGAGTCTGTCAAGTAAACATTAATTACTTGTTAATTATAGTTTAAACTTGATCTAATCGTTATGTATTAGATTCATTCATTATGTTCTGAAAGTTGTTCCTCTAGAGATCCTTTATTGAATGTTTTAATCAATAATAATTATTGATTGGATGAATTGTGTTTCAAATTCTGATTTTCGATATTTGTTAACCTTTTACCAACTATTTTCCTCCTTTACTCTCCCTCACGGTGTTGTTGTTGTTGTTGATGACGAGGATGATGATGACGACGATGATAAGAATGATCTGAATTCCAATGATCTTCAACAACATACACGTATAGTAGTAAAATCTAAATTGTTTTCATATATCAGTTTATTAGAGAATTTTATTTATTACACCAAATAACATATGATTAGATAGAAACGAAGTAATCAACAATGAATGACGTCTAAATAAGTTAGGGTATTAGTTACGTATTATAAAGTCTTCAAGTATCCTTGTTAAATACATTTTTCTAATAATTTCAAATCATTTTATTGGAGTGTAACAATTCAAACTTAGTTTTAATGGTACTAAGTTCGAGTCCTGGAGTGAATATCAACTTTAGGATGCAGGTACATCTAGTTGACGAGTCCCAAATAGGATGAGATGTGCGTCATGAATTCTACTGTTAGCTAATAGCCACTTTTGGTTTAAGGAGATTGTAAAATTCTCATAGTTTAGATCATGGGCCGATCCTAACTGGACCACTGGTGAGGATATGCTCACCAGAGAATTGCTTCCCAGGTCCGATTCCCGGTGAACAGGGATGAAATAAACTCTTAACACAGTGTTTACTATTGAAAACTTACTGGCAGTAAAGGCCTCTAAAAAGCCAGACAGATAGCTTCACTGTCACACTGTAATGATCTTTCGACTTGCTAAAACTTACGGACTGTCGAATAACTTGTTAAGTGACTAAATTGTAGCTGTCACTTAATCAGTTACGTTCATTAGATCACTGATATGGTATGCATGTTCGATCATTCTGGTTCTAACTTCATCAGTCCCCTTAGCCATTTTTATACCTGCAATTCTATATGTAACTTTATTCAGTCAGGAAGTTCCATGGTAATTGAACACTGATGTGAAGACTAATGAAATAAAATCCAATCAAAGCCAATCCACCTTCATAATCAAAGCTTCTCAGCAGTTGGCCAATTAGTTTCCAGCAATCACAAAAACCGAACCTGTTTTTTTGTTAGTTAATCTTGTCACAAATTCATTGTATCCCAGATCATTGATGTTGTATTAGACCGTGAGGTTGATTTGGATAGTACAATGCATATCGATTCCCTGAAGACTGCAGGTTTTTTTTCTGACAAATGCTTATCCTTAAATGAAGTCTCAATGTCAAACTGTAGGTGAAAATTTATAAACCGTGTATCAGTTATCCATCCACCTACTCAAGGTTTTAGACTACATGTCCTTATGTGAATCAGAAAGACAATGATTTTTGTGAATCATAATTCTATTTGGAAAATCAACCATCCTATTCATTTCAGTCTTCTAATTTAGTTTACTGAATTTTGGCGTATTGTATAAAATGTATATCATAATTGGATCGGACAGTAGATACATAACAGGAACTTGATTCGTATATATTATTCAACAGTCAATTATCAGACTGCTGTAGTCATTTTTCAACTAATAAACAAATTAGAAAGGAGTTATGTGAATATTATAGTAATTTGATAGTTGAATTCATGAATTGATTAAAGCCCCCAAATGCCCTGGTACGACCAAGGGTTGGGAGAGTCAGCTCTCCCTCTCAAAATGCTCTCACATGGCCACACGTACACAGCCACTTCCTGGGAAGTCCTACTCACTGCCTTCTCGCACCACGGGTGATGTTTACGGAATCAAGAGGACAAAAAGCGAATATCCTACGCTTTGACCAGGTTGGTGGATCCACCTATGAGAGTTGAAAAACCCTGATTCCAAACCAATGGTGTACATGGGCTCCAGGATCCTGAGGGAACAAATGGTGTATGGACCTATTGTTGGTCACTGTAGCGCTGCTTCACTATCTTGTGGATTAGACCTCCAGGTCAAAGGCTTGAGGAGTGGCTCACTAAGAAAACCATGTGCTTCGGTTTGGGTGCCCGGACAGTATTCCAACCCTCACACAAATCGAATGATTTATGCGACGCATATGTATTTAGTGCCTCTTTGTACTAATGTTAATATGTTTAAATAAATTACTTAATTGATTAAAGCTAGATCACCATGGAAAACCTAGAAGTACTGGACAACCATTTCGTCCTAGTACGGGACTCCTCTGCAGTGTGCATCCACGATAAGTCCTGGGCTCGAATTCCGCAAGCGGAAACATAGATCCACATTGCTAAACAGTCCCATAATAAACAAATCTCTAATAACTGAAATTCACTTTATAGGTTGGAAGAAAGCTAGGGGCGGACAGACCAAAACATGGCACAAGTCCATAAAGTCACTGACAAGTGGTCTGAGTCATGTCGGTAGGTGTAGACTACGTGGTTGGGGACCGCGAGATGATAGCAACCGATGGTTAGAGACCCTGAATGACATGGGTCAAAATCGTTTGCAATGGCGCAGGTGCATCTACTCTTTGTGTTCTCCCAAATTTTGATCTCCTTATTCCACCTTGTCTCTTTTTTTTCTCCTCTCAAATTTATTTCACTGTATTATACTCTTTAAGTAACATCTCCAAACACTAATCTTCCCGATTACTGCTTATACTCTTTTTACCTCTTCTACTACGGGATTTGAATCGACCACTGCATCTCTGTGCTAATGTGGTGTGGCAACTCGAACTGATGTACGTACGTACGAAGTTCTACGTTGTTACTGACTGACTGACTTTTATATCTATTTATTTTTGATAAATACAACATCATATATTATTAGATTGTAATTTGCAATTTTATATCTAACTTAAAAACGATTGCCAATACTACTTAAAATAACTAATTATTGTATTCCAATTTGGATGTAGGTATTTTGTTACCAGGAGAGAAAAAAAACCGAAAAAAAAGATATTTCTTCAAGGTCAATGATTATTTACAAATTGTATCATCATGAAATTAAAGTTCATTTACTGATCTGTTTTAAGTCAAAGGAGATTAGTTGAAGCAAACAAGAAAACAAAAAAAAATAAAATGCCTGTTTTCAACAGTATCTAACACCCCTTTCTCCTCCCCTCCCACCACTTTTACATTAAAGAACACTATGTGAAACAAATCACCTGTTTTGAATAATATCTAACATCCCCCCTCTCTTCCAACCGGTTTACACTAAACAACACTATATGAGAGAAAAAAAATGATGATGATCTACAATCACTACTCTATTTAATCATGAGTGGGTGTCTTATTATGAGAAACAATAACAACAACAACAAAAATTCCATACAAAACAATTTTGGCCATAAATAAATAATAGAAGTGTACTTTTACTTGTAACTATTCGAAAATAAGTATAATACGTTATTACGTAATCATTAATACGTTCACTCATTAAGAAGATGAAAAGCGAATGTCTGACGCCTTAACCGGGTTAATGGATACGAAGAGTCCACGTAGGGCAGTTGGAAAACCCTGATTCCAAACCAATGGTCCACATGAGATCCAATATCTTGAAGGAACAAATGAAGTATGAACCAATTGTTGGTCACTGGTTACCATGGGATCGCATCTCCTGACGTTGCTACACTGCTTTGTGGATCAGACCTTTAGGTCAAAGACTTGGGGTGTGACCTTCTAAGAAGATCACCTGTTTCGGTTTGGGCGCCCGGGCAGTATCCTAGCCCTCACACAAATCGAATAGAGTGTGGCGCATATGTATTTGGTGCCTCCTTGTACTAATGTTTGTGTGTTTAAATAAATAAATAATACTAGTTTCATCATGAGAGTTTGATAGTGATGTGAACAAAGAAACATAGAAATCATGATAAACAATGGAAATTACTTCATTAACATTCATTTCTCTCCTTAGCTTAATCTACAAATCATAAGTTTTCATTTGATGTATATTTCATTGCTATAATTTTTGTTGTCCAAATACTATTGTAATTTAAACGTAACATTTTGTACTTTCTTCATTGCTTGTACGTTGTGGTCGTGTTCTTCATCTATATTTACACTAATCTGAATCAGGAATAAATCGAGTAGTGTTCCAGTTGACTTGTTTTCTCTTTCGTGCGCGCTCTTGTCAATCAATCAGATGATAGAATAGTTTTCATCTGCTTACCCAAGGCAGTTACTCTTACTTCAAACTCACATGTTTCTAGCCTCAAAGATGAACTAGTTAGCCTATTGTTTCAATGCCTTAATCGAGATTGAGACAAGTTATCTTCTGTATATTAGAGGGTAGATAGATCAAGGACGTAATAGATAGTATTATTAGACTCGAACAAGTATAATTTCATGACAACTATGTAAACCTTAATGTAACTTTGAACAGATCTGTGTACTCAATTTTGAGTTATCACTTGTTGATATGAATGGTAGTGGTTATATGCAGTTCATCAATTGAAACCTTACGTATGTTGGGTCAGGGTTTATATCTACAATTGAATAGTTAAAAGTCATGTTACACAGTCGACATATTCGGATTTCTTTTTTTCTAAATAAAAGAAACATCACTGAAGATAGTTAACTATGAGAAATAATCTTCTGTCTTTATACCTTGAAATGACTTCAAGGACTGATGACACGTTTTGGTTTGACCGCCCCTAACTTTCTTCTAACTATCTCTAATACTAGTCAGAGTTGCACGTCGTGGTAATCAGTGTTCAAGCATAATAAGTCTTTGATAATCTATTTTTCATAGAAGAAATTGGTGTTCTAAGAGAAGTTCTTAATGGTAATGATATGATGAAATCTTAATTGTTAAGATTAATGAATCGAATAGTAATTGATGAAAGACCATACAATGACTAAGTGATGGATATTCACGAGACTGTATTTTTAATGTATAGTCATACAATAGAATAAGTGGAAGTCGAAGACAAGATCACTTGACAGATGAATAGAATCTTTTATATAAGAAAATAATATGTTTATTTAATAGAATATGAATATACAATGAACATGATGATATTGTCATAGGTGGTTAAAGAGAATCAGATCATATTCTCCAGTATAAATTAGGATTGAATTTGAAGCACAGTTAGATGGTAGCTAATAGAAGAATCCAGGACGCGCGTTTCGGCCTATTTGGAACTCGTCATCTGGATGCACCTGAATCTTAGAATGGATATTCACTCTGAGACTCAAGGCAATATCGAGGTAATCCGCTCAGGATGTATATATGTCAAAAGAAACTTTATGAATTTCAAAGCGAAAGGTACTGGATTCGAGTTCAGGAGTGAATATGAACTTTGGAATGCAGGGACAAGTTGCAAATAGAACGAAAGACAATCATTCTTGATTCTACTGCTAGCCTCCATCCATTTCTCCTTAAAATTCTTATGACTTACTGGCAATATTGAGACAATCCACACAGGATACAAATATGCCAATAAGAGATTGATCCATTACAATTCTAAACATTAATGGAAGGATACAAACAACCAATACAAAAACAAATTTCTTTCTGTTAGAATAATGAAAACCAGGACTGAAATGTTTACTTCTTACTTTTATGTTTATGTTTAGAATGTTTTTTGTGTTTTTTCAACTTTTGATGTACCGGAGAAACATCATTATCATGATGAAAACTTTTGTTTATCTCTGAACTAGAAGTCCTATGTTTAGATGATGATAATGATGGTGATAATGCTGATGATGATTGTCTTCTATCATTCCATTTGGATGATTGATGATGTGTATGCTTTAAAGTTGATTTGGATGTATTTCTATAAGTTTCTTTATATCGTCGAGTTGTTGATGATGACGATGGAGAATTCGAAGGAGAATAGTGTTGTATTCGTGAAGTATCCGGTGTTTTATATTTATGTGAATAGTGACTTCTTTTATGAACATTTTCAGTTTGATTTGAAAGTGATTCTACACTACTACAATCAGGAAAATTATGAGGAAAAAGAGGACAAACTGTAAAGGAAATTTGTATAAAAGAAAATAAACTGAGATTCAATCATTCTCAAAAACACTCTGTACTAACAGTAATGATTGTACAATCACCACCAGAAACCAATTTTAAATGGTACTTTTTAAAGCTCTAACGAGAAGTTATGACTAGTGAAAAGTTCAACAATATTAAGTATGACGCAATTACTAACTCTAATAGTTGTGAAATATCAGGAATTGAAGTTAGATATTGTTATAACTTGTGACCGCTGATTAGAGAGTAGTGACTTATCGATTGGATCAATGACGCGTAAACCCGTATAAGCAGCCTAGAGTTTGATTGGCCCTGCTTTCGGCCTAGCCGAGCCAATTAAGTCCAGAACATCAGTCTCAGCCTTTGCAATATGAATCATGTATTTCAAGCATACTCTGTTTATATACCAATCAAACAGACCACAACGTACCATAAAATAGAAAATAACATTTGTACAACATGATCGATAGCATTCGATCTGCACTATTAAGGACTAGACAAGCATGAGATTGATCACCACCCAGTGATCAATCAATTGTGATTACATTTGTACAATATTTGGCCAACAAGAAAATGACACATGAAATAAAAATGGACCAATAGGAAAATGATGCATTAGACTTAACAGGATTATTCTTGGGATATTTTTCTGAATATCCCAACAGATATATATATAAGCTATTGAATACTAGCTCAATCGTTTAAAGACCTATTCGCAGCGAGGTTATTGGTGCATTTTTGAGGTATACCATAATAGAACAAGACAGTTTTATACACTGTTTTTTGGTTTTCAATGGTTGTCTAACCAAGATCATTTAATGATATAAACTATTGTGTTAGCTAAAAACGTAAATGTATTATCAACTCTGCGATCCAGGTACATCCAGTTGAAGAATCCCAAATAGGACGAAACGCGCGTCAAACTGGATTCCACTGCTAGCCACTATCCATCTTTGCTTTAAAAGCTTGTGACTTCAGGCAATATCGAAGCAGTCCGCACAGGATGCACATATGTCAATAAGAGACTGATCAATTGTAATCCTAAGCATCAATGGGAGGATACTAGTAAAACAACACCAAGTGAACGTATTATTAACGCCTAATGTTTTAAGTGACAAACATATTACTAGCATATATATTCTTATTGCATAATTATTAGTATTATATTCTAACGAAGAATAAATGAGTGATAACTGTTAGGACTGTTATTAGATATTTCCTTATTGCATAACTGTTAAGTAACTAGACTATATATATTCATATTCCTTCCATTTGACCTATTAACTATTATTCTACGATTTACTCTTCTACTCACAATCACTTTTGGCTTGATCTTGTATGATTTTCATTTTTCATTTTATATTGTGATGAGATCTGATCTGCTTTTATACAAACCAAGTTTATTTGAAATATGCGATTTAAACAGTGAAGGCTGAGATTACTTTCTAGACTTAATAAACAAGGCTAGGCGAGAAACTACTATACAGAGGAGCAATAAGGACTGAAAGTTGACTCTAGGCTGTTGGTACTGGTTAACGCGTCATTGGTTTGGCACAGCGCCAAGGTCACACAAGACGGTATCCTAATTGGCGATTCAGTCACGTGATATATGACGAAATTTAGGACATAACAATCAGGTAACTAGATTAACATGTTTATGTATTCCGTTCAACATAAGCTTTTAGTTGACTCATTAACTACTGTTATACAATTCACTATTCCTAAATTGTTGCCCATCTGAAATTTAGTCTCCTCTACTCACAAACCCTTTGGTTTGTTCCTAAAAAAATTGTTATTATTCTTTTACGATGTCATGCGGTGTGGTATGTGTACATATAAGCCACATTTATATGGAAGATAAACATACAGTAGAGGCTGGTTGATGACTTTTGGACTCGAGGGAGGGTATAGAGTGAAACTCGCAAAGTACGGGCCAATAAGAACTTAACTGTGTTGGTTCAAGGTCAACAATGCTAGTCGCTCATGTAACTGGCCAAGTCAAAGATATTAGGGTATAGAGGAAACAATTGATAAATTAGAAGTAGGATTTTCAGTTAGCATGTGATATTGATCAAGGGGTCAAAAGGAACAACGATAAGGCATTTATAACTCATGAAATAGCTATTCAATCTGAAACATTTCAGGAAAAAGACTCAAGTCAACTAAGATACATGTCCCTATCTGGGTCAACGCGATCACCTATAATTACTCATAAGTTATATCAGTATTCCACTTTGATAATACACCTTCTTACGTATTCTTTAGTAATAGTAGCTAAACTGTATTGCAGACCATAACATGAGTGACATAAACGTAAATATCAATAACAAAATAACATATAAACTAACAGTTGGTCAATATTTTAAGCGAGAGACTACAACAGAAGTTGAAAAACCAATTCCTACACTTCTCACACTAAACAAGTGGAGACTTTTCGAATAGCAAGCTTCAAATAACCACATTAAAACATGTACAAGTATACATCATGTAGTAATTAGGAATCCATATATAAATATTCATTTCAAATCATAAAAATAAGGTAATAACAGTAGAAATGATAATAATAATAATACCTCTATAACTCACTTAGATCTTCTATCTTGAGACTGTTGTTCTGACAATTCTTGACTGGCTGTCAACATTTCAGTTTGTTGTGCTATAATTTCACGTAATACCTGAGAAAGAGAGATCAAGGGAAAGAATAACTACAGTGTTGACCGAAATTTACAAAAACAAATCAAACTACTCGTATGTATTGAAAGTAGTATACATTTACAATACATGCTAGTAAGTTCTCTAGTTTACTGACTTTTAAAGGTTTAAGTATTTATAAATAGTTGTCTACGCAAGATATTTAATATTCATTGGCCGGATATCATCAGCAACAGCCTTCTGTGGAAGAGGACAAACCATCTTCCAACTGAAGAGGAAATTAGGAAAAGACGTTGGTAGTGAATAGGACATACATTATGGAAATCATCACACTGTATCAAGAGGCAAGTCCTAACTTGGAATCTTGAAGTGAAGAGGAAAAGAGGAAGGCCAAAGAACAAGTTACGTCGGGGACTGGAAGCAAACATGAAAAAGATATATAACAACTGGAAAGAACTGGACATGATTGGATTGAGAGGGATGGTGTTGGGTCTATGCTTTTCCATGAGGAGTAACAGGCATAAGTATTTTTAATTTAATTTTCCGTATGATCTTCGCTTTTTTTTCTCATTGATTGCCATTCCTTCCAGTTTGTCGAATTTTTGTATGCTTGTAGGTCATGTTTTGATTATTACATATACAGGTTAGTATTGATTCGCTTTGTCTTGTTTGTTTTACTTCGAATATTGAGATTTTCTACGATCCGTCTTATCCCTAGATTAGTTGTCAACTGTTGTGTCCCAGCAGAACCGCTTACATTATAGTAGCTTAGTCACTCCTGATTCCGTTAGGATTGTAGGCCGATAATGGGCCCCAAATATCAGGATTTAAAAGACACTGATATTCATATGGAGGAGCAATGACCTAATTGATTAAATTGAAATGAACATATGAAATTGATCGTTTGTGATACGTAATCACATCGTAAGGAGAAGTGATTATATGAATTAGTCAATCAGTTATATTTGTTGGTTGTAAGATACCTAATATGTGATCCACACAGTATGTTACTGATTAGTTAGTGTCGAGTACTACTTAGTTTAATCTATACAAATCTGACTGTCAATCTAATTGCAAATGAATCTTATAGGAAATGGTGTATTTCTACATCATTCTGGTTTATTCCTGAGGTCAAGTGAGTCTTTATCTAAAGTTGTCCGGTTATTTCTTTTTCCTTGCATCGTCCGATTCCCAGGTTTCCTAGTATGAAGTCGGATAAGCATTTCTGAAGACACAACAGATGCATACGTTTACTATCTACATGCCTAACTGTTAAGAGAAGATTAGATTATCTAGTTTTTTTTGTTACTAAAGGAAACTTGCTACTATCCAATTGAGTGTTATCATTTATAATTTCTTACGTATCCAACGGTCACTGGATTGTATTATATAAACAGAGTTGTTTCATTTCAATTTTTCAACTTCTACTAAGAATACAAAGCTATTTTAAAAGTACCATCTTCTTATTGGCGGTCAGAACAAAACATGGCACAAGTCCATGAAGTCACTGACAAGTAGACTGAGTCATATTGGTAGGTGTAGACTACCTGGTTGGGGACCGCGAGATGATAGCAACCGATGGTTAGAGACCCGGAATGACATGGCTGAAAATCGTTTGCAATGACGCAGGTGCATCTACTCTTTGTGTTCTCCCAAATTCTAATCTTCTGAATTCTTCATATCTCTTTCTTTTTTCTCTTCCCAAATTTACTTCACTGGATTATACTCCTTGAATAACATCTTCAAACCCTAATTTTTCTGATTACAGCTTATAATTTTACTACATCTAGCACTACGGGATTTGAAGCGACCACTGCATCTCTGTGCTAATGTGGTGTGGCAACTCGAACTGATGTACGTACGTACGAAGTTCTACGTTGTTACTGACTGACTGACTGATTGGCGTGTGGATTAATAATATTGAAGTGTTGTTGTGTGTCAATTGTCATCCTATCAAGTTCAATGGTTCTGTATTTAGCCATTATTGTAGACCATTGACGAACCCGATCTCAAGATAAAACATCACCAAGCTACTTGAATGAGAAAACCAAAAACAGAGTAAGAAGCTTTTATTAGCAAACTGAGTCAACTATATGAACAACTCATTTATAAATATAGACACATGTCCCTCTGAAGATTAAGTTAAATCTTGACCAACAGCATGCATTCATCAGCAATCTCTTACTTATCAATTGGTCTTGGATTAATATATCTGATTGGGTCAGCATATCAAGAATATATATTTGTTATTCATTATTTCTCTTTTGGATTTTGAGTTTCAGTATTACATCACTAATTCACAGTTCACTCTATATTTTCTGACCTTTTCACTATTATAGCTAATGCTTTAATGTCAATGACTTTTATATAGTCAACGTCTTTGTCCTCCTGTGATGTGAAGTAACGAAAGCTTGGACTAATACGAGTTTGTGACAAGTTGTATAGATGCTTACCATTTACTGTGTAAACGTGCATCACATACTATCTATCAAATGATGAACTCATGAAATCGTTGTCGAGTTTGTTATATAAACCACCACGATTATTTATTTATTTATTTAAACACATAAATATTGATTTGTGTGAGGGCTGGAATACTGTCCGGGCACCCAAACCGAAGCACACGGTTATAATAGCGAACCACCATTCGAGCCTTTGACCTACAGTTCTAATCCACAAGGCAGTGGAGAAACGTCAGGAGATGCAGTCCCATGGTAACAATAGGTCCATACACCATTTGTTCCTTCAGGATCCTGGAGCCCATGTGCACCATGGGTTTGTAATCAGGGTTTTCCAACTCCTCTAGGTGGATCTATATCTACAAACCTGGTTACGACACAGAACATTCGCTTTTTGTTATCCCAGTTTCGTAGAGAACACACCCTTTTTGAGAAGATAGTGAATAGGACTTCCCTGATAGTGGTTGTATACACGTGACGATGTGAAAGCAATTGGAGAGGGTGAGCGTACCAGGGCATTTGGTGGTACCTTGAATTCATTTACACTGAAGATAGTTGTTAGAATGCTATTAAGAGTTTTCAATCAAGACAGGTAGAACAACACAAGAAACATTTCCATCAGCATATATATATATATATATATATATATATATATATATATATATATATATATATATATATATATATATATATATATATATATATATATATATATATATATATATATAATTAACAATTCACATACTTCAGTGTAAGATTTTCTTGCAGTATGTATTCCTCTATAGCTTTGACGACGTCGTTTTGCATCTCTCATCATAGATAAAACTTCTAATTTAGATACATCTTGTGATGAATTATTAGCTATAAGTTATTGAAAACGAAACAATATTAGAATCAAGAAACAAATAAGTAGTAAGCCAATTATGTTTATCTGTAAATGTTTACCATCACTCTTACTATGACAATATACGCCATAGAGTATCAGTTCCCTCAGAATTATAGGTACACCATGCTAATGGGTATCAGATAGTATGAAACCTAAGCCAAGAAAGGGGTTTCCTGTCGACTACATTCAACCATCAACTAACATTCCTTTTTATCACCATATGCTTCTCTAAATCATAAACGGATAAGTAAAATACACAAAGAACCGTTGTGGTACTTCTTGAGTAATATGATACACTATAGATTGTAAAGATTTTATGGTGTGTAAAAATTGGCACTTAGAAGACACCTTGTGGGTTAAAACAAACTATAAACAAAGAAAAGTTGTGTTAATGAATGCACGTCTGCCAAAAAAAATAGTGGTCAGGAAGCTTGTGTAGATAGCTAACTAATAGATTGAATTATTGTCCCCAAAAACTATATTATAATTTGTCATTATTTTGTAGGAGTCTAAGATACCTAGTTCTCAGGAATTTGGTGGTTGGAGCAGTGTTTGAATGTGTAATTCATTGTTTGAAAACTTAAAACCACGGTTCAATGATTGTCACCACTGTGGAGATTGTTGAGTTTCATTAAGATCATGAAATGATCAATGTTAGACCACCATTGAAATTCTGGAAGCATTGGATATCCATTGAGTACTAACATGGGACTTCTCAAAAGTGCATCCACAACCCCGCACTCAGAAATCGTATCTAGGAACTTTGGTCTCGTGCATTGAACGCTTAACATCTAGACCACTGAGTGTGGATCCAACTGTATTAATACCTAACTTTAATCAGTTCATACTAGAACAAAAAGGTCGTTCAGTGCTTTCAGGTTTTCAATAGTGGTTTCATATTGATCGGTTCAGGATTCTAATATTCCATAGACAAAA
The DNA here is from genome assembly GCF_000699445.3 of Schistosoma haematobium. Lineage (NCBI taxonomy): Eukaryota > Metazoa > Platyhelminthes > Trematoda > Strigeidida > Schistosomatidae > Schistosoma > Schistosoma haematobium. The sequence goes on from NC_067202.1 coordinate 1,678,642, forward strand.
GTAAACAGTATCAGAGTTCTAACTACTTGTTGTCTAATTAACATTTAACAAACTACAGACATTTGCCATACTTTTTATGAAATAATCCAACTTCACCTGAAGCTTTCTAGGGGTTACTGAAGATATCAAGCCTCCATAAAGAAGGGCTTAATTAAGTGATTATGAAATAACATATATAGAACTAAGGAATACTTCAATTTACAGAGATTATTGTAGCTAATAGGTTGATATTTGATTACGTGATAGGCTTCGAGTCACATTTTTCATTAGGTAAAAGGTTGATGATACATATCGGTTGGGCACAAACAAAACAACGTGACGTAGCATATTGGAGTTGTTGTATTCTGTAAAGTATGTTATATCATGTTTCCTAAGGTACGTGAATTTTAATAATGACCGTTTTCAATATTGAAGTAATTTCTATAAATCATATAAGTCAATCACGTATCTTAAATTGCTCGAATGTACAAAATAGAGAAAAACAACATTAAAATTCTTCAAGTTAACTCTTAACATACTCATTTTGAGTTAAGTAGTATAATTATTGTTAATCACAAATAATAATCCGCCTTACATGACCGATGGGATTTATCTGTGGAAAATGCCTGCATATTCATAATCCAAGATGGATCATTTGTCCAATCAGATGTAGGTTGAGTACATTCAGCCGTACATATACTAGAATCGGGTATCATGACATCCTGTAGGAAAAAAAGTTTTGAAAATATAGGCAGGTGATCGTTAATAAGTGACAATTACCTATAATAACCTTTCCTCGCTATCTCTACCTTATTGTCAAGACTAGAAACATAGGAAAACTAAAAGGTGTATCGTAATCACTGTTCCTGAAGTCAAAGTCACATAATATAGTATAAACAAGTAAGTTATGTACGATTGCTGAGACGGTTATAAAATTGATTTACAAGTAAACGTACTAACTATCCCTTAACATGATATACTGGCTGTGTTTACGCATTTTAGTTTCAAATGCCTCATACTCTTTGTGTTTTGTCAAAAATCGTAAGGTTGCTCTCTGAAATCAGTCTTTGCACGTGATATTTAATTTAGTTATTTCCGAAACTATATGTCTTGGTTAAACTTGTTGCTTTGAAAGTTGACACCTTGATACAAACAAGACAATTATCCGGTGAAACTGACCCCAAGAAAACAGACAGCTGATGTTTACTGTACTTTAGAGGACCACGCCAAATGTCCTAGAGAATCATAGAAAATTCGTCTTCAGATGTGAGTAGAAAGGTACGTTCCGTATCAACTTATCCGAATACTCTGCTTTATTAAGGTGTTTTATATAACAGAGTCCACACAGGTTCCTATTTCTGCTGGTCTAAAAGCTTTGATCAGAGTAAAAATAAACCATATTGATAAGTAGTATAGTTTGGTTATCTCCATTTAAATTCCATCTGATTTTAACCGGGATATACTAAATTATAAGCTGTTACTGATTGATTAACTGCAATGGGGTTTGTTCGATAGATATTGTGATATAGAAAGGCGTGGTCAGTCCACTATATGGAGTTGCTAAATGAAGAGTATTTGTACAGGTTAACGGCTACCGGGCTATCATAAATGTTTTAATAGTTTGAAAGTTTATCAGGTTGAAGTTAATGGAAATTGTAATGAAGTATTCTGAGTAAGTATTAAATACATTTTTTTCCAGGAATAAAACCAAACATGGCGGTTTGAAGTGGATACTTTGATACATAATATCCTTGGTTTTCGTCTATCTATTTACATGGTTGTTCATTATCTATTGTTTAATTTTTCGCAAAACTGTCACTTAGTCCTGTACGGAGTGTTCCTTGGTGCCTGATTGTACCAAATATTTGTGTCACAAACAAATACAAGTTTCAGTTCGAGAAAATTACCCTCCATTAGAGACGAAGCATGTGCCCCAGAATTCCCTGGTATGGTCGAGTGTGGGAAGAATCAGCTCTTCCTCTCGAAATGCACTCACATGGTCACGCTTGTACAGCCACTGTCAGGGATATCCTACTCACTCCTTGTACCGATGTTTATGTGTTTAAATAAATAAATAATAGATACATTGAAGGTATTGACAACTGACTCTTGTAAGAGCTGAATTATAAACGCGTGGTAACAAGACTGTAAATACATTTTGCCAGTAAGTGCGGAAAAGCATAAAAATTTACGTCCCACATTTTTTCTCTTGGCTTGTAGTACATAAATGTTAACGAAAGCCACTTACTATCTCTTCCTTAACGAAACCTTGTTCACGTAATGAGCAATAATGATTGTGTGTTGTGAGAGACTTTACAGGAACCCAATGATTCCGTGAGTAGGAGCATCTTCCATATTCGACTGGCTAAACATAAAAGAAACCATGTAAAATTCATTAGGATTGGTCGTTCAAATACGACGAACTAGTATATAGTTTATTTATTCTGAGGACAGGCTACTGATGTTTTACGAAAATAAGCACAATTGGATACCAATCATCCTAAAGTAGCTATTTCGTTTATTAACCCCCTTATTTCTGAACTGGACATTTTTCAAGGCTTTAATAGTTATATCCAAGCCATAAGCATGTTATTATTCTTTAAGACGGTAAAGAAGATATCGTTAGAAACCTGAGTTTCCTATACAGCACTGTGAAATACTCATAATCCAAATTATTGAATGTATTGCTAAGCCTGGTTGTGCATTTATCAAAACTTCGCGTAAACACTTATTTCTAAGCAGACCTTGGTGATACAGTCCAAAATTCAAGACGGTCAAAATTATTTCTGCTTTATTGTACGAGTAGGAAGGATAATTACAAGCTAGGTATCTCAATAATTTGCATTGAAAGTCATACAACGCATTAACAGCTGGAACTGTAGCGCTGTGGATTGTAAGCTGGGAGTGACGTGTCAGTAAATCTCATTGTAAGAAAAGAATTATGTCTTAGAAACTTCCCATTCATTCAAAACCAACTAGGAAGACTTGAGTCAGGTCTGTTCTGAAAATCTTTGCAAATGGTACATACCAAACACGGAACATTGGAAAATTTTTCATCTAAAATGCTAGCTCAGTCATTAAGGTTATTATATTTGAAAAGAGAAAACACTGAGTATAGCAAAAAAGCTAAAAACCAAATCAGAGTAGAAGCGTGAAAGCAAAAAGATACATTTAAAATCTGTAACGGAACTAGTGGATAGGTTTGCACTACTCTATTCAATTCTAAGTATAGATAATTCATCTTGGAATGCCAAATTTATTTATATTAAAAAGAATTCAAAAATCCCTTACATCGATAGAAAGAGGGACTAAATGCTTCCGGAATAAATACTGTGTCTTTTAACGCATGTTGCCATTTTTACTCGCACTTTATGGGGTAATTTCTAGATTTCAGACGCATAAAAAATTGTCAGCCTACCTCCAATGATGTAAGTTTAAATTTCTATCCGTTATTTGTTCTTCCAACTAACTTAAGTTAACGATCACAAATTTTATGAGGAGCTGGTCTGAACACATTAAAGAAGAAACCCACAAAATTGTACTCTTAAATATGTGCTTTTCACAAAAGAAGGAATTTACATTTGGAATCTTCAGACTAAATGATAATGAATACTAATATTGTGTAAATGTACAGGTAACTTGGAATGAGCACTCACATACGAAAGAAACTCACGAGTCCATCCTAAATCTGCGACAAGCTCATTTAGTATTTCTTGTGACTCACCAACCAGCATATTCAAGATACACAACGAACTATGAACTTTTTGTCCAAGGCCATCAGTTAATATGAGCGCTAATCTATCTTTACAGATTAGCTCGCATAAACCAATTGATTTCTTTGAACTTGATTCTTCATGTTACGGTACGATTCTAGATCTTTGCTATCCTCTGTTTTTTGTGGTTAAGCTACCTAGCTACATTGATACTGATGAATTGTGACCTAATATTTCTTGATTATGAACGAGTGTATTTATTCTAGGGCTTCTAAATTGCTAGGACCAGCAATTATCACATTACCAGGTTGGAGTTTGGTTTATTTCAGAATGAAACGCTTCAAAAGTAGGAAGCTGTGGATAGAAAACAAGATAAATGTCCGGATAAGTAAGTTAAGGTGCGCTAATTAAAAGGACAGTGGTAAATTCTATTGTTCAGTCTTCAGTAATAAGGATAGTAGGTTGGTGAACCTGTATTAATCCTGACACATCGCTTTCCAGTGATGGTCCAGCTTCTCCTTAAAATTATTCACTGATGGGGCTGATACCACTTGTTTGGGTAAACCGTTCCAATCATTGGCTACTCGATGAGAAAAACGGGACCTCACTTTAAGTTTATGAACCTTCTTGTTATGACCTCGGAGATTATTAGTGCTGGAGGGAGCAAAAAGATAAGACATATTAACACCCAAATCATAATTAAAGATACGAAATGCCAGTATTAGGTCACCTCGTGTCCTACGATACGACAAGGGGAAAAGGTTCATGCGTTTTAAACGCTCATCGTAAGGGAGTCTAGAAAGACCCTTCACTAATTTCGTTCCCACATGCTGGACACGCTCAAGGGAGTTAGTATCCTTTACCAGACACGGACTAGCTGCTTGGATACAGTATTCTAAATGTGGTCTAACATATATGGTATATAAAATCCGAAACGTTTCCTCGTCAAAAGATTTGAACGCTCGGCGAAGTGACCATAACTCACGGAAAACTTTGACAGCGGCTGCTTTGCAATGCGTAGTTGTTTTTAAATCATGGCTTAAAACTACTCCTAAGTCTTTATGCTTTTGAACGCATAGAAGAGGTTTACCCTCAATAGTATAACGGTAACTATTACCGTAACCGATGTGCATTAGCACACTCTTCCTAGGACTGATTTCCAAGACCCAACCTCGAGCCCATCTAACTAACTCGTCTAAGTCAGCTTGAAGATCCAGATGATCAGCCTCACTTTTTATTGTTCGCCAGATTTTTACGTCATCCGCAAACAATGATGTCGACGAGCTAAGCAACAGCGGAAACTCATTAACGTAGAGAAGGAAGACTAGAGGGCCTAAGATGGTGCCTTGGGGTACACCACTTTTGACCGGCTTCCAATCGGATAGCGTTCCGTTGACCCTCACTCTCTGTCTGCAGTCACATAAGAAGTTTCCTATCCACTCCTGTACAGTACCCAATATTCCGGAGTTCGTGAGCTTCTGCATATGACCTACGTGTGAAACCTTGTCAAATGCTTTGCTAAAATCTATGAATATCACACCGACAGACAGACCGTTATCTAGGGCTGCTGTCCAATCCTCTCTCGCAATAAACAAGTTAGTCAAGCATGAACGCTTGTTACGAAATCCGCGTTGCTCAGGAGCTAACGGATTGTGTAAATTTATCTGACTTAGCAACCTAACCCGAATTATCTTTTCAAGTAACTTAAAGACTATGCAGGTTAGACTGACAGGCCGGTAGTTAGATACTATCTGTCTCTGACCGTTCTCAAATATAGGACTGACTAAAGCGTCCTTCCAATCTCTTGGGAGTTGAGCGAGTAGAGGGGACATGTTGAAGTGTGTCGCGAGCGGTTTTGAAATAATGTCCGCAAGAGATGACAGCAACCGTGAATGTAACCCGTCAGGGCCCGGTATCTTACCAGCTTTGAGGTTAGTTATCAACGGAAGGACAGTTTCCCCAGTCACCTGTACAGATTCAATCGTAGGTATCATTGTTTCGATCGTTTATTATGTATCAAGGCTAGTGTTTTCACTTTAATTGAATTTATTTCAGTTAAAGTATTTGGTTAGAGTGTAGAATTATGGTCTACTATTATATTAGTACTGCTCTAATAATAGACCTAATCCCAAAATTGTAGATTTGTCATGATATAACTGCCTAATCCATAAGATCTTACGTGGAAGTCACACCACCGACTACACCAACTCACTGTATCGCATCAATTACCAATACATGATGTAGAACAAGGTTAGGCTAGAGAAAGAACAATATATTTAATATGAATAGAAGATATAAGGTAACATTCAGATGGACCACGCCTGCATGGTCGAGCCATGCCATCCGATCAACTCAGTCTATTCAATTCATTGTTCGCGCCTTCTCCATTCTTAGGTATTTCTCCGTGTTAAATATTGAATATCTATTTTCTCAATAGTCTTGTGTTCAGCTTTGAAGATTGTATGGTTATGGTCCAATGCCACTACACTACTCTCCCACCAGAATCAACGTGATGTTGGTTCGATACCAAATTGGATGGGATCGTCGCGCGCCGGAGGTTACCAAGGATAATAGGAATCCTCCGGGTATTGGTAAGCTGAAAGATAAATCAAAAAGAAGGCGGCAGAATCTGGTCGGGAAATACATGTAATAATTTTAAAATATCTGCCTTCATGCTTAACATGCTTGAAATGAAAATTTGGGTGATTATTTGAGCTATAAAAAATGGGATTACAATAATAATAATAATAACAATTCGATGCGTGTTAATAGATGTTGGTTAATAACTTAACGTATAGGTAGTAAGTATTTTGTGTTTAGAAATATTAAAGTAATGAATATTGTAGAAATGTTAATATTGGTAGTTTTGGTTTAAATTATGAAATCAAATAACGATTATGCCGGTAAGTTGTCCATATGAGTTGAATTCCAATTGCATCTGTATTAGTAGGCTAACTGAAGGAACAAAAGTATTACCGTGGAGAAGAATTCCAACTAGTGTTCCAGTTAGTTTGATACGGTTTATTTAGTTACGGGGAGATTTTCTCAACCCCGTGTTTACTTGACCGTGATAGAATTTAGTAATACTACTAATACTCATGAATGGTTATCAAGACAAAATTTAAATACGTGAGTGATAATTATATGAGTTTTAGACAGATAGCTAGAAACAAATCGTTAAACATGAGTGTATTCGTAAGAGACATGCTCTAGACTCAATGTTCTGATTTGCGATAGACTATTTATTTGTATTTATACTTGCCGGCTGATTGGGCATACAAGTTAGTTGCAAGTATGCAATTTATCATAAGGCGGAATACGGTTTAATTGAGATATAGTGGTTATAAGTTATTGAAATCAGTTAAGCCTATGTGTCATACTACGAAGTGATGTGGTGCTGCAAGATGTATTTAGCTAAATAAGTTTTTACAAGATGATTAACAGTGAGTGATGCTCATGTGATTATCAGGAGAACACAAGTTGTAACCAAGAGGAGTACACTCCCAACTCACGTCTATTATAATGGCTTGAACCTTAGTTAGTGTTGGGGTAAATTCGACATTGATGTTTTCAGTTTGCAGGAGATTTGCTCGACTGCTTATACTGATTATTTGCATGCATGATTGTGTCGCTAAACCACCAATTAGACTGACAAGGTTTTGAGATATTTACTGAATGAGCAACTGATAGAGAAACATACTGTAATCATCTGTGATGGATGAAGATAAAAGAAAAACAACACTAGTGATAATTATAAGTCAATTTGCTGATCGATTTTGTTAATAGTTTCATTAATTTTATCAATCATATTACGTGATTGTCAAGTCATGACAATGCTTTATGACGATATCCTGAAACTATTATGTTTAACTAGTTATAGTGTTGAATGAGGATTAGTCAGTGGAAAAATAGGTATTGTTGCTTTAGGTGATTCGAAATTATCAGAAATTTGTAACGTTAAAGAATCCGAGACGCCTAATTTAATTATAAATTTTATATCAGAAAGATTCGTTTAGTGTTAATTCTAGTAGGCTACGGAGTTTTGATTTTAGACGTTTATTTAGCCAACAGCTACCTAGGGATTTAGTTATTTTACTAGTGCAGTTGATAGTACCTAAGTTTTTAATCTTATTATCTAAACTATGTTTGCATTTTAGGCTGCTAATATGATAAACCAATCCATAAACCCAAATACGATTAGCAACAACGACTATGATGGGTTTATTGATAAATGTTAAAGGCGATTCAGATGATTTCTAAATTCAAAAGATATGAAGATATAGTGTAACGTATGTACGGGCCAGGTTAACATGCAGGTTGTTGACGTATATAAAAATTTAAAAATAATGAACATGACCAGGAAAAGTAATTTTAAAGTCAAGACTGCTTATGAAACTTCAGGCAGGAATATGACGCGTTATAAACATTCCATAAGAAGTTACTGCATTTAGCCTAGGGACACTTACAAATATGTGGCAAAAGCAACTGGAAAGCATATACATGTTAAGTACAAAAATCGTTAAGTAAAATAGTTGAACTCGCCTGGATTATTTTTGAAAATTATATTATCCAGTGGACGACATATATATAACGCCATTCGTGAGGAGTAGTAATGATCCAAAAGTATCCAGAATAAAACATGCAGTATGGCAATTAATTCCAGAGTCCTTGATGCCGTTGACGTTTTTGCCACTCGCTCGGATCAGAACAACCGGATGAATCTAGATAATTGTGCGGTCACCATTGAACGAGCCATCTAAAATGACCTTATGATTGCAGAAAACTTATGGCTGAAACTCACCGTATGTTTTTAGAGAAGTGTCATCCTTGTTGTTTGGCAATGGAACTCGAAAATTTGAAATTAGGCAGGCAGTGGTCGGAAGAAAAGATATTACAGGATAGTGCATAGTTTAAAACAGGATGAGGTGATAAGATAAGGAACACTGAATATTAGATCCAGGTAACTATTTAGTTCTTGCTACATTGTTAGTCAATGTATATTTGCGTTATTTACAGGTCATATTTGCTAGAGCTTGATGCTTAAACAAGTCTATGTCGCTGAAGCATGTAAATGCTATTAAAGCTTGTTAACGAACCATCAAAGCTAATTAGTTAATATAGACGACCAGTTTTTATTGTCGATTGAGCTAGTATGTCATGAGAACTAATCAATATAACATTACGATAATACATGTGAGCATTAATCAGGACTGTTAGAATATTGGGGTAACATAAATACAAAATAGATCAAGAATTTAGAATGGAAGTAAGATTAACAATATTAGGTTGCGTTTCTCTAGTCGGGCTTACCAATGTAGAATTATGGTCTACTATTATATTAGTACTGCTCTAATAATAGACCTAATCCCAAAATTGTAGATTTGTCATGATATAACTGCCTAATCCATAAGATCTTACGTGGAAGTCACACCACCGACTACACCAACTCACTGTATCGCATCAATTACCAATACATGATGTAGAACAAGGTTAGGCTAGAGAAAGAACAATATATTTAATATGAATAGAAGATATAAGGTAACATTCAGATGGACCACGCCTGCATGGTCGAGCCATGCCATCCGATCAACTCAGTCTATTCAATTCATTGTTCGCGCCTTCTCCATTCTTAGGTATTTCTCCGTGTTAAATATTGAATATCTATTTTCTCAATAGTCTTGTGTTCAGCTTTGAAGATTGTATGGTTATGGTCCAATGCCACTACACTACTCTCCCACCAGAATCAACGTGATGTTGGTTCGATACCAAATTGGATGGGATCGTCGCGCGCCGGAGGTTACCAAGGATAATAGGAATCCTCCGGGTATTGGTAAGCTGAAAGATAAATCAAAAAGAAGGCGGCAGAATCTGGTCGGGAAATACATGTAATAATTTTAAAATATCTGCCTTCATGCTTAACATGCTTGAAATGAAAATTTGGGTGATTATTTGAGCTATAAAAAATGGGATTACAATAATAATAATAATAACAATTCGATGCGTGTTAATAGATGTTGGTTAATAACTTAACGTATAGGTAGTAAGTATTTTGTGTTTAGAAATATTAAAGTAATGAATATTGTAGAAATGTTAATATTGGTAGTTTTGGTTTAAATTATGAAATCAAATAACGATTATGCCGGTAAGTTGTCCATATGAGTTGAATTCCAATTGCATCTGTATTAGTAGGCTAACTGAAGGAACAAAAGTATTACCGTGGAGAAGAATTCCAACTAGTGTTCCAGTTAGTTTGATACGGTTTATTTAGTTACGGGGAGATTTTCTCAACCCCGTGTTTACTTGACCGTGATAGAATTTAGTAATACTACTAATACTCATGAATGGTTATCAAGACAAAATTTAAATACGTGAGTGATAATTATATGAGTTTTAGACAGATAGCTAGAAACAAATCGTTAAACATGAGTGTATTCGTAAGAGACATGCTCTAGACTCAATGTTCTGATCTGCGATAGACTATTTATTTGTATTTATACTTGCCGGCTGATTGGGCATACAAGTTAGTTGCAAGTATGCAATTTATCATAAGGCGGAATACGGTTTAATTGAGATATAGTGGTTATAAGTTATTGAAATCAGTTAAGCCTATGTGTCATACTACGAAGTGATGTGGTGCTGCAAGATGTATTTAGCTAAATAAGTTCTTACAAGATGATTGACAGTGAGTGATGCTCATGTGATTATCAGGGAGAACACAAGTTGTAACCAAGAGGAGTACACTCCCAACTCACGTCTATTATAATGGCTTGAACCTTAGTTAGTGTTGGGGTAAATTCGACATTGATGTTTTCAGTTTGCAGGAGATTTGCTCGACTGCTTATACTGATTATTTGCATGCATGATTGTGTCGCTAAACCACCAATTAGACTGACAAGGTTTTGAGATATTTACTGAATGAGCAACTGATAGAGAAACATACTGTAATCATCTGTGATGGATGAAGATAAAAGAAAAACAACACTAGTGATAATTATAAGTCAATTTGCTGATCGATTTTGTTAATAGTTTCATTAATTTTATCAATCATATTACGTGATTGTCAAGTCATGACAATGCTTTATGACGATATCCTGAAACTATTATGTTTAACTAGTTATAGTGTTGAATGAGGATTAGTCAGTGGAAAAATAGGTATTGTTGCTTTAGGTGATTCGAAATTATCAGAAATTTGTAACGTTAAAGAATCCGAGACGCCTAATTTAATTATAAATTTTATATCAGAAAGATTCGTTTAGTGTTAATTCTAGTAGGCTACGGAGTTTTGATTTTAGACGTTTATTTAGCCAACAGCTACCTAGGGATTTAGTTATTTTACTAGTGCAGTTGATAGTACCTAAGTTTTTAATCTTATTATCTAAACTATGTTTGCATTTTAGGCTGCTAATATGATAAACCAATCCATAAACCCAAATACGATTAGCAACAACGACTATGATGGGTTTATTGATAAATGTTAAAGGCGATTCAGATGATTTCTAAATTCAAAAGATATGAAGATATAGTGTAACGTATGTACGGGCCAGGTTAACATGCAGGTTGTTGACGTATATAAAAATTTAAAAATAATGAACATGACCAGGAAAAGTAATTTTAAAGTCAAGACTGCTTATGAAACTTCAGGCAGGAATATGACGCGTTATAAACATTCCATAAGAAGTTACTGCATTTAGCCTAGGGACACTTACAAATATGTGGCAAAAGCAACTGGAAAGCATATACATGTTAAGTACAAAAAATCGTTAAGTAAAATAGTTGAACTCGCCTGGATTATTTTTGAAAATTATATTATCCAGTGGACGACATATATATAACGCCATTCGTGAGGAGTAGTAATGATCCAAAAGTATCCAGAATAAAACATGCAGTATGGCAATTAATTCCAGAGTCCTTGATGCCGTTGACGTTTTTGCCACTCGCTCGGATCAGAACAACCGGATGAATCTAGATAATTGTGCGGTCACCATTGAACGAGCCATCTAAAATGACCTTATGATTGCAGAAAACTTATGGCTGAAACTCACCGTATGTTTTTAGAGAAGTGTCATCCTTGTTGTTTGGCAATGGAACTCGAAAATTTGAAATTAGGCAGGCAGTGGTCGGAAGAAAAGATATTACAGGATAGTGCATAGTTTAAAACAGGATGAGGTGATAAGATAAGGAACACTGAATATTAGATCCAGGTAACTATTTAGTTCTTGCTACATTGTTAGTCAATGTATATTTGCGTTATTTACAGGTCATATTTGCTAGAGCTTGATACTTAAACAAGTCTATGTCGCTGAAGCATGTAAATGCTATTAAAGCTTGTTAACGAACCATCAAAGCTAATTAGTTAATATAGACGACCAGTTTTTATTGTCGATTGAGCTAGTATGTCATGAGAACTAATCAATATAACATTACGATAATACATGTGAGCATTAATCAGGACTGTTAGAATATTGGGGTAACATAAATACAAAATAGATCAAGAATTTAGAATGGAAGTAAGATTAACAATATTAGGTTGCGTTTCTCTAGTCGGGCTTACCAATGTAGAATTATGGTCTACTATTATATTAGTACTGCTCTAATAATAGACCTAATCCCAAAATTGTAGATTTGTCATGATATAACTGCCTAATCCATAAGATCTTACGTGGAAGTCACACCACCGACTACACCAACTCACTGTATCGCATCAATTACCAATACATGATGTAGAACAAGGTTAGGCTAGAGAAAGAACAATATATTTAATATGAATAGAAGATATAAGGTAACATTCAGATGGACCACGCCTGCATGGTCGAGCCATGCCATCCGATCAACTCAGTCTATTCAATTCATTGTTCGCGCCTTCTCCATTCTTAGGTATTTCTCCGTGTTAAATATTGAATATCTATTTTCTCAATAGTCTTGTGTTCAGCTTTGAAGATTGTATGGTTATGGTCCAATGGCACTACAAGTGTATCGGTTCTGTTTCTAAAGTAGTTTGTCGTGGGTGCTTTTGAGTACGTTATTTTTTATTGTATCTGTTAGTACTTTTGGTTCTAACAACCTACAGTTCTCCACTATTTTTGGTCATAGATCATTTTTGTCTCTGAGTATTGTTGCATCTATTTCTGTTTTTAAAAAGACCCCTCGTTAATGACTGGACAGTGCAAATAAAGCAATTACCAACGTCCGGGCTGTCGTTATCCCGTTGAAAGCGGCATTCGGTGCGATGAGTGCAAAGGCTGGTACCACGAAGTTTGTACGAATTTAACGCCTGCGGCTTTTAAACGGTTCAGCAAAAACGGTTGCGCATGGCTTTATCAGCAGAGCTGTTCGGATGCAAATGACTTGCTAACCGAGGCCGTCTCATTGGTAAATGCTGCAAAAAAGTGTTTTGGGAAGCGTGGTCGGGACACATCGGACAGTACTCGCTCTGTCGACACGCGAATCAGTGTGAGGCAAACTCGGATGAGCTCAAAAACAGATGACCCACACCGAACAAAGGAGGTAAAACAGTCTTCAAAGTGGTCTGTCTTAGCTAAAAACTCGAGAAAAGAAGTTTCTCCTGTCCTTCGTCTTCTAAATGGTATCCAGCAGGGAACGCCTAGAAGCCGCAATCGCAAGGCTCAATCGGTTTCTAGCGGGACACATAACCTGACCTCTCAAGTCGTTGACAACCCTTCAGAATCTTGCAGTATGTTTGACGCGACTGTGGTTGCTTCTTCAAGCAACGTTGACGAGTGGGTACTAGTTGTAAGGAAGAAACAATATAACAATATAAAAAGGAATCCTGCCCCCATAAAATTAGTCTAGAAATCGTAGGGTGATCACAGTGACATCTGTTATTTTTCATAGAATCAAGGAGAGTGAAAGCTCTGAACCAAAAACTCGTTTTGAGCATGACGTTGTGCTGATAAAACAGCCACTTACACAATTCATGCCTCTAAATATATACGTAGTCACCCTACTAAAGGTGTACAGACTAGGTAGTCTAGCGACCTTGAAGCCTAATCAATCCAGACTGCTCAAAGTAGTATCCAAATCTTCGAATGAACGCGACTTAATTTCAAAGAATGAACATAAATTAAAGGGTTCAGGAGTTTTTATCCGTAAGGCCGTTGGCAGACCGTGTAAAAATACGGGAAGCCGCTAAAGAAGTACAGCTTGGGTTAGGCTCTGGCGAAAAGGACATAAAAATTGTAAACTTTGGGTTGTGAGGCTTCGACAGAGAATGATACCAAAGCCTCTTTGGCGGAAGCTGGAAGCCACTTAAATAGGCTTCGGATCTATTACACTAACGTCTGAAGCTTGCTCAATAAGCGATCAGGACTAGGTGTACAGTTTGACTCTACAAAGCCAGACATAACCGCAGTCACAGAGACCTAGCTGACACAGTCTATAGATAGTATGGAACTTGATTTCGAGGATTTTACGTTAGTAAGGGCCGACAGAATACAAAAGCATAAAGGAGAGGGAGTAGCTCTATTCATTAGGAATGCTATCTCATTTGCCACTATCGACAGTGTATCCCATGAGAGTGGGACTTGTGAATTAGTTAGTCTTCGCTTGAAATGCAAGGGACAAGAGCTGCTGATTGGTTTGGTCTGTCTCAGTCCAAGCTGTGAAGTAAATGAGGTTCTGTTAAGCAGTCTCAATACTTGGCCATAAAGTGATCGATGTCTAATCCTAGGGGACTTTAATGCACCTTTGGTAGACTGGGAAAATCTGTGAACTGAATCGTCAGATAATTCCTTCGAGCAGGAACTAGTTGATGCGGTTATCTCATGTGCTCCAGTGCAACATGTGAAAGGAGCGACTAGGTACGACCCGGACACTGAATCATCCTTACTAGATCTGATACTCAATCACTATGAGGATGACGTTGCGAACCTTCATCACAAGCCACCCCTAGGTAAAAGTGATCACGCAGTTTTAACTTTTGACTCCCATATAACCGTCAATCACGAACACGCGTTAGCTCAGCCCAGACCTAACGTCTGGAAAGCAAACATACCAGATATCATGCACTCAGCATCGTTAGTAGATTGGACAATAGACCCAGAGTCCCCAATTGAAAAGCTTAGGACGCATTTCGAAATGTATACTTAAAAGGTATCGCACCCCACATCCCTTGGACTATACCAAGGGGGCCGAGAAACTCTCCACGATTGTTCAGTAGGGAGGTGCGCATCCTTCTCGACAAGAGAAGAATAATTGGAGATAGATTTAGGTTGCTGGGGACTGATGAGACAAAATCTCAGTATCACAAAGCTTGGAATACCTGTGTCTCGACCCTCCGTAAGTCTAGAAAGTTGTACGAAGAAAAAATTGTTAAGAAATCCATAGAATGTCCTACACGCTTGTATTCCTATATAAACCAAAGGACGAAAAGAAGAGAAACTATTCCTACGCTATGATGAGACAGTACTGCCGCAAATTTAATGGAGGACGACTTTGGTAAGGCTCAAGTGTTCTCGAACTACTTTAGCAATGTATATACCATAGAAGCACCCTTCCTGTCAGCGCATACAAATCCCTTCACACATACAGTGGATAGCGTGACCGTTAAAAAACTCGATGTCTTCGGTCTGTTAAATAAGCTTGACATAAGTAAATCCACGGGGCCCGATGAATTACATCCTAGGCTACTGAAGGAATTATATAACTTCGTTGCGAACCCTTAAAGTATATGCTTTAATCTATCCGTAACGCAGAGCCGTTTACCAAAAGACTGGAAGAACTCCATAGTAAATCCTGCCTTCAAAACAGGTACGAAACATAAACCTGAGAATTACCAACCCGTTGGCCTAACTAGTGTGGTTGTTAAAATCTTAGAAAAGATTATTCGCAAGTAGCTTTTTAAGAACCTCGATGAAAGCCGGATCCTTTCGGAGAAGCAGCACGATTTCAGAATAGGTTATCCTTGTCTCACTAACTTATTAGTCGCTCGTGAAAGCTGGTGCGCTATTAAGGACCAAAAGTTACCTGTAGACGTAACCTTCATTGATTTCAGCAAAGCTTTTGACAAGGTTCCACACAACCGGCTGTTATGTAAGTTAAGAAATCTCGGGATTAGAGGCAATATATTGGTGTGGATAAATACTTCTTATTCGGGCGTCAACAAAGAGTTCGGGTGAACTCAAAGTTATCTAGTTGGGGAACTGTGCTTAGTGGAGTGCCCCAGGGTACAGTTTTGGGGCCAGTGCTATTCCTCTTGTATGTAAATGACCTTCCTTGTATCCTATCATCATCGTTCTTGCTAAATGCTGACGATGTCAGGATATGGAGAATGATACGATGTGAGGGTGATAGCTTAGAACTCCAAAATGACCTTAAGAAATTATCTGAATGGTCTCAAACCTGGCAGTTGCCGATAAATACTTCCAAGTGTGTTGTGATGCATATCGGTCATGTCGACGCCACAACGTTTTTGACTTTGTATACGGTGTTCGTACGTCCTAAACTTGAGTACTGCATACAAGCGGCTAGCCCCTGCTTAAAAAAAGACAGTGAACTTCCGGAAAAGGTTCAGAGAACAACAACTAAGTTGATTGCCGGAATAGCGAAGCTTCCGTATGATGCTCGACTGGCCAAGCTAAACCTATTTCCGTTGTCATATCGCAGAACTAGAGGCGACTTAATTACAGTTTTCAAATTGTTTAGTGGTGAATTTGCGCTTGATATGCCCTCGTTTTCCTGTCTTCCAAAACAGAGAATTTACGAGGACACTCCAAAAAGTTTACAAGCTCAGGACAAATTACTTGTCAGCTGACTATCGAGTTTCCCATCGAATCATCAACAAATGGAATTCATTACCTCAGCACGTGATTGAGGCTCCATCCATCGACCCTTTCAAAGTAAAGTTGGATCAACTGAGAGACCACTATTGCTGGGACTAACACAAGCCATCAAGCCTCCTACCCTTTCCAAACTGAAACTGAAACCAATAGTTCGTGCAAACAATGTGAACAGGCAGAGATCTAAGAATAACAGGCAGATGAAGGTGACAAGATGGGTGCTTGGAAACGAACTAATAATAATAATAGTAGAAATAACAGTGGTAGTAATCATGCATCAGAAACATTTATTTTGAGCGAAGGGCAGGAATTCATGAGGGAGCACGTGATTGTGGAGTATTCTCTTGAAGCTGTATGCATAAAGAGTTGCGGTCATATCAGCTGGGAAAGAATTACAGTTAGTGCCTGTCCGTAGTGACAAAGGCGTGACTCTAATCGAATATTGGCTCTATGTTGTATAATTCATCATGAGCTACTCCATAACGTGCAATATTTAGCTTTAGTTAGGATGTTTTCGTTTGAGCAACTGGGAATGGCAAGTATGTTATACACCATTATCAGGTCACTTCGCTTTCACTCGTGAATTGGTGAGAACAGTCTCAGGTAGTGATGTCGATCTTTACAGGTTTCTTTCTCTTATCCCTAGTACCCACTTTGTGGCAAGCCCTTGTACCTTTCTGAAGAGACTTATGTGGTTTTGTGGAGAGGGATGCAACATTGTTGTTGGTTTTAGATATAAAGGAAGGTAGGTTTAGAAGTGTGTCAGAAGAGGCTCAGAAGTCAGTATGTCGAGTTGTCTTCAGAAAAAATGAAACATAGACTAGCTTGAGTCCCCTATATAGCTCAAAATAATTTCGTCTGATTCTTCTAGGGATAGAATATCAAATCCGTCCATTCTTGTGGTAGCAGTTCTATACATGCTTCGAGCTCATGTGAATCAGTATCATATCGCCCAGTTTAATATCTTCCACGAAAATATTAACTGAGGAACTGGCATATAACTGGAAGATCATTGATGAATTTTAGGAACAACGAAAGGGTCATTTTGACACCTTGAGAAACTCCAAGTACATACTTTCCCCAACTTGACTTAACGCAGTTAATTTTAGTTCATTACGTCTTGTCCAAAAATCAGCTTAAGATTTAACTACCTACAAATGAATTCGCCAAATCGATCTTTTAACTGTTGCACACGGAGTCTTAGCAGGGCTATAGTCAAAACAGGTAATTAAGTATATGGCCAACAATTGAGTTGTTGTTTCAAAGTGTGGATTATTATAGGTAGAAACTGGATGTACGCTGCTGATGCTGACGGCTATAAGTAGTATCTAGCAACAATTGGAATTAGAAAGCCTGTGAGCAGAATACAGAATTAAAGAGAACAGAATAGGAAATACGGAGCATTTGTGATAACAGCAGAATTGGAAGAATAATAAAGTATGTACGGGACAACTGAAGGAAGATGCAAAAATAATGTATTTAATGTGCGATTTTGTATTTCATGAAGACACTCTGTAATTTGTACTTAATAATAAGTCGGTTAGCCTCACCTGAGCCTTCCTTCACTAGAGTACGAAAACGTAAAGTGGTAGAGTCAGTTGGTCTTTCAGAATCGAATTGACCGATTTGACCTGTCGATTATAGATAGGAATAAATTCTCTGTTTCGCAATATACTTGTGCTTGTCAGCCGTTGAGTTGCAACGCATTTATCTAGTATGGATTTAATTTTATGCCTGTAGCGTTATAATTATTCAAGTATATTAAACTGAGTCGCCCTTATAAAGCCCTTTGAGAAGATAACTGCCAATTAATCCCAATAGTTTTTGACGTAAGTGTCCTATCAGGAAGAGAGCAGCGACAAGCTGCAAGGAAAAGACTGCATACAGATATTTTGGAACGCCACGTGGAGTCCTTCTAAAGTTACTTCCGGTCACAAGCCTGGATAAACGAAGGCTGTGCATAAGGTTAGAAACCCCGTCCCTTACGAAAAAGCCAATCAGAAAGAGTATCTTAGACCATTCAGCATTTGTCCTGGGCATTGAAAATATTTTTATAGAAGAGTTGTGAAATCACATGATCAGAGCCAAAGCTTCATGGAAGTCGTGGGTCCAATACCTGTTTTTTAGTCCGAAACAATGACTAATATCGGTGCATGGAGTATTAGAACAATGTTGGAGACGGGAAACATCGTTCAAACAGAGGCGGAAAGGAGAATGTATTACCTGGTCGTTCTAGAAAAGACTGTAATCTGTTGGACATAAGATGGACAGAAAAAACTAGCTTTGGGAGAGATGCTGCCATATTCTGGCTATGAAGAACAAAATCCATTACACACATAAAATTATGGACTAATGATCTTCAAGGCGGCACAAAAGGCGGTTATGGGATCAAACTCCCATGGGTCCAGGATTACCAATATGTTCTTCTAGACCAAGAAGGGTGGCGTTGCGATGAATGTTTTCTAGTGCTACGCGTCCATCAGTGATAGAGAGGAAGATAACTAAGGTCAGTTTTGTGAGGAGCTGCAGTCGGTCGTTGAGTGGTACTCAGAAAAGGATCTGAACATCTTGATAACCAGACTGGGCTTTTAGGTCGGTACGAAGATTCCATCGGATGAAATGAACTTGAAGAGAGGAACCAGGGTGGTGATGGACTTGAAAATGATTATAGATGACACCATTTTCCCCCGCAAATGCCTAAAAAAGCTATGTGGTTTCTTCAGACCACATCACAGTGAACCAGGTAGACCACGTCTTCATCAATAACATTTCGAGAGGTCCGTGTGGGCTTGAGAAGAGGGTGTGACATAGCTCAAGATCGCCAGCTGTTGGCGGTCAAGATGCAAATTAGGCTAGTAAAAGACTGTACAACTGGGGTGACAACACTACAAATGTTTGATGCAGATGTTCTTCGAAAACCGGAAAAACTCGACTACTAGCAACAGGTTCCCACCCTTACAAGGTCTACCCAAATAAAAGGAAACCACTATGAAGAACCAATAAGGATGGATTAAAGAAATAATAGATTCAGCATGCTGGGACATGATGGGTTGTAAGGGGCACTGGAACAAATCGTTGGTCTCCACAGATACCTAATGGAAGGTTCGTGAGATGAAAAACATAGGAATACTAATTTAAAAAAGAACAGAGAGAGTTGTTATTCAAGCTGACAAGTAAAGGTGATCCAAAAAGGACGACAGAAAAATCCGTGATGGAAAGGAATATGAGAGTACTGTAAAATTGTCCTAATCATTACTATCAACATACAAATTATTCACTCACTAGTATAGGGAATAATACTGCCTATAAGCTAAAAGGGGAAATATTGCAAAGCAGAGCGAACAGTCAAAACAAATGAACGGAAGCCAATTACGGAGGTTCGAGGGTAGTGAAACTAGTGGGTAGAATACTTTATGGAACTCTTGAATAAGCCAGCCTCACTGAACCCACTGGACATCGAGGCAGCATACACGGGACCCCCACAGATGTTACTTCACCAGCAGTTGGCGAGTTTAGCAAGGTCATAAGACAAATCAAGAGTGGGAAAGCATTGGAACTAGACAGAATACAACCTGAAGCACCAAAGTCAAATATAAAGGTAACGGCGAGGATGCTACATGTTCTCTTCATAAAGATTTGCCGGGAATAACACGTAAAAACAGACTTAAGAGAAGGTAATCCTGTCGCTGGCCATAAATAATGTTTCTTTTTATTTCTATCGTCTTTTTACGTGTTGAACTTCTGGATACTTTACTTGAAAGATATCACTGATAGTATAGTCAAGCTTTTTCACATGAACAGAATTGTACTACAATTCTTGAATTTTCTATAAAGCGCTTGATCAATCGTTGGAAATTCATCCTTCAGGATCCAAATTTTAATTATCTACTGCGAGTATATGTACTTCCTTCTTGTTCAAATAGTGATTGATTAACTTTTCAGAGTCCGTAGAAATGGAGTGCAACTACACATGCAGAAATATATATTACTATTATTATTATATTATTAGCATGTAACTTGAGACATTGTTGACGATGGAAATTGGGGGCGGTTTCTAATGCATCAACAATCAGCACGGTTGCTTTTCCAAGACTGTAGAGGAAGGTTTGCACAGTGTGCCATCTTTCAAAACGAATATTAGGGATAATATTGTAGCTGAGGCAACACGAGGGGTGAAACACCACCTAAAAAATCTCAACACATAGGTAATGAGTTCGATTTCCTGTAATCTATCCTAACTACGATGCTATTCAGCTACCGAGTACAGGAACATACTTGTAGTGGTAATTTCTGTTACAGATAAAAGGTGTATCTGTTTTAATTATCTGGATACTCAGATAAATGTCATGAAACCTGAATTATATCATCATATTTCACAATGTATTTTGGTCGAATATACTTTAGGCATTAACTGTGTTTCAGTAAAACATTCAGACATCCCTAATTACTTCTTCCCTATTATGGTTAGAAGTAAGACTGGTATTGGTGACGAGTATCAGTGCGTATGACAGATTTATGTCCACTTGGATACTTTATTAACCTAAGGATCTAAATACGTAACGTTCTTCTTCTCACCACCCAGTAACAGTCTGTTGACTTCTTCAGTGGATAGGGATATGCAAACTCTCATTTGAGGGGAAGATTAAAAATCTTAGGAGTAGCAATGAAATCGCTGTAATCTTTGGAATAGAAGAGCAATTGCCAATTAATGAACATCGGCTTACCCTGTTTTGATTGACTTCAGTTAAGCAAAAGGAATAAACACAATAACACTTACATATCGATCTTTCTAAAGGTAATAACTTATCACACCTTTTCAGAAAATTACCTTTTATAGATTAGGAACTAACCTATCATATATTGAGACAATCCATGTAGAAGTAAATGTTACTGCTTTTCACAAGTCTACTGCATTTATTTCATTATCATACGATTGCTGGATATTCCCAGTGTTATTTCCACCCTAATACAGTTGATGAAGATTTTTAATCCCAACGTCAGTATTCAGTACAATTCGGAAAGTAAACATATTAAGCACGTCAAGTCACCCGAACACGAGCATCTTACCAGTACATTACTACCGCAGTCTACGAGGTGACCTCTGAAAAACTGCACGTCAGAGGGCAAAAATCCAGTGCGACCCCACCTTTTCCCATTAAGAGTTGTGTCCACTTAGAATGCTATTACAACCGAAGTGACCACGGCTCCCTCAGTGGGTAGCTTTAAGAGAAGACTTGAAAAGCTTGTACTCACCAAGGGATTGCCATATTGCTCTTGGACCAGTTGTGCCTGATGGATGTCCTATAGTTTACCTGATGTTGTCATTACCAAATGTCATTAACTACTTTCTATCTCGCTTGTTGTCATTTCCACTACTTCTCTTTATTCCTACATTTTGGTTTTCTGTCGCTGTCTGCATGACCAAATAATTAACTTATTTATTTATTACTTGTAACAATCATTTTTTCTTAGCACCCGAGTTTTCACCTTATTACTTGCCACACTAGTACAGAACAAACCGCCTGCTCAGTAATGAGATAGCCAATGGTATCCAGGACCTCTAATGCTCTTAAAAAACGTACTCACTAGAATTACGAGATATACAAATTCACAAATAACTATCAAACTGATTGGAGCTAGTGAGGCCGAGTTAATATAATATCATTCACTAGACGTAACTGAATATTTGTAACCTTACAGAAACAATAAGAAGAGTGCCCAAGGAAATTGATCGGTATATACAAGGCATTGGATGTATTGAATGTTGAGCATATAGCGCTACATATAAAATTATTCATCGGACGGTATTAGTTATCGACCCCAACTGCAACTAGGACGTGAGTGCTCCTGTTCATAATAATAAAATAAACGAATGAAATTTTTTTCCATATTATAATCTGAATGTAGTAAGCCATGGTGCTCTAAATCAAAGTTCTTTTTGCATAAAAGCTCAATAATTTTGTTTACAATTGGTGGTTCTGCACATAGTTCATACAAATTCTTGATAATAGACATTTTATCTTTTGAATAGCACATATTTCAACAGATTTCCTGTCTACGAAGATCATTTATATTAACGTTTCGAAGCACTAGAAGTAATACTTCCGCATTAAATACTCTAGTCAAAATGTAAATATGTTTGAGTTTTTTTACAACTGTCGGTTTTTTCTATCCTTGAATTAAAATTTTAAGCTATGGCTCAGTTTTTTGATATAAAAAGTTTAAAAGCATAGATTTCGAGCTTGACTTGCGTTCTCCTCGGTGTTATCACAAGAACATTCACATCCGGCTATTAGCTGAATGTGAATGGCTCTTCGGACTCTCCGAAATATCTTTAGTACGTGTCAAGTGCAAGTCTCTGAAATCGGCAATTTCCACTAAATTTGCATGGTTTTAACTTATTCAGATAGTTTAAACTTACAAAATTTGGTCAGTGTATATGTATTCATCATCTAATGGCTTTATGATGACTTTTTATCAACCAACTAGCTTTTTTTCATCCATTTATGAACGTTGTGGCATGATTTAAAGTCTTTACTATGATGTTTACGCTTTATGTATTCAGTTTTCAGTAATGAGGATAGGAGTTTTATTGACCTATATTAGTCCTTGAAGTTTGTAACACTGTGTAGGTCCGATCTCGTTTTGAATCTGTCAACAATAGGTGCTGATATAACATGTTTCGGTTGAGCGTTCTGGTAAGTCACCATTCGGTAAAATAAGCGAAACTCCAGACGCCGACGATTTGATCTCGGTTTCTGGACTTTCTTCGAATGTCCTCTGAAATGATCAGTGCCAGACGGATGAGAAGGCCAGGACATATTAATACCAAGGTCATCGTTCAGTATACGATCAATGTAGTTGAATATAAGGTGTTGTTTAATAGCTGAAAATTATTAGACTATGTTCTTTTGAGTCTTGATTTAGTTGGATTCTTTTTTAGCAACTTTAAATAACGCATAACATGCCTGAGATATTTTTCTTTTAAATCCAAAGGATAATAATATGATACATTTACGCGAAAGGCTGGTATTCGTAGCTGTTGATCTTCATGTATTTAACCTAAAAGGGATCTCTTTTGGTATATAATGACAACGTCTAAATGTTTGAAAACACATTTTGTTAATAAACAACATTTAAAATTAGCCATAAATGTTGTTTGTTTCATTTCGAAATCTAGGAGCCTGACTGCATAACTTCATGTTGTGAAATCAATCATATATGTGGCATACCAAAAATTTTAGTGATTGTTGATTCTTGAACATTATCAAACTTATGTGATAAATGACCATTAGTCATTCATTAATAGCCCTAATTCTGGTACAATAGTGTCTGAGCTCAAGCTACGTTTGCATCAGGTTGAAGAAAAACGTTTATTAAGATTGAGATCGACAGAGTCAAAATGATAGTAGTATTGATGATGGCAGGAAACTAGACATAAAAATCTGGTCACCCTTCAAAGGATAATTAGAAGAATAAGAAGTACAAAGTAACATTAAAACTCACGATTTTAAAAAAGATAAGAGGTGCATAAACTTACTCCGTTACTATGAATTTTGGTCCATATCACTTAAGGTCTTCAAAAGTTATTCTTATGGTTATGGTGTAGAGTTCAGTCAGAAGAATGAAGCCTCGTAGCATCATTCAGATAGACAGACTGTTACTTATGATAAGTAATTTGAATACCTCGATCTCAGTACTTATATTATACCGATTTTGATGTTAACATTGATATCCTACGACTGATAACCCTTGTGACTATACACAAGAAGCATCTGAGAGTTTTTCTAGTATTTTCTTGATTCGTTGTTACATAAAACAGGGTTTTTATCTACCGAAAATTCGGAAAACCCCTCACTTTTATTTCGGATTGATAATATTTTATTTTAATTCTGGAAGTAGAACAGTGAATGTTTTCTACTGGGTTTTGAGAAATGCAATGAATGTTTAAGTTATTTCACTTTCTTTCACTTGCTTGAAAAAATACAACTGTTCCCAAGCGAAAAAGTTCCTTGACGTTTGCAGGATCATCATTTCAAACTACAAACTACTGGTTGACTTTAAATATCACAATCCTGAAATGCTTAAAGCTTACTCCTTGTTGAATGGGTGAGCTTATCTGTAATAAAATTTAGACACTGAAAGTTTTGCAACCCAGATTAACCGGAGAATCGCGTTCGTATATAGCAAAGTAACGATGAACGAACAAGATTATACGTTGCTTTAACTTGTTTCGTGGTAGTTTCTGGAATATCCCTTGACAATGAGAGACGTTTTTCTAAATGCTTTCGCTTTGATTTGACTCTTTTGACATGTCAGAATTTTAACTCATCTCATAAGCTTTGGTGACTCAATTGTTATTAATCTATCTATTATCAGGCTACGTAAAGTTAATAGTCAAGTACAAATGTTCATGAGATGATGTACTTCACACAGCTGAGAGAACTACAGAAAACCACCAGGCAAAAACAACTATACATAATTCAAAAACAGGCAGAAAGCACAAACATATCATGTGAACAGACTGAACAAGGTTTATTTACATGTTTAAGGGTAAACGAAATAATATTACTATGATGCGGAAAAACAAAAAAACAATCTAAATAGGCTAACATTAGTAACACATGAAATTGTATCGTAAGGTCTGCAATATGTTTTTTATTGTACATTGCTCAGTGGTTAAGAGGTTAGGCGTTTGCACGCAAGACTTAAGACCCTGAGTTCAAATCCCACGAGCAGAATAGTGGAAGCGCACTGCCACTGAGGAGTTTTACAACAGAACGAAATGGCCGTCCAGTGTTTTCAGGTTTTCAATGGTAGTCTAACATCATTCGGTTCATGATCTCAATCTAAAACTTAAACATCTCCATCATCCCATTGTGATATCCTATTTTTGCTAAATTAACTCATTCTTAATGTATATAACTGAAAGTATGATATCAGCAAGTTTAGGCTTGCTATTAATATTGCCGACATTTTTCCATAAACAATCGCTTTATCAAAAGAAATATTTTATTTCAATTATGTAATCTAACAATTTGTAAATATATATATATATATATATACATGTATGTAGTTGTATGTTAAATGTTTTACTTCAATGTTGTCTATCTATGCTAATATCTAACTACCTATCTATCGGTTTGATAGTAATAAAGAAAGATTCATTTGTTTCTTTTTAAATAAAAGTTAATAATAAGTTACTTATTAAAGAAAGAAAGAGAAAAGAATATAACAGAATAAAACAAATATATTGGTACCTTGTATATTCTAAACCTGTATACTTTAATGTTTGATCTGATTATTAGACAAACTTATTCAATAAGTGTTGTAAAACATTTACACTTTAGGGTATATTGTATAATCATTGTCAGATAATCAAGTTTGCATTCTGTAGAAATTTCTTGTTTTTAATAATCTAATTACAACTTGAATCCTAAACTAAGTGGAATTTAAGAGTTATATTACATTCCATTCATAATTCATTCATCGAATATATCTTAATTCTAATGTTATTAGTTATTGTATTATTTTCTGTATGTATGTGAGTGTCGCCGTCTTATTTCCAAGATATACTTTGTTAAAAATGAAATGTGATTATTATCTATATGTTAACTGATTGCAATGTTGAAACCAATGTCATGTTTGTTTTTATTCTTTATGTTCACTGAACGAAATTCATTGTTAAACTGAGGACCAGGCATACATATATGCACCAATTTGAATCAGTATACGAGATATGATTCAAAAGAATATGGTTCTTGTCTAGCTTGACTAGCTTCGTGAGAAAATTCCCTGAGTTCTGGTAAGAAGCCGTGACCATTGGAGCTAATCTGTGTCGGGTAGAAACAAGTGTCTACCCCCGTACAATAGAAGATGGTCGCGCAACTTCCTGGATTAGTTGAGGTTTGACACTAACACCATTGGATGCCAGCTCAATGGTCCAGTAGGTTAAGCGTTCGCGCACGAGACTGGAGGCCCTGGGTTCAAATCCTTTGAGCGGGATCGTGAATGCGCACTGCTGAGGAGTCTCACAATAGGAAGGAACGACCGTCCAGTGCTTCCAGGTTTTCAATGGTGGTCTAACATCAATCGGTTCACGATCTTAATGAAAAAAAGAATATGGTTCTATTTGGTCAATTACTTAGTAATCACTAGTCTAAGTAATTTAACATGATTCTACATTTAACTAGATAGTTAAAGGTAGTGGTAGGAAATCCTTCATAATTTGTATTACGTACCAGTTAGATCTAATCAATAAAGTATACCTAAAATCCAGATACACTTTATTCTATCTATAAGATTTTAAATCGTGTTTCACAATTTGTTTTAAGTTTTATTTCTGAAACTGTCAAATATAATGTTTAGTAGTTGAATTCATGAATCAATTGAAGCTAGACTACCATAGAAAACCTGAAAGCTTTTGAACGACAGTTCCGTCTTAGTATGGGACTCCTCAGCAGTGCGTATCCACTGTAGACAACTCAAAATACTTCAATGAATTAAGTTGTTTATAGATCACTCAAAACGTATTCCAAATCTATCTGTTTATATGATTATTTACAGTTCTATCATTAAGTTTCATTTAAACTACTTAAATTTATATGCGAAACTATGATGTTTTATAAGAATAAGATTTACTTCAAGGAATTACTGTGGTGTGTGCTACTTATATAGACATGAGTAGTATATGACGCTAGTTAGGAATAGAATGTCTAGCAGCAGAACGTCAGGAAAATCGGGTAGAAAAGAATCAAAACAGAAAGTAATTGGTATGGAGATGCAAGAACAATGAAGTCTAAGACGAATGAGTGATATTTTCAAAAGGAACAGTCAAATTTGAGATAATTAATTGACATTTTGCAAATTAAGTATTTACTGTATGATTCTCAGATTTTATTAAGACACTCGGTAATTTTCCATTTAAATACATTTGGTTATCACCACTTACGTTCTCATTCCCTACAATACAATTACATCATCATCCATAGATAAAAGAAGATAACTGAAGTAAATTTCAAATAAATATCACCAAAAATATCTGATAACATTTGGGTAAATAAAACTTTCGGATCATTTCGAAACTATAAAATTTCACTAATTTAACTTTTTGATCTTTAGAACTGGATGGATTCAATAGATTAATTTATCATATGTGTATTAGTCTATCCAAGTAATGTTTATAGGGTATTTGGTCATGATAGACTAGTTTGACTAACATTCTAGTTCACCTGTTTTCTTTCTTCTATATTTTTGCTGATTCAGAATTATTAACCAAAGTGATTTTAATACTGTATATCAGTTGACTAGAATCATAGTTTTTCTTGAGTCGTTGACTTATAGAAAATAATCGTTTGAAATTAATGCCACGGTCTATTATTTCGTTTGTTATAGAAAATACTGTATAATTTAGCTTTTTAGTTTCAATTGAAATAATAAACTGATCAATCTTAGACTAACATCGAGAACCTGTAAACACTGAATAGCCACTTCGCCTTAGTACGGAACTCCTCACGAGTGCTCATTCACGATCCTGCTAGCAGGATTTGAACCCAGGACCTTCCTTTTTACAGGTCAACGCTTAACCTGTAGACCAATGAGCCGGAATCCAACGGTGTTAATGTCTAACTTCATCCAATCTATTATGTTAAGCAACCATTTTCCATTATCCTAAATGGCTAACACCCCCATATCTGAAACGGTTGAAATCCACTGATCATCACTTCTTAACATTGTAAAAGGTTCTGAATTGTAAAGTAGTATGGTTTCATTGCATCTTTTATTGTTTCTTTTCTAGCTCTGTATGAACCATTAACATTAAAACAAATAAATATTGTTATACTTGATATAGTGGAAAAAGACACCTTAATTGAAAAACTCTATGATAAAAGCATGTTTTATAAGTATGTGAAAATTTAAACTTTGGCGGCGAATTTAGAGTTTTTATATGGAATCAAATTGCTGAGGAGTTCCAAAATAGGACAAAACAGAAGTCCAGTACTTCAAGGTTTTCCAGGGTGGTTTAGCTTCAATTGACGCATGATTTCAACTATTGGAGTTTATTTTATAACGCATAGAATGAGCGGTAGAAATACTTTGACATAGTAAATAAAATATTGGAAATAATGACGGAAATTCATTATGTTTGCCATTATAGAGTAAAACTGATAACATTCAATTAATGAAATGTTTAATTCTTCTCATTCAATTTATAAATAACATACAAACCAACCCTAAGTCTAATCTGAAATTAGGAACTCTCAAAAATCTAGTGAAGGCTCGATATAGATTTAAGAAGACGGATGTTCCGTACGCATAAAGCGGAACTCATTTTATTGTTTTATATGATATGCAGATAAAATAACCCGTTGAAGACTTTAAAAAATTCATTAAATAGCTACAACCTTTGTAATATTAGAGTTATCTCCCGTAAATTATTTGTTTCAAATAACTATTCTCTGAAGGTTTTACAGTCGGCTTAATATCATCCTGATCACACCAAGAATGACTAAACCTTGTTCCCGCATTATATTCATACCAGATTAAGTTTGGAGTAGAATATAAACTAAATTTCTGTTTTTTTACAAATAGAAAGGATAGTTGCCAGAATAGTTATGAGAATAATCTATCATATAATCTTTATATTAAACTTCCTGAACTGATCTCTATTAAATAGCTATTGAAAACCAGGAAGAAGTGGACAGATGTTACGTTCTGATATGAAATTCTCTAACAATATGCACCCATTACTCCATTGCCAAGAATCGGATCGGTGACCTTTAGTCTAGAGTGCGAAGGCTTAGACTCCAGACCATTGGGCCACCATTCAATGGTTGGCATGTTCAACTTCATTCAACTCATGATATCGCGCAAGCATCTTCTAAAGTACTTGATAGATAACTGTCTCATATTAGACATAGTTGAAATTCAATGGTGGTTAGATCTACAGTGCTAATCCTGGAGTTCTAACGAGAAGTCATAACCAGTGGAACTCAATAATTGTCAGTTGCGAGACATTTATCCGCCTCAGGTAATAGACAAAGGGTCGCGCAAGATCATAGGTTCCAGTTCATTGGTTTAGTGGTTAAGAGTTCTCGCACGAGACTAAAAGTGATGAGTTCAAATCACAGATGCAGGGTCGTAGATGCATAAGGCCTCATACTATCTCATACTAGGATGAAACGGCCGCCCTGTAATTTACTTACTTACGCCCGTCACTCCCAATGGAGCATAGGCCGTCGACCAGTATTCTTCAACTCACTCTGTCATGGGCCTTCCTTTCTAGTTCTATCCAAATGTTGTCCATTCTCCTCATGTTTGTCTCCATTTCTTGGCGTAACGCGTTCTTTAGTCTTCCCCTTCTCTTTTGACCTTGAGGAATACAAGTGATGAGGACTTGCCTTGTGACGCATTCCGGTGCTTTCCTCAATGTGTGTCCTATCCACTTCCACTGATTCTTCCTGATTTCTTCCTGAGCTGGGATCTGGCTTGTTCTTTCCCACATTAGGTTGTCGCTGATAGTTTCTGACCAACCGATCTGAAGTATTTTGCGTAAACAACTGTTAATAAACACTTGTATCTTCTAGATGATGGCTTTCGTAGTTCCCCAAGTTTACGCCCCATACAGTAGAACTGTCTTAAAGTCTGAATTTAAAATTCTGACCTTGGTGTTGATTAAAAGATAGTTGTTTTGAGTTCCAGATATTCTTCGATTGTAGATAAGCTGATCTTGTGCCCTGTAATTTAACTTATGATAATTCAACAATCTTTACAAGTCTAACTTCATCAAATCAAAAATAAATAGTTTCTAAGAAAATAGGTAAATAACTAATAATAGTTTATTTTGTGTATTGTACTTTGATATGAACAATGAAATAGTGTTTTGTTTTGCATGATGAATTAAATAATGAAGTACCTTTGTTTTTATGAGGTTTCATAAGTTTAAATGATCATTTATTTATGCTTAAATTAAGTCATTAAATGGTATAGAAGAATGTACCATAGTTATTATCGTTTATTACTTTTATTATTATCATTGTTATTATTGTTACTATGATCATTATTATCCTATAGTTCTCTATATTACCATGTAGTAGACGAGATATTAGTCCACTAACCAGTGGATAATCTTGATATGTAGTGGTTCACTCTGTTTTATATTGTGCCTTGAAAAATGAAGGATATTTAGTGGCCCCTTACCTGACAATAATTAGATTGTACGAATGTTCGTTACTGTAATATACATTGTGACTATTCTCGTATATAATTATCGACTTAATCCACGTTAGTGAATAACGGAATTAAATAAGTTAAATACGAGAATGAATTATGAATATGTATATTCCATACAATCGTTGATCCAGACAAACGAGCGAAGAAACGAAGCGAAGAGAAGAGACCGAAGTGAAATGACGCGTAGTGGAGATGGCTTGTGAGTCAACTCGATTTAACCAAGCGTTAATCAATATTTATAGTTACACGAAAATAAGTTACAGAAGTGTGATGAATAGGATAAGAAGTGAACACACATATACGCTCATATAAAACCAGTCAGTGTTGATAATTGAATAATGAGCAAGGTCGAAATGTGACTCAAGAAGAATGGATAAACTGACCTGTTCAGAAGCTAGAATAAGTTATATGGGCTTAACAAAGTAACCGACACTACAGGTATTCATAGGTTGCAAGTCTTTGATCATAGATGCCTTTGAAGCTTTATACGTAAATTTCGGAACTACTGAGTCAAGAATTATCAGGTTATACACGAGGTATTAAATGAAGATAGCCAATGGGTTGATCAGGTTGTGGATTTTCATCGCTTGAGGTGGTCGAACCATGTATTACATCATCCCAACTACTATCTCTTTCAACAAGCGATGTTCTCTGGTATGGAAATGAACTGGAAGGAAGATAGAAGCTAGTAGACGAAATAATGGCACAATTCTATGAGGCCAATGACTGTCGAGCTGGGCCGCGAAGTTATGTACAGACCATTTGGTTATGACTGTTGTGATTTCATAACCGATGGTCAGAAAATTCGAGTGACGTGGCTAAGAATCATTTTCATTGGTTCTGATGCATTACTTTTTTGTCTTTTCTTAAGTCTTAAGTTTCTAAATTGCTTTATAGATTCATTTTCTATTTTACTTCTCGAATCACTTTTTCAATACTTAATATTTTTTATTACCACTGATACTGTTACTTCCTATACTGCCCAGAGTTTTACCCCGACAATTTCATCTCGCTGCACTAATCGAGTGTAGCATTTTGAACCGATGTACACATATTAACAAATTCTACGTTGAGTATGACTAACTAAATGACTGACTGAATATTGTTTATTATCCTTTTATAATCCACATTACATATATACACAGTTTATTCTAATGTAAACATTGTCCTTGAACTAAATTTTCTTTTTGCCAGTAACATTTATGACATCGGATTGACATATTCTGATTAGAACTATTTTACAAGATGTCCATTATTGTATAATTTGATAATCGTTTAAAAATAGTAAATAGGTCAATAACAGAAAACTACATTGAAATGGATGTACACTCTTCAAATGTGATATAATTTGTGTAAGTAGAATAGCTTTCATTGAAATCTTAAAATAATATATATATGCAGACGACTCGATGCTCCACATACAAGTTAGCACTCATCAACAAAGTAAGCCTGCAATCCTTGTGGAGTTCATGATTTCTGTGAGGTTCAAATTTATTTATTCCCTCTCGAAATGCTCTCAAGTGGCTACGTGCATACAACCACTACCAGGGAAGTCCTACTCACTGCCCTCTCATGAAGGCGGTGTTGTTTACGAAACTGAGAGGACGAAAAGAGAATGTCCGCTGCTTTGGCCGGGTTTGTGGAGGATCCATCTAGGGGAGTTGGGAAACCCTGAGTCTAAACCAATGGTGTACATGGGCTCCAGTATCCTGAAGGAAATCATGGTGCATGAACCAATTGTTGGTCACCTGTTACCATAGGACTTCATCTCCTGACGCTGCTCCACCACTGCCTTGTGGATTAAACCTTTATGTCAAAGGCTTGGGTTATGGCCCCCTAAGAAAACCACCTGGTTGGGCTTGGGCACCTGGGCAGTATCCTAGCCCTCACACAAATCAAATGATTTATGTGGCACATATCTATTTGGTGCCTCCTTATACGAATGTTCATGTGTTTAAATAAATAAATAAATCACAATAGTAATAATAATGATATTGATAAATCTATGGATTGTTCCATGGCTTAAATGAAACCATATGTAAGTGAATTATAATTGACTTAAAGCAAACATTATTGTATTAGTTGTTATGTTTTCCAGTTATCACATGAATTAATGCACTATTTAACTATCAAGTCAAAAATCAACATCCTTTTTCATCTTACTTATGTTATTATTCAACACTTAAAATGATATAAGGTTCTATAGGGATTCACTTCATTCATTTGTTCATCTATACTGATTTCTTTTCGATTAGACTTACTACAAGTGTCAATAGTTGGATTTCGTTCGATGACTATACTTAGTGTAATATACATATCTAGTACACTACAGCCTATTATGATGGATTAGAAAAACATAAGTTCAGTGAATATCAAAACTTGAAATGAAGTCATTATTGACGTTAACTTATTAAATAAACGCAAAAATGACCAGAGGTGCTAAGTATGTCAATTAGTGTGAACCTACTTACTTACTTATGCCTGTTACTCCTCGTGGAAGAGTATAGGCCCAACACCAGCACTCTCTATTGTGAACGCTTAGTATCAAAATAATGAAGACCTTGAGTCATTTATTCATAAATACCAGTTGAACTTATAAGCACAATCATAAATGCTTGAAAACTGTATTCTATTCAAGTAGAGATATTTGTACTTACTAAGTCACCAGTTAGTATATATTATTTGACTTCTTGGTTTACGACTATACTGTTTGACTAGAAATTAACGTTGGTATTAGTCCACTATGTACTACTGTGGTGTGTGTTACTGATGTTGACAGATATCAGTAGTATGTACCATCAATCGAAAGTGAAATGACTGGAGGCAGAACGTTAAGATCGAAGAAAAGAGAACGAGAACAGAGAATGATTGCTGTAGAAGTGAAAGAACAGTGAAGTCTGAGACAATTGATTGACATTTCCAAAATGAACAGTCAAGTTTGAGACAATTGATTGATGTTTTGCAAATGAATTATTTACTGCATGGTTCTTAGATTTGACTACGTCGTTCTGTAGTTTTCTGCTCGAATGCATTCGATTGTCCGTACTTCTGTTCTCGTTCATTACGCTACTGTCTTGATGCATGTAAATAATCTACTTAGTTTTTGACACTGTTCTGTCCTCTTCGTCTTTCTAATACCTGTATTACTACTACAACTACAACTACTCACATTACTGTCATTATTACTGTAGTGTATATACACTGAGGTGGGTAAGATCACTTTATTGTTTGGTACAAAGTTACAAAGTGTCTTCATAAAATCTGAAAACCATACATTAAATATTTCATTTGCACATCTATCAATCGTTTTTTTCATCCTTTATGATTCTCCCGATTCTCAATTCCTTCATGTTTTCCCTTCTGTTTTCTTCAGTTCAATCTTCTCAACCTCTATTTTGACAAGGATTTCACTTCTGATCAGTGTTACATACTACTTATATCTGTCAACAAAAGTAGCATACGGTACATTACTATTAATCGTATAACTACTGATTACACTACCTCTTCTAGTGTTACTTACACTGTTAGTGACTAATTTTTCATTGCATATTGCTGTTAACAAGTGAAACAATGAAGGAAATACAACATTTGATGTACACTTGTTTAACTAGGTAATCACAACATTAAATTCATCATTTTGATTACTACTACAAATTCTATATATACTTTATTATAATATTATTATTAATGGCTTTATTCAATATTATATTTTGGTACAATATAGAATTCTCAGCACAGAGTATTTCAACAAGTTTCTTACACACAAAAAAACAGAAACAAAGAGAAAAAAGAGAAAAAAAGGTTTAAAGAAACAACCGAAAAACTGTATAGCTTTTCAAATTAGGGACATATTAAGAATGCAGGTTATTGACCAGTTTAACTCTAACAACCTGTTCGTCACAGAGTATATTTGCTAGGTAAGGTATTATAGAACATTTATATTTTGGCTTGCGTGCATGGATTTTAATGTATTGACGTCTCGTTCTACCAGAAGATATACAAGGATAATGATAAGAGTGAAGGGGATGGTTTGTATCTAATAAAATAACACCTGTCAGGAGTTTGTATGACTTTAGATGTGTATCTACAACCATTTTAATTATGACCTCGAAAGATTCACCACACACCTTGCTAACTTCCTTCAACACTCTCCGCAATACAGCAAAGTCTTTTCTCAAAAGCACGGGAAAGAATAATAGGGAATATTCAAGAACTGACAAATTGTAAGAGCAAATGACGAGTAATCTCAAGAGCATGCAATCTCTTTATGTAGTAAGTCAGACGAAAACCTCCTTCGATAACAATAAAACGTGAGAAGACCAATAGAGATTAAAGGAAAAGGTAACACCAAGATAATTGACCTTCGACACTGTGTTTATCAAATAGTCTCCAATGGTACAAGCATTATGGGATCTCAAAATGGTGTTTAGATGCCGTTCATGTCTCATACTAAAGTTAACAGCTTGACATTTAGACGGATTAAGTATAAGATCATTACCAACAGACCAACAATCAATACGAGACAAAAACTCATTCATTTCTATGGGATGTAAAGTGAAAGAGATAGGTATACATTCAGTGAGATCATCCGCATATTTCAAAAAAGTGTTTTCTGTGGAAGATGGAAGATCATGCAGAAGAAGAGGTGAAAGAACAGCTCCATGTGGTACACCTTCATGAGACAGTAGGGACTCTGAACACTTTCCTCCCAGTACAATGTACTCTTCCCTTCTAGAGAGGTAGGAACATAGCCAGTTGGTTATCCAGGTGTCAGTGTTGACGCCGATTAACTTGTTAAGTAAACGTTGCCTTCGTATAGAATCAAAAGCTGAAGTATACTCCAGAAAAGCGCATCGAACATACTTCTTACCTTTTTCTAAATCGAACATTATGTTGTGATGCAGAACAGCAACAGCATCTAAGGTGCTTCTTTTGCATTTGTAAACATACTGATACGAATCAATATGCTCTTTTATCACAGGCTGAAATAGAAGTATTAATAATTTGTCGATTGTTTTGAAAGAGGGTGAAGTTATTGAAATAGGTCTAAATTTCACATTCTTATATACTTGTCTATTCAATAAACTTAGATATAGTTTAAAGGTATTTATCACTTTTTTTTGTTCTCTTTTATACCAAACAAGAAATAAACAAGTTGAAAATAAATGTAAATAATTTTTTTTCCTGGAAAATTTCCATGATTCATTATCAATCACTAAGCAAGTGACAAAATAATGCATGAATATTTATTGTTTTCAGTTAGTTGTCATGTATATCAGTTTATAGGAATAATATTGAAAACTAATGCAACTTAATGAACACACACATACATACACACACACACACAAATTCATACACATCAAGTGTACTCAGTTCTTTAAAATAGAATGTGAGAAAGTGATCATTATCATTACGATTATTACGAATAGTATTATTATTATTATTATTATTATTACTACTACTACTACTGATATGGGTATACTCATAACAAGATAGATCATTTTGATGGATACATAGTTGTCTGTGTATTAAAAAGTTTACACTCATAGGTCTATACTTATGTATTTCTATTGACAAGAATAAATTCCAACAATCATCATTGTAATGAGAAAATAGAAGAAAACAAAACAAACAACGTTAAAAGAGAATATTCTCATTAATGTCAAGAAAGAATATTCCTAGAAAAACAAAAGTGTCTATGATACAATCAACAACAAAAAAACGGTTTCAACTCATTTGTACACACACACACACACACGCACACATCTATGCATAAGTACACATAGACATACTAAATTAGAGACCAACTGTCTAAATGTATTTACTTATTATTATGATTACTATGAATATGAGTAGTAGAAGTGTAAAATCATGAATTGTTTTTACATGGTAAGTATAGTGATTAACATGAACATTTTTGTTATCTAACATAAAAGAAAACTTAAAAAAGTAATTTTAATACATTATATTCTTGGTTGAGATCGTGAATTGATTGATGTTAGACCATCATTGAAAACCTGGAAGCACTGGATGACCGTTTTGTCTTTTTGTGGGACACTTCAGTAGTGTGCATTCATGATCCCTCCTAGTGAGATTCAAACACAAGACCTATCAGTCTCGTGCGCGAACATTTAACCTCTAAATCACTGAGTCGGCATCTAATGGTGTTAATGTCTAATATCAATCAATTCACGACATTACACCATTGTTCACCATTGCCTCTAGTGAGTTACTATCTCACAACAGATCCGATTGAACTCCACAGAACACTACTTCTCATTAGAACTCTAAGAAATACTTCTTGTAACCAGTCACTAGTGAGCACATGATGATTATTATCAGAAAGAGGGTGGGGTTTTTATAAAGATTATATTATGTTACAAATCAGAGAAGTATTCAATTATTGTTTCATGTTAGTAAAATTAATTTCAAAATATTACTTTTCTATGCAACACAACACAACGCTCACACACGCACACACACACACGCACACAAAACCAAAAGAAGTAATTCATACTAGAAAAAAAATTCTTCGACTTCAAAACATGCATAATATAATTTACTTATTGATTTCAAGTAGAATAACCAATCCAGTGTACACAGTTACAACCATAAATGTTGATGTACTCAGTGAAAAAGATGATTTATGATTAATTTTACTCAAAGGTCACATGTGTAATCATTCCCCACCCCTTTTGCATAGATATAATGTATTCAAATATGAAATGATAAAGTATATATAGCCATCATTATAGTAATAAGATTTATCACTATGCACTTCTGTGTAGACAACTGCTGAGTAATATATAATTCTGGTTTTTATTAATATAAAATGAAATAAAATTAATTTATAAAGTTGTTTATCTTAGCATTTATGTATATATGTATGTATGTATGTATGTATGTATAGCTGTGAAATAGTGAGCAGATAATGGAGGAAAAAAGTATTTCATCACCAGTTTGTAACAATCTAAAGTTAGGTAAATAATAACAAATTTGATTTATTTACTTACTTACTTACTTACTTACGCCTGTTACTCCTAACGGAGCATAGGCCGCCGACCAGCATTCTCCAACTCATTCTGTCCTGGGTCCGCCTGAGGCCTCTCTTGGGCTACTGCCGGTTCCAAGCTTGGATAAAGGAGGAAGTGCGGGCATGGGATTAGCGACCCTATCCTGTGGAATACTAATTCGTTAGAAAAAAAGCTAATCAGAACAAACTTGATAGTAGAAGCAAATTATACCGACGATCTTTAGCAATTCCAGGAGTGGTCGTGAGATTAACCAGCCAACTGTTTGTCACGCAAAATTCAGTTTCAATTGTTTCCAGGCTGTCAGCCTAGGTTAATTATGCC
The DNA here is from genome assembly GCF_000699445.3 of Schistosoma haematobium. Taxonomy (NCBI): domain Eukaryota; kingdom Metazoa; phylum Platyhelminthes; class Trematoda; order Strigeidida; family Schistosomatidae; genus Schistosoma; species Schistosoma haematobium. Next base: position 1,716,715 of record NC_067202.1, read on the forward strand.
GACTTGATTTTATATGAGTTGTGTTATGAATAATGATCTTTTACAAGAATAAATCTGTTTTTCGTATATTTATGTTGATAATGACTGAGTATAAACTAATAATGATAATTGTGCGTATGTTCTGTATTAGATAGATTTACCGTAACTAGTCATTATTCTCATTCAATCCTTTTAAATTATCACCTGACTATATGTTGAAACCACTTAGTGACCAGTGTTTAGGTTACACACTATGTACTAGGCAAAGATAGGTAAATTGGTTAATAAAACTGTGAACGTTCATCGATTGAGGTGGTTGGTGCGTGTATTACCTATCCCCGACTATCAACTACCTTGATGTGTGATAATAGCTAATTCACGAACAAGTTGAAAGAAAATAAGCAGATAGACCAAAATAAAGTTTGATATCAATCCATGATGTAGTTGATTAATTGTCTAATCAAGACAAGGTCCGAGCAATAACCATTGTCATTAGTAGGAGGCATCGGGCTACATGCTCATAATCGATCACAAAGGTACAGTTGCGTTCCTCTTCAATTTTGTTCTCTTTGATTTACATTTTTAAACTTATTTTCATCTTTTAATCTATAAATGAATTGTCCCTTCTATTAGCACTATTATTAATTGTCGTTCTTTAATGTTTTTATCTTGATCATCTCATCTCTATATTGTTGATGTGATATAAGAACTTGGAGAAAGTACAAATATATGCACATTTATAACTGACTAACTGTCTTATTTGACACTCACTGATTAATATTTACAACTTCAGTCTAGTCACAGTATGGTACTAACATGATCCAATCTAATTGTTGATGACTTTCTCACTTCCATTGTGGTTTATTCCCTGGAAAGTTCATAAAAGTATATACCATAGATGAATTACAAATTAAGGTGAAACAATTGTTTAACATTTCTTAGTTTTTTATAATTTTCTAAGAGATTTCAATCTCATTCATTATAATTCATTTAACTAAGTAATTGAATGATAGACAGAAAACTTTGACATGATAAACCAACTCTGTCAAATTCACTACTTATTTCAGTAGATAGTGCTTTTTACTTTACATCAATTTTCAATTGATTGACATGTTTGTTTGAAATGTAATCAAAACAATTAGATGTTATGTCATTCAATAGGTGAAATAAATGCTTTAGAGAAATATTATGAATATGATTCTTTTATTTTTAATCAGTTTATTTAGTCATCCAATCATTTTTGTTTTCAGTATAGGGTTGTGAAGTTTATTAAGTTTTTGATTGAGATCATGAACTGATTGATGTTAGACCACCATTAAAAACCTGGAACTACTGGGTGGCGTTTCGTCCTAGCATGAGACTCTTCGGCAGTACGCATTCACGATCCCGCTTGCCGGATTCGAACCCAGGGCCTTCAGATGCTGTGACCAGTGGAGCTAATCTGTGTTGGGTAGAGAAAGGTATCTAGCTGAGGTAAATAAACGTCTCATATCCGATGTTAGTCGAACCCTACTGGTCACAATTTCTCACTAGAACTTAAGAAGTTGCATTATGAAACCAGTCACTAGTGAGCACACAATTATTATAATATAGGGGTCGGTTGAAATTATAGGACTTCATGAATGACATTTTCGAAGTTTATTTAACTTTTGTGCTGTGAAATATTTTTTATGTGAATAATTTTGTAAATAACCTCTTAAAATACACAAGTCTTCCAAGTTTGCTTTTACAGACTTGATTTTCAATATTGTTGAGTTAACCAGCTCTCAAGAGTGCTGATTATTATCTATTCAGAAGGGTATTTTTGTAGATATTATAGTAATTTAATGGTCGAATTCGTGATTTAATTAAAGATGGACCATCATGGAAGACCTGGAAGCAATGGATGGCCGTTCCGTCCTAGTATAGGACTTCTCATCAGTGCATACCCGCGATCGGGCTCATGGGATTCGAAATCCTGCCGGCTCAGTGGTCTAGAAGTTAAGCGTTCGCTCGCGATCCCGGTAGGTTCTGGGTTCGAGTGTGACGTGCTGGATCGTGGGTATGCACCGCTAAGAAGCCCCATACTAGGACAAAACAGCCATCCAGTGCTTCCAGGTCTTTCATGGTGGTCTATCTTTAATTAAATTACGAATTCAACCACTAAATTATTGTTTACTCAGTGAAAATAATGAATATATGATAGATAATTGTTTGAAAGAACAGCCAGTTTAAATACGTAAATGTGAAACATTTTATAAATATACATGTTTAGACGAATGTATTGCTTTTAGACAACAAAAAACAAAGATTAGGCATCATTTTTGTCATTAAATGAATTTGGCAATATCAAAATAGAATGAATGTGATGTATAGAAACACTTAAACTCAAGAGTAATCTATTAGGACATTCTTTTGGAAGTTTCATCTTACAAACTGAATATAGTTAGATAATTATTAGAAATTAATAGTGGCTGAAAGTCTGTTTCGTTCGTATATAAGACTGTTTACAAATATACATTTAAAAATCAACAATGGGTCATACTTAGGAGTTCTGGTAAGAAGCCATGATCAATGGAATTCAACTATCTAGGGTGTGAAACAAATGTCATTAATGATTTTGTATGATGATCGTGTAATATCAAGTATCAAACTAGTGGTTTGAGCATTAGACGCTCTCTGTGGGTTCAGGGTCGTATTCCTGGTGCAATGGTGAACGAACGAATCAGTTGTGGGTTGTTGCTTGATTTTTAATTATTGCCAGTCTGTAGTGTAAAATTTTGAATGTAACTAACTCTACAACACCCTATGATAAAAGATATTTGTTGTTATAGGAAAACTAACCGAATATATTTTAAAGCCTATAAAAACCATAAAGTTGATTCAAACCAGAGCTTTGGATACTTCAGAATAGTTCAAAAATAATGACGGTCAGAAAGTGAATTTGAAGAGTTACATTTACGCGACTTAATCCCATTCATAATAAAATCTTTTTACAGTCAATAGAAAACTAATTTATATTGAGATGTAGAATGGTAATTGAAGGTAGTCGATAGAAAATCTTGCTTAACTTAGACCTCACACCGCTTGGCATTTTGAATGTAAAGTAGTTACTAACCAGTTGGATTAAGAAATAGTTGTACAGTATTAAAAATTGGTTAAAACTATTAAAAAAAACATTATAAACTATTAAACTTCAACTTAATAGTTTAAAAGTTATGCGTTCACTTTGAATTTCTTGGATTCGATTCTCGGCAATATGTATCTATGATGCTATCACAGTTTGAATTCAAGACTTTCAGGTTTGGAGATAATCCCATAGCCATTAAATCACATAGTTACTATCCAAATAATTATACTCAATTATATCTTAGAAATTCAGCATATCTATTAAATTACAAAGGTCATAACGCATTGGATTATGAACTATGTTAGTTGTAAACATTATTCAACAGAGAAAAAAGTAAAGAAAGAATAGAGTTCAAATTCTTGTCATAAATGTAGGTTGTGAACTGTGATGATAAACTGAAGTGATCTATGAATTGAACATAGATCTTTATAAGTGTAAAATGTAGTTAAAAATATATTGTTTGTATATGTTTTTTTATTGATTTGTACTATTCATTATTATCAACAATAGTCAAGTTTGTGAACAATATTTTGATATCTTGTATGATAAATACTGCATTTCGAAATCCCTTAAGAGCATAAATATTGGAATGTAAGTAAATCCAATTGACGGTAAGACTATAGTCTATGGATGAGCTAATCAGCTAATCATGATCTCAATCAAAAACTTAATAATCTCCACAACCCCTATACCGATAATTAACATGTACTCACTAGTGACTAGCTTTGTGAGAGAATTCTCAGAGTTCTAGGGAGAAGCCATGATCAGTAGAGCTAATCCGTGTCGGATAGAGACAGACATCTACATCAGTGCAATGGAAAATGATCGCGCAATTTCGTGGATTGGTTGATGCCGCCTCAGTGGTCCAGTAGGTTGAGCTTTCGCGCACGAGACTGAAGGTCCTGTGTTCTGATCCCTTGAGCGGGATCGTGGATGCGCACTTTTGAGGAGTCTCACAATAGGACTCAACGTCCGTCCGGTGCTTGCAGGTTTCCAACCGTGGTCTAACATCAATCGGTTCATGATCTCAATCAAAAACTCAATCAGAAACATTTGAGGGATTTTAAGGTCATGGTGTTTATTTCATTACCTGATACTAACATGCAATTGATTCACAGAGGATTTTAGACAAAACATAATTAATGAGCGACTACAATAAATGCGATTACTAAGAAGTTCTTTTACTTGTGATTGTGGGGATCAAATGACTTGCGGACCTTGTACAAATTACCGTGATGATGTCATTCGATGTAATATGTGTTAGAGGAAGAAGACAATTGACAGACTCGTTCGAGGTAAAGACCGGTGTCAGGCAAGGTTGCTTACTCTCACCCTTTCTCTTTCTCCTGGTGATCGACTGGATCATGGAGACGTCGACATCTGAAGGGAAACGCGGGATACAATGGACATCTAGGATGCAGTTAGACGATCTAGACTTCGCAGATGATCTGGTCGTCCTATCGCAATCGCAACAACAAATGTAGGAGAAAACAACCAGTGTGGCAGCAGCCTCAGCAGCAGTAGGTCTCATCATACACAAAGAGAAAAGCAAGATTCTTCGATACAACACAGCATGCACCAATCCAGTCACAATTGACGGAGAGGATTTGGAAGACGTAAAAACCTTTACATATCTGGGCAGCATCATTGATGAACATGGTGGGTCTGATGCAGATGTGAAGGCATGAATCGGCAAAACAAGAGCAGCATATCTACAACTGAACAACATCTGGAACTCAAAACAACTCTCTGTCAACCAACACCAAATTCACAATCTTCAATACAAATGTCAAGACAGTTCTATTGAATGGGGCGGAAACTTGAAGAACTACGAAAGCAGTCATCCAGAAGATACAGGTGTTTATTAACAGTTGTCTACACAAAATACTTCTGATTCGTTAGCCAGACATTATTAGCAGCAACCAACTGTGGGAAAGAACAAGCCAGATCCCAGCGGAGGAGGAAATAAGGGAGAAGTGCTGGAAGTGGATAGGACACACATTGAGGAAAGCACTGAACTGCATCACAAGACAAGCCCTCACATGGAATCCTCAAGGCCAAAGGAGAAGAGGAAGACCAAAGACAACATTACGCCGGGAAATAGAGATAGACATGAGAGAGATGAACAAGAACTGGATGGAATTAGAAAAGAAGGCCCAGTACAGAGTGGGTTGTAGAATGCTGGTCGGCGGCCTATGCTCCATTAGGAGTAACAGGCGTAAGTAAGTAAGGAAGGAAGAAGTATGTTAGAATAAGATTTTTTCGCTCGATCCAGATTGAGACTAAGGCAAATTATGACAAGTGTTGCGAACTGGATTATAAAATCACCACTAACACTAGTTACAGCCAGGTTCTACAATATATACGGATGACTGGAGAGCGTACAGATGCCTATATAGACTTGGTTGTATGCATCGGATCGTTATCCACAAGTGGCATTTTATGAACCCAACAACCAGAGTGCACACAAACAATATTGAAGCTATATGGTCGCGGCTGAAAGTGTTTTTGCGACCTTATCATGGCTCTAGAGCCCGACTATTAAGGAGCCATATGGACAATTTCCTCTACCATATGTATTGTGATTTTAGAACCTCTGAACCTCTTTCTAACGTTGAAAAGTTTTTAAACCATGTAAAAGAAGTGTATCTACTTTAATTCTTTGGTTTTGTATATTATATTTTTACTTTATACTAACTGTTTTCTGATTGACTAATATTCCGTAAGGTTACTTAGGATTCGTTGAAAGATCGTCCATAAATTATAGTCTCATCAATGAATCCATTGGGTCTAGAGATTAGGCGTTTATAAACATTACCAAAGGTCTTGGCTTCGATCCCTAGTAGTGGGTTTGTAGATGTTTACTACTGCTGACAAGGACAAAACGAATGTTCAGTGTTTTTTTGGGCTTTCATTAATTGCCTAATTCTAATCAATTCAAGATCTAGATAACTAAGGTAGTTAAATAACGGTTTATGAAAGAAGAAAATCACATTCATATCCATTAAAAAGTTTCCAATAAAATTCTAACTGATTAATTTCACATTTTCTATTTACAATAATTCACTACTACATTAAACTCAGAATTATAAAAGTGGGTGCGCACTATCACGGAGGAGTCCCACA